>NC_073406.1:9801309-10141309 GCF_028641065.1 Leucoraja erinaceus
CCCCAAAAGGGAAAGCCATTGGGTTCAAAGGCGCATTCTAGGTCTTGTATCCGCACAGTGTTAGTGGAGGGCTACATACTTGGACAGGGTCCTTTCCCATGAAACAGTAGACCAGCTGTATCACCAACATCCCGTATGTCACTGATGAACAGAGAAACTAGTGACTGATTTTTTTTTTTGGTTCATTATGCTCAATGTGTGGCTGCTGCAATCGTTATAATTAATTGCAGTTAATTATCGTGTTGCTGGGCCCCAGATTTGACACCAACACCCACGGCATAAGGACAGGCCAATTCTCTGGTGATTGTGAGCAACGCAACTTCCTCTCAGTGTGAAAATTAGAAGTGAGATGCCACAGCTTTGGATTTTCACACGTTCTAAAGATAGACCCTCTGGTAGCACCACTTTCATCCACACAGCAAATTAATTTTATTCTTGTTTGACATACCCTTACTCAAAATAGGAGAGAAACTCACCATGTGTTACTGCCGCTAATTTTATCAAAGGTCGCAATCCCGATCTGTCTAGGGGTTCTTCTACCATAATTTGAATAGTGTAGCGGCTAGCTGCCAGCTTAATATGAGTGATGCAAGACTCTACCAGCCCAACGATGGTGGGACCATCTTAGGCTATGTGACCCTTGGAATCCAGATGACTTCTGGTGTGCTCTGAGATATTGCTGAGATGTAGACTTCTAGTTTCCATCCTTGTTGCTAAGCAACTGCAACGGAGCAACCCTCATTATCGTTCCCCTTGCATTATGCCCCATTATCCATGTCGGAATGTCAGCTTGTAATTCTGCCTCCTCTTGCAGTAATTGGAGGCCAGTATTTGCTGACTTCATTGAAGAGTTGGCTCTCGTTGGAAATTAATGAGATAATTGGGTGAGTGAAGGGATGGGGTGGGTGGCAGGGGTAATAGGGCATAAACAGGGTTGTAGGGGCCAATAGAGGGGTGGCATGTTTAGTTTAGTTTAGGGAGACAGCGTGGAAACAGGCACTTCGGCTCACCGAGTCCGCGCCGACCAGCGATCCCCGCATACTAACAGTACTCACAGGGGAGAACAAGCACCCGTGGTATGGAATGAACCTGGGTCTCTGGCGCTGTAAGGCAGCAATAAAGAGCTGTATAAAAACATGAGAAGGATAAATCTCGTAGATACACAGAGTCTTTTGCTCATACTAGGGGATTCAAGGACTGGAGGACTTGGGTTCAAGGTGAAGGGGGAAAAATTTAATAGGAAACTGAAGGGTAACTTTTTCACACAAACGGTGGTGGGTGTATGGAACAAGCTTCCAGATGAGGTAGGTTTACACAAAAAAGCTGGAGAAACTCAGCGGGTGCAGCAGCATCTATGGAGCAAAGGAAATAGGCAACGTTTCGGGCCGAAACCCTTCTTCAGACGTTTCAGCCCGAAACGTTGCCTATTTCCTTCGCTCCATAGATGCTGCTGCACCCGCTGAGTTTCTCCAGCTTTTTTGTGTAACCTTCGATTCTCCAGCATCTGCAGTTCCCTCTTAAACACATTCCAGATGAGGTAGTTGAGGCTGGGACTATCCCAATGTTTAAGAAACAGACAGGTACATGGATAGAACAGTTTAGGATGGATACGGACCAAGCGCAGGCAGGTGGGATTAGTGTAGCTGGGACATGTTGACTGATGTTGGCAATTTGGGCGAAGGGCCTGTTTCCATACTGTATCACTCTATGACTCTATAACTCTACCGCTGTGCCACAGTGCCGCTGATACTTGTAATTTTCCACCAGCGTTCCATTATTCCATTCGATACAAGAAAAACTACATTAAATGAAGGATGAAATATTTGTTCGAGTAAAGCAAAACAGGCAAGAAATGATTCAACAATGCACTTGTTGTGTTTCATGATAAAAAATACTAGAATCTTTAGGATTAAGAAAGGACATTAAACTAAACGCACCATTTTCTGATAGTTTGATCCAATGCACCTAGTTGTATGCTCTAGTGCTGAGCTTGGTGAAGAATTTCACTTCTATCTGGGACTTGCGACAATAAAACACTCTTGACTCTTGTTCTAATTGGACGCTCATGTGCTGGTAGATTGTTGTCAGGGAACATGATTATTCATTTGCTATTCATGCCTTTGCACCAGTTTCACACTCAAGATCATCATTACCCCAGGGAAGAGAGCTCAGTTTAGTTTAGATTATCGTCACGTGTACCGAGGTACAGTGAAAAGCTTTTGTTTGCATGCTATCCCATCAGCAGAAAGACAATACATGATTACAATCGAGCCATTTTCAGTCTACCGATACATGATAAGGGAACGATTGAGATTGGAGTAACCATTAGTTGTCATCCTTCTTGGGTCCTTAATCCCAAAAACAGGAGACAGAGAGAAGGTCTCCTGCTTCATAAGGGCAGCTTGGTGGAGCAGCGGTAGAGTTGCTTGCAGCACCGTAACTACAATCCCAACTACGGGTGCTGTCTGTGTGAAGTTTTACGTTCTCCCCGTGAATGCGTGGGTTTTCGCCGAGCTCTTTGGTCTCCTCCCACATTCCAAAGACGTCCACGTTTGTAGGTTAATTGGCTTGGTATAAAATGTAAAATTGTCCCTTGAGTGTGTTGTATCGTGTTAATGTGCGGGGATTGTGGTCGGTGCAGACTTGGTGGGTCGAAGGCCTGTTTCCGCTCTGTATAAATAAAAATAAAACTAATATGATCCTAGCGAACACCACAGAGATATTCAAGACCCTCCAGAGATTTGACAGCCAAGGCTTATTCAGGGGGTAGGTTTCGTGGGTAAGTCTTGACCTGGCCTGCCCATGTGTAACATTGCTTTATTCAAGACTCTGCAAGAATGGGACTCATTAATTACGATTGGCTTGGCTTTGAGCAACATGCGGCCCAGTGGCACAGCAGAAGAGTTGCTGCCTTACAGCGCCAGGAATCTGGGTTCGACCCTGGCTACAGGGGCTTGTCTTTAGAGATCTTCGGTTTCCTCCCACACTCCAAGGATATACAGGTTTATAGATTAATTGGCTTGGTATAAATGTTAATAGACCCTCAAGTGTGTAGGATGGTGATAATGTGCGGGGATCATTGGTCAGTGCAGACTCAGTGGGCTGTAGGGCCTGTTTCCACGCTGTATCTCCAAACTCCAAAATAGATGGAACTACATGATCTTCCGGTTGCTGACAGTTTAACTCCTTCTCCCATTCCCACACTGATCTTTCTGTCCTGGGCCTCCTCCACTATCAGAGTGAAGCCAAATGAAAATTGGAGGAACAGCACCTCATATTTGGGCAGATTACACCCCAACAGTATAAATATTGTCTTCTCTAACTTCGTAACCCAAGATCTTCCCCTTTCTGCATCCCTCCTCCATTCTAGTTCTCCGACCAGTCTGAATGTCCTGATTAAAATTTTACATTGTATGCTTCGTTGTCATCTTCCCCTAGCTATCAATTACATTTTTATATTTTCCTAGATCATCCTCCCCTATGACTCTCATTTTTACATTTTACCCATCCATGTCTCTCGTTCCTCTCTCCCCGACTATCAGCCTGAAAAAGGGTCTCGACCCGAAACGTCGCCCAATCTTTCTATCCAGTGATGCTGCATGTCCCGATGAGTTACTCCAGCAGTTTGTGTCCATCTTAGATGGTTCAAGGGATGGGAAAAAAATAGATGGAGAAGATGTAAAAAGCAACAAGGAACCACCGAAAAAATGGATGTGGAGGTTATGGTCTAAAAATAGTGAAGTTAATGTTGGGTCCAGTCATTCGTGGAGTGCAGAGATTAAACTGGTGTATTGTACTACATCAATGTTCAGTAGTAAACAGAAGAGTTTCCTTAGTTCAAGGTTATGGGTTCAAATCCAACCATGGTGGCTTCTCCGACAAGAATTTACTACAGTCTATTAAAATTGATTGGGAAATAATTGACCTCAAGAACATTAATTAACACGATTGGTGATGCAAGAATGAGAGTGTAATCACAGTAATAAGTAAGTCTGGATACAATCTCTTTAAGTACAGTGATGCATGCGACAGGTTGGGCTGCTGAGATACTGCTCATGGGACAAACTTACTCCAATGTCACTCGTGCAACGGAGCAACATTTTTGGAGGAGGTTGGACAGACTCTGGAGTACACAATAAGCTGGCCAGCGACAATAAATATAAGTTCCTACAGAATCCAGAATCTCCTCCTTCATGAAATGATAGCCTCCGTCTTACTTACACCTTTATACCCAATGCTATCCTAAAGTTTGTAAATTTAGAATTGCTAATGAGTACAATTATGCTGACGAGACGTATTAATGGGTATATTCAGCGATGTAGAATAACACCCCCCCCCCCCACCCCACACACTTACACACACACACACACACACAGTCAAACTGAGTACATGTCAGAGCTACAACATTGAAACAGTGAACTCTTAACTCCACAACTCCCCATCAAAAGCAGTGTAGTGGCAATTTTTATTTTACACTGGTGTAATATTGTACAACATGGATCGGACAAGTTTGGAGAGATATTGACCAAGCACTGACAGGAGGGACTAGTGTAGCTGGGGCATGTTGGCCGGTGTGGGCACGTTGGGCCGAAGGGCCTGCTTCCACACCGTATCACTCTCTGACTCTATAACTGCACACCAAGATCTTTGCTGCACACCTCTCTCTTCATAATTGGTTCTGACTGTGCTATTGTGAGTTTTAAGTGTGATATTTGTTTTCCCAAATGAGTTCATGAAAGAGCAGAGAAGGAATGGCTGACGTTTTGGGTGGAGACCCTTCTTCAGACTGAGAGTCAGGGGAAAGAGAGAGAGACATAGAGATATGGAAGGGTAGGGTGTGCAAACGATTGATTAAAGGGGACTTTGATCAAGGAAAATGCATAAATGGGTCCATTGTTCGTTGAGTGGAAGATGGCAAGCAGGCATACAATCAGTAAAATTTAATCAGGATGACAGTGAAACTAGTCGGAGAACTGGGATGGTGAGGGATGGAGAGAGAGGGAAAACAAGAGTTACTTGAGGTTAGGGAATCAAAATTTAGCTTTGGCAACTTGTAACCCAGCGGTATGAATATTGATTTCTCTAACTTCAAATAACCCTTACTTTCCCTCTCTATCCGATCCTCCCCACCTAGTTCTCTGACTAGTTTCACTGTGCTCCTGATACTAATTGTATGCCTCATTGTCACCTACCCCTCAGCTATCAGTGAACCATTCTCCATTTTCCTTGATCATCGTCCCCTTTGATATGTCGTTTTCACACCTTACCCTTCCATATCTCTACGTCACTCTCTCTTTCCCCTGACTCTCAGTCTGAAGAAGGGTCTCGACAAGAAATGTCACCCATTCCTTCCCTCCAGAGATGCTGCCTGTCCCGCCGAGTTACTCCAGCATTTAATGTCTATCTTCGGTGTAAACCAGCATCTGCAGTTCCTTCCCACACACGAGCTCATGTGCGCCTCACTAATTTCATGTAATTTCACCCTCCTTGTGTGGTGCAAATGGAATGTGCTGTGAATAGCAGTTGTACTGTAACTGAATCCACAGGTGGTTATTCTTTATTTAAGGGTCAACAGAGATTGTGGATTGGGACAGGAATTGATGGAGACTGAGGCACAATCAAAGCCAAGTTAAGTGATACTTCCTTGGTAATGGTCAATGCATCATGATTGAGAAGGGAATCGCTGGCCATCTGATTTTCTGAGCCCTGGAATTAATTACAGAGTCTGCACAGTTGAATAGCTGAAATTACAGCTTGCACAGCACAGAATCCAAATCATGCAGCTTTAACATTGTGGAAATTAAATATGGACACAGAACCATGTAAACTTAAGAAAGCATTCATTAACTCTGTTTGTGTCGTCGGACTAGTAATACCAAATTCTGCAGCACACAAGTGGGTTTTCAGTCAGAGGGTGGTCGATATGTGGAACGAGCTGCCAGAAGAGGTACTTGAGGCAGGATCTATAACAGCATTTTAAAAGAGACTCGGGCAGATACATAGATGGGAAAGATTTAGAGGGATGCGGGCCAAACGTGGGCAAACGGGACAAGCTTAAATGGGGCATCTTGGTGTGTATGGATGAGTTGGGCCTGTTCCGTGCTGTATGACTCTACCATAAGGGAATGGGCACAATAACCAAAGCGTTCCAAATTTTAATGTGGTCAAAGGCTTCACCTCAACTAGGTCTATGGCATTGTGTGGAGAACAATGGCAATCAGAGGGTTGCATTGTGATTGAGGGCGTTAAGGAAGCTATTTGGGAGCAAAATCAGGGTTTTGTGGACCAGGTCAGTCAAGGGGGAGAAGGGGCTTATCATAATTAACGGGGGAGATTTGGTGTTATAATTGAGTGGGAAGGTCAGGGTTGCAATGAGAGTTTCCTCTGAGAGTCTCCTCTCCGCTGCAGCACAGTGACGCAGCAGTAGAGTTGCTGCCTTAGAGCGCCAGAGACCCGGGTTCAATCCTATGCTGTCTGTATGGAGTTTGTACATTCTCCCACGTGACCGGCGTGAGTTTTCTCCGGGCGCTCTGGTTTCCACCCACACTCCAAAGACTTACAGGTTTGCAGATTAATTGGCTTTAGCAAAATTGTAAATTATCCCTTGTGTGTAGTAGGTTAGCGCTAGTGTATCACTGGTCGGTACAGGCTTGGTGGGCTGAAGGGTCTGTTTCCATGCTGTATCTCTAAACTCTAAAGGCTGAACATATCCCTTCTAACTTGCGCAGAAACAGTCCTCATTAATTGTGGCTGTTTCAGCACAAGTACAACTTGGCTTCCGAGCGGCTTGCATTGATCAATGTAACTCACACCCAAGTGCCCCATGTGATATTGTACCTGATTCACAAAGATCCCCCCTCCCATTAAAATTGGCATTCTCTGTGCAGTGAGTTGTCAACCAATTCAGTTTCCAAGTACACATAAACTTCACACAGGAATTGTGTGACCTGTATCTTTCATCATTGGACTGCTGCAAATTGTTCAAATTGGATACTTTGACTTATTCATGTCGTTATGTAATTAATTTTAACCTTTCTCCCTAGTAACCTGTTAACGCAAAGTAAAATATATTATGGACGAGTTGTTAAAACAAGATCCCTCAGGCTCTCAAGTCGACATTAAAGATCTATGGGTGGAGGTGCAGGGAAATTAGCATTGTGGCATAGCACATTATTTATTCTTTAGTTTAGTTCAGAGATACAGCGCGGAAACAGGCCCTTCGGTTCACCAAGTTCATGCCGACCAGAGATACACGTGCACTAACACTATACTGCACGATTATTCTACACACACTAGGGACAATTTTACAATCATGCATAGCCACTTAGCCTACACACCTGTACGTCTTTGGAGTGTGGGAGGAATCTCAGAAAAATCCCACGCAGGCACGGAGGGGAACCTACAAGCTCCATACAGACAGCACCCGTAGTCAGGATCGAACCTGGGTCTCAAACACTGTAAGGCAACAACTCGACTACTGCAACACCATATTACCCAAACATTAACTCTAAAACAGATTATCTACTCTGACTTTAAATTGGATTATTCCAATACTTTGTCCCCAGCGTTTTCCCTCTGCAAAATTGCTTTCCAAAACTGTGCAGTTGTCCATTAAAGTATTCGAGCAAGATCACCAAGAAGGTCTTCAACAAGAAATATGTAAAGTGGCAGCCAATAATTAGGCGACGGTTGTAACACAAGACACTGCAGATGCTGGAATCTTCTACAAAACACAGAGCATTGGGGGAACTCAACAGGTGAGACAGCATCTGAGAAGGGAAGGGCCGATGACTTTTCGGGTCAGGACTTTTCTTCAGATTGATAAATTTAGGTGGCAGTCATTGGTCAAATCATGATATCACAACCATCCTGCAATCCCACGGCATGGTAAGACTCTCATTCAACGAATGCATTAAAAATGGCCTTACCTCACCAGTTGCACAATTGCAAAATGTGGCTAGCCACAAAGACTTTTATGGGCCTGTTCCACTTTTTCGGCGACTTCCGGCACCCGTCATAGGCCGTCGCAGGTCGGCGAAAATGTTCAACATGTTGAAAATTCATCGGTGACCAGAAAGACGCTACGACTCTTTGGGCGACTGAGGAGACAACTCACGACCATACAGGTGACACCCTGGCGACGTTGCGGGGTGAAGCTTGTATGGTTGTGACGAGTCGCTCAAGGAGTCGTACCTTGTTCTGGTCGCTGCTGGAGTTTCAACATGTTGAACATTTTCGGTGACCTGTAAAGACCTATGACGGGTGCCGGGAGTCGCTGAAAAAGTCGCGTAAGTGGCACAGGCCCAAAGGAACACATAGGCTTGAGGTAAACCCTTGAAAAAAGCAATGACTGCAACAAGATAGCAACAATAGTCTGCAACCATTTAGGTCCATTAATTGCCATTAATTGATTCTCTGGTCCCGTTTTCTATGTTTGGTACCCTGTATTGTATTTTTATGTACAAACCTATTGAAATGTTTTGATAGAACAAACAATCAATAAATTGTGGGCTTTTTTAAAGTGGATAGTGACATTTTATTTATCTGTAGCATTTAGTGGAAATGCACCAAGGATTTTGGTATGACTGGTTGAATCATGTCCTGTGAGCACATTAATGTTATTTCTAAGGCAATACATGCGACTGTTCTTTGTAGCAAAAGTGCTACATTTCAGATTTATGGATAAGGATAAATTGGCCATGTGCAGAATTCTGTCAACCGATTTCTCATTGTGTTGAACAGCTTTTTAAAAGGACACACATTGATATATCATCTTATCTCATTTGCCAAAAGCGTCACATAGCTCTTTGCCGGCAATGAATTACTCTGACACACAACACTTGTTATCTGGGAAGATATGATTTGCCCTCAAATATGTTTCACACAATTGACAAAGTTTCAAACGAATAATAATCATAAACTGAATAATCCTAAATAATGCTTTGGGTGGCACGGTGGCGCAAGAGGGTAGTTGCTGCCATACAGCGCCAGAGACCCGGGTTCGATTCCAACTACGGGTGCTGTCCCTATGGAGTTTGTACGTTCTACCGTGACAGCGTGTGTTTTCGCCGAGATCTTCGGTTTCCTCCCACACTCCAAAGACGTACCGGTTTGTAGATGAAGTTGCTTGGTATGAATGTAAAACTGTCCCTAGTGTGTGTAGGATAGTGTTAATGTGCGGGGATCGCTGGTCGGTGCGGACTCGGTGGGCCGAAGGGCCTGTTTCTGCGCTGTATCTCTAAACTAAACCAGCTGGGAGTATAAGTATCGAGGAAGGTGTGAAGATGTTTCAGAGGGATATGGACAAATTGAGCAAGATGGCAGATGGAATTTAATGCAGAATAATCTGCGGTCATCCATTGCACCCGGTGAACAAAACAGGAACAAAGATTATGTGAAATGTTATCAGATTGGATAGTTTAGATATCACATCAATCCTCATCCTCGTCTCCATAAGCAATGAGTTTTTCTCATATAGATTTGGGTTTCATTTTATTACTGTCATGTGTACAGAGGTACAGTAAAATACTATGCTATCTCTGTATGCTATCAAATCAATAATACTGTTTATCTGTGAAATCAAGCCAAACGCATGGAGAAAAGATAGAGCGAAGGGAAATATACAGAATATAGTTCTCAGCATTGTAGTATTTAGTTTAGTTTAGAGATACAGGTGGAACAGGCCCTTCGGCCCACCAAGTCTGTGCCGACCAATGATCACCCGTGCACTAGTTCCATCCTATGCACTAGGGACAATTTGCGGGAGCCAATTAACTTACGAAAATGCACGTCTTTGGAATGTGGGAGGAAACCAGAGCACCCGGAGAAAACCCAGGTGTTCGCAGGGAGAATTAACAAATCCCGTACAGAAAGCACCTATAAGTCAGGATCAAATCTGGGTCTTTGGTGATGTAAGGCTGCAATTCTACCGCTGTGCCACTGTGCAGTAGTGTAATAGTTCCTGAGGGAAAAGCCTAATGTCCGTAAGAGGTAGGTTGAATAATGCAGACTGTACCCTAGCTTATGAGGTCAAAAGCTCAGTCCAACACATGCAAGAGAAATAACAACTGTAGGGAAGGGAAGAGCTCACATCTCCAACGTCTTGCATTCTATTCTGACCTCCTGTGTTGTCTGTGTGGCATTTGCTCATCCCCACATGATTGTGTGGGTTTCTTCTGATGCTGCTGTTTCCGCCCATGTCCCAAAGACACATGGATTGGTCGGTAAATTAAATATTGGACCATTTCCAACATACAGAGAGGTGATAGGAGAATCATGTGTGGAATTGACTGGCATGTGAGAGAGAATCAGTTGCAGGAAAAGAAGTGGGCAGTGGTATTGCTCCGAGAGCCAAGGGTGGCACAGTGGCACAGCGGTAGAGTTGTTGCGTCACAGCCCCAAAGAACTGGGTTTGATCCTAACTGTACAGGGCTTGTATGTTTTCCCTGTGACCATGTGGGTTTTACCCAGTTGCTCCGGTTTCCTCCCACACTCCACAGACGTACAGATTTGTAGGTTAGACTTCAGTAGAATTGCAAATTGTGCCTAATGTGTAGGAGAGTGTTAGTGTGCTGGGTGGTCGCTGGTCAGCACGGACTCGCTGGGCTGAAGGGCCTCTCTACGCTATATCTCTAATCTCAACTAAACCTTTAAGTAATTGTGAAGCTGTTTAGTGGTTTTGGTTAAGGGCAAAGACGGCAAGGATATCGGGAGAACTTCTCTCCTCTTTTTCAAGTTGGGCTTTGTGGACTTTAGTGACATCTGAGGGGCAGAATATATTTTTTTATCTCCAGTGGTTATCCATAAGATGGTACCGCCAGCAATGCAGAGTTCTCTCAGTAGTGCATGAAATGTCAAAGGGGATAAGAACATAAAGCAGGTTGAACGCTCGCTCCTGTTCAATAAGATCATGGACCTCCACTTGCATCAATTCCACTTGCCCATTAATCTCTATTTCTCTCAATTCTCTTCCCCCCAGAAAACCTATCAATCTCAGTCTTGAATACGTTCAGCGGCTCAGCCATCTGGAGCAGCGGATTCAAAGATTTGCCAACCTTTGAAGAGAGAAATATTTCATCCCTGGCCTATAAATCACCTCTCATCGCTATCATGACACTATGAATCCCAACCGATCTAAACAGCCCTTCAGCATAACTCTCGTAATAACTTTAAACATTTCAATACAATCACATCTCATCTCCAAAGCTACAAAGAATTGAGTTCGACTGTACTCAGACTTCAATGTGCACCGTCTTTTTATCACTAGCTTTCAAAGGCAAGTACATTCTTTAGTGGGAGGGTGGTCGAATCTATAGAGAGAATTCCAGATCAAATATCACCAAATCACTACATATAATCTCGCCAAATTCTCCGTGCACCTCAACCCCTGACATTAAACACCATCATCCCCTCCCTCGTGCCTTCTTAATTGAATACTGTGCCTGTAAGATTACTTGCTTTATACAGACCCGCAAATCCTTTGAATGCCAACATTTACCTTTATTTAAAAATGTCTTTCAATTCCGCTGCCCAGAGTAGACCGTCTTGTATTTTATAGTAAAAATTCAGAAAACTTGCACAGGCATTTTTAAAGATTGTTCATGCAGTAAAAATAATCAGATCAAGAAAGGAGTATTGCATTCATCCCTGGAGCAAAGGTTTACAAATAGGGACTTGTCACAAATAAATTCTGTTCTAGTCACAACTGAAATGATGCCAGATATCCCGTTGCACACAACTAATTCATTGTGTCCCCCAGTCACAGCTGAGAAACTGTAGACACTCGAGGCACTTTCCCCTCCAGTCTTGATCATTTTCTTGGTCAAGTAATGAAACTAAAAGGTGGTTTTGTTTTCCCAAGGGACAGTTAGCTGCAATTTTACCCAAACATGTTTGGACTGAAAGGCTTCCGTTTCAAATATCTTCTCATGGAATGTAGCATTTTCTGCTTCCTTCTGTTGTCCAACTTTTATTCAACCTTCAACCTGAACTCCTACATTCCTTACCCCTGTCTTCACAATTTGCGCTCTCGTCAGTGCGAGGAGGAGAACTTCCTCCAATTCGTTGTACCTCGAGGAGGTTTCGCTGTGGAGCAGCCAAAATTTGTACGAAGGAACTGCCGATGGTGGGAATCTCCTCAAGGTATGCCTACTTTGAAGAAGTTCTCCTTCTCTCTCCGACGAGAGTTCTGCAACACCCTCTCCTGCTGCACTCCCTCTGTGCATCATTGCTGGCTTTGATTTGTCCTTTTGCAAACCTTCCATTCATTTGTTCTGGTGTACTTTTTCATATCTCTCGCTCCCTCTCCCCTGACTCTCAGTCTGAAGGGTCTCGACCCGAAATGTCACCCACTCCCTTTCTCCAGGGATGCTGCTTGACCCACTGAGTTACTCCAGCTTTTTGTGTCTACCTTCAATGTAAAGCAGCATCTGTGGCTCCTTCCTACACATATTGCCTCAGTCTCACCTCTTCACTCCAGTCACCCAAGGGGCTGTCCCACTGTGGCAACCTCAATGGCGAATTTAGAAGAGTTTGCCCTCGACTCATACTCGCAGCATGGTCGACATGAGGTCCTAGGAGGTCTTTGTAACTGTCCTTCATACTCGAGAGTTGTCCCTGCTTACTCGAGTCCTCAGCTAGGTCATAGCGCATTTTTCAACATGCTGAAAAATGCCTGCAAGTAAAAAAAGGTCACCATGGAAAAAAAATCAATATTTTTTTTACTTGTAGGTTTAGTCGAAGTTGGTCGTGGTAGGTCGGCATGTTATTCATAGGTAATCGAAGGTAGTCGAGGGTAATCGAAGGTAGTCGAAGGTAGTCGTAGATAGTCTTCAACATAGTCGAAGGGAGGTCGAAAGAGATCGAAGGAGGTTGTCTACACTCTCCACTATTCGGAATCCAATTTTCACGAAGCTAGTTGAAGCTAGTCTTCAACATAGTCGAAGGAGGTTGAAGGAGGTCTTCTACATAGTCGAAGGAGGTCTTCAACATGACACTTTTTCAAACTCCCCTAAACTCTTCTAATCTCGCCAATTAGGTCGCCGCAGTGGGACAGCCCCTTCAGTCATGTTTTCCCCTGAACCATTCTCAGTGTCATCATTCAGGAAATGGATTCCATCTGTGAACAACTCTCTTGATAAAGGTTTCATCCCGACAGTTCACTTCTACACAGACAAATCCCAAACTGTGTTCCTTCAATCTAAAATCAATTTCACAATTTTAATCTCATTGGCATCTTGTAATTTTACCGAACAAAAACTGCGGATGTGACATCTTCATTCACAATGTGCGGCATTTTTAAGTCGGAGATTGACAAACGCTTGATTGGTTAGGGTGTCAAATGTTATGGGGAGAAATACAGGAGAACGGGGTTGAGAGGGAAAGATAGATCGTCCAGGATTGAATACCGGAGTAGACTCGCTGGGCCGAATGACCTACTTCTGCTCCAGTGACATATGAATTCACAAGTGTAATTCTGAACTGAAAATGCCCAGGTAGATTATTTTGTCTTAAATAATCCTTCACAGGCCAGTAAAATATTTAATTTACCAGCCGGTGCTGAATATTTGTTGGTTGCAACCACTCTGAGACACATTATTACGTGGTTTGGGAATGCTATGGACGGGCAGCTTGCAGAACAGCCGGGAACAGATTGCATGTTAATGGCCTCCGTGGAAATGTTCACACCACAACCTGCAGCAACTCAAAACAGTTTTCTGCAAAACTGACGCCAAGCCTTTGAAGTTAACTGTGCATGTTTAAAAATGTGCAACATATGCGCACGGTTTGATAATGGCATTGTGCTTTTGGTGGCAGCTTCGTGCTCAGTGTTAGTAAACATCGTAAAGTGCCTTTGCAAGTTTTGATCAGGTGACTCGGGGCTCCTTTGATATAATGCCGCAAACTTTTCGCAAGTTCAGTGCCAAGGCAAATGTGTTTTGCTTAAGCACTAATTATTTGCTCCGGGAAAAAAAAGACCCATATGCATGCAAATCAATCTGAGAGCCGGCAATTCTGCGGCAGAATGGTTTATTGATAATTCATATTTGTAACCGCATGTGTGTATCCCAGACAAACGGCAAGTAATTCAGACTTATGGAACGACAATACTCTACGTTGATGTATTTAATGAAAGGCAGCGACTATAGGCTGATTAGCCTCACATCTGTTGTTGGAAAAATATTGGAATCAATTCTTAAGGAATTAATGAAAGCCTGTTCCAGCAGAGTCAATGTTGCTTGGTAAAAAGGAAATCATGCCTGCCTAGTTTATTAGACTCAGTTGAGAAGTCTTTAACCAGGGTAAATTGTGGGAACTCGTTGATGTATTGCACTTGGTCTGCTGTAAAGTATTTGACAAGGTATCTTACAAAAGATTATGTAATACTATAAGAGTGGATAGCATACAGGCATGGATAGGAGATTGTATTACAGGTAGGAAGCAGAAAGATAGGATAAGGGGGGTAATTTTGGCAACCTGTGACGAGTGTGGTATCGCAGGGATCAGTGCAACGGTTTACAATACTTTATACATTAGAGATACAGCATGGAAACAGGCCCTTCGGCCCACCAAGTCCGTGCCGATCAGTGATCACCATGTACCATAGCACTACCCTACAGGCTAGGGACCCAATTTACAATTTACAGAAGCCAATGAACCTACAAACCTGTACATCTTTGGAGTGTGGGTGGAAACCCGAGCACCAGGAGAAAACCCACACAGTCACAGGGTGAATGTACAAACTCCGTACAGACAGCACCCATAGTCAGGATTGAACCTGGTCTCAGACAGCGATACTACTGCTGTGCCACTGTGCCACCCCAATATATATTAGTGATCTGGTGGAATCGGGTAAAAGACAAAACAAATAGTAATGAGGATCAGAACTGGTTACAGAAATATATTAGATTGGTTAGGTAAGTGTGTCGAATGTTAGAAAATGGAATATAATGTAGGAAAATGTGAGGTTGAGCAAAAACTGCTGCAGGAACAATGTGTCAGGTAGCATAAAGGAAAACGGACAGATAATGTTTTGGGTTGCAAGATAGAATGTGAAAGTCTGAGAAATACAGCTGAGAATAAAAGTTATGGAAAAAAGCAGGAGTAATATCAGGTCAAATCTATTGTCATATGCACAAGTGCAGTGAGATACAGATACCCCGTGGATATATAGCCTGCAGCAGCATCGCAGGTACACACACTCTACAATAGACAAAAACATAAATCATACATGAGTTATATGAGACAATGAACAGAAACAAGACATCGGAAAGAAACAAGAAATCAGTGCAAAATAATTTGAAAAACAAGTCCATGATAGTGCCAAGGTGATCCACAGGTCCATACAGTGTGTAAACAGGCCCTTCAACCCACCGAGTCCATGTCGCCCCGTACACCTACATCTGCCTCATTGCTTCAGAGATGTTGTACCCACCTTCAAGAAAGAGGCACAAGTTATACTGTTGTAACCGCAGGGTGAGCTGCTATCTGTTGTACAGTGAGTCAACACCAGCATCCTCTTCCTGATGGCCAAAGAACCGTCCTTTAAATTGCCAGCTGTATTCTGTCTATAAAGTGGATCCAAGAGGAATACAGGGAGTAGTATGAACACTATATGTAGTCTCTTTTGACCATCCATAAACCTTTAGTTATACGATATGATACAATAGAACTTTAATCATCCCAGGAGGGAAATTGATCTGCCAACAGTCACGAAAACACAAAGTACATGAAACATGAAATTAAAGCGAAAAGTGGAAAAGCTTTGGGAAATTTGCAAAGATTGGCGAGGGGGGGGGGGGGGGGGGGGGGGGGAATCAGTGTCAGTCTGTCTCGTGACAGAAGGAGGAGGAGTTGTACAGTTTGATAGCCACAGAGAAGAATGATCTCCTGTGGCGTTCTGTCCTGCATCTTGGTGGAACCAGTCTGTTGCTGAAGCATGCCAACCATGATGGACTGTTGAGTTTCCTCCTTAACTTTATCTGGTGGCAGAGGTCCTGTTTCCGTTCTCCACCTACTAATTGATAGCATGCAAGTTGTGAATCCAGTCAATGGGCCCCACACACCCAGCTCGAGAGCACATTGAGGTTAAATACTACTGTATCATCACTCCAAAACTGTTCTCAAACTTTCTTGCCATAATGTTCTACCTTATTCCCCACTGGAGTTAACATAATGTACAAGATGAAGGGGCCACATTCCTTGCCTTCACTCCAGAACCAAGGTCATTGCAACGTGCCATAGAGCAGCAGTTCATAAACAACACTTATGTGTGTGCACAAACGGAGGCTGAATTGCAAGTAATTGATCATTTATTCCCTAAAGCTTGTGGGAAGATGGGCTTTATACTAAACACCTGCAAAGCAAAATCCTCTATCAAAAGCTAGATGCACGACATCACCTTTCACACTGAAGCTTCCATTTAACTTATGTCCATGATCAGACTGCAGAATATGTGGATCTCTTTTCTTAATGAAGGAGCCAGCTCTCAGCAAATTTTGTTTTAGTTTAGTTTAGAGATTCAGCGGAAACAGGCCCTTCGGCCCACCCAGTCTGCATCGACAAGCGACCCCCGCACATTAACACTGCCCTACACACACATTAGGGACAATTTACACTTACACCAAGCCAATTAACCTACATTTCTGCACGTCTTTGGAGTGCAGGAGGAAACCAGAGATCTCGGAGAAAACACACGCGGTCAGGGGGAGAACGTACAAACTTCATACAGACAGCACCCATAGTCGGGATTGAACCCGGGTCTCCGGCACTGCAAGCGCTCTAATGCCCCTGTCCCACTTAGGAAACCTGAACGGAAACCTCGGGAGACTTTGCGCCCCACCCAAGGTTTCCGTGCGGTTCCCGGAGGTTGCAGGTGGTTGCCGGATGTTGCAGGTAGTGGAAGCAGGTAGGGAGACTGACAAAAACCTCCGGGGACCTCCGGGAACCACACAGAAACCTTGGGTGGGGTGCAAAGTCTCCAGAGGTCTCCGTTCAGGTTTCCTAAGTGGGACAGGGGCATTAGGCAGCAACTCTACCGCTGCAGCACTGTGGGAGACACAACACTTTCAGTACACCTTTATTCGAGAGGAATAAGCCAATACCTAATGCCATTGGCATTTAATTTACTGGTGAAATGTCAGAGAGACTGGGTAATCGATATTCGGAAAGGCAGGAATTAATCAAAGATAGTCAGCATGGTTTGCAGGAGGAGATAATGCGTGGTGAATTTAACTGAATTTTTTGAAGAGATTACAAAATATATTGACGTGGTAGAGCACTTGATACTGTTTCCATGAACCTCAGTAATGATTTGACAAGGTCCCATGTGGGAGATTGGTCAAAAAGATTAGAACCCGTGTGATCCAAGGCAAGTTCGCAACGTAGATCCAAAATTGTCTTCTTCATAGTTGCCCCGGCGGTTGATGGTGAGGGGTTGTTTTTGTGATTGGAAGCTTGTGACCATTGATGTAACACAGAATGAAGGAATGAGCCATGAATGATTTGGATCGGATTGGAGGAGGTATGTGTATCAGTAGGCGGACGACATGAAGAATTTATGGCATTATTGATAATATCAGGATGTTATTAATGAGTTGTAAGATGGGCCTAGCATTGGCAGATGCAATTTACTTCTGATAAGTGTGAAGTGCTGCATTTTAGGGGAATAACACGGATAGGACATATACAATGAATGGTAGGATCCTGGAGAGTATCGAGCTACAGAATCGTTGAAGGTAGAAGAAGCTGGTGAAGAAGCTGAAGGAGACCTGATAGAAAATACACATTTGTGAGGGCATAGACAGGATAGAGTTTTTTTCCCCATGGCAGAGATGTCAATTCTTCTTTAGAACTCTTGATTTTGCACTCATTTAAGCCACATTGAAAATATTCATCAAACTCCTAACGTACGGCTTGTAGTTGGTGGAAAAACCTGGTAGTGTTGGAGAAGAGCCTCTCACCCAGAGGATACCAGGGCCCCAATCTGTTCTTGTAACCACAGTATCTATGTGGCTGGTCCATTATTGGGTTGTTGGTGAATGGTGACCCACAAGATGTTGATGCTGGGGGTCTCAGTGGTGGTGATGGTACTAAATGTTGAAGGTAGGTGGTTAGATTCCCTTTAGTTGCGGACGTGTTGCAGATTTAATGGGAACCTGAGGGGTATCTTTTTCACACAAAGGGCGGTGGGTGTATGGAACAAATTGGCGGAGGAGGTAGTTGAGGCAGGTACTATTGCAATGTTTAAGAAACATGTGGACAGGTACAGAAACATGTGGACAGGTCTGAAGAAGGGTTTCGGCCTGAAACGTTGCCTATTTCCTTCGCTCCGTAGATGCTGCTGCACCCGCTGAGTTTCTCCAGCATTTTTGTGTACCTTGGACAGGTACATAGATGGGACAGGTTTAGGGGGATGTGGGCCAAATGCAGGCAGGTGGGACTAGTGTAGATGGGACATGTTGGTTGGTGGGCAAGTTGGGTCGAAGGGCCTGTTTCCACACTGTAAGGCTACAAGACTCTATTATTGCCTGACCCTTTTAGAGTCACAGAATCATATTGCACAGAAACAAACCCATCGTATCCATGCCAATCATAATGTTTGCACCTGCATTACTCCTATTTACCAGGGCTTGAGAGCACCACTACCTGCAGATTCCCCTCCAGGTTCATCACCATCCTGCATGGAAATATATTGCAGTTCCATTATTGGTGTTGGGCCAAAATGCTGGAACTCTTCCTCAACAGCACTGGGGGAGAACGCTGCAGTCCTACTGATGAACATTTCAAGATAGCTCACCATTACCTTCTCAAGAGGAATTAATGATGGGAAATAAATGCACATCTGACCAGCAATGCCAAGATTCTGAGAGTAAATAGATTAAAAAAAATGAAAGACATTGAGGGCTTATGATTTCCCAAGGTGCTGAACAGCACTTAATAATTTCCATGAAAGCTAGCGTAGCTTATTAGACAAAAAGTGTAGGAAAGAACTGCAGGTGCTAGTTTAAATCAAAGATAGACACAAAATGCAGGAGTAACTCAGCGGGATAGGCAGCATCTCTCGAGAGAAGGAATGCGTGACGTTTTGGGTCGAGACCCTTCTGAAGAAGTTACTCCAGCTTTTTTGTATCTATCTTTAGCTTATTAGACAATTGGTTATTAAGTCAAGATATTAACCAGGCTAGGACTCAAATCTCATGTCCTAAAGATGTGTTTTTTTAATTTAAAGCCAATGGGCTGTTTCAGGACTTCTACGACTGGACAATTACTAAGCAGTCAAGATGGATTGTGAGGATCAGCAGATTCTAATGTCCATGTATTCTGGGCCCTGCCATTTAACACAAACTATGACTGTGATTATAAAAGATGCGGAGGCACAGATAATGCCATAGGTGAGATCTTGGCTGTGGTCCAGGATCCTATCTCGTGTTTGATCATCCATTTGAAAGAACAAATATCAAGGACCCTCAGGCAGAGTATGGACTGAACTCTAATTGTCCTTGTCTGAGTACTTCATTCACCCCCAAACCCCATAAACTGTGGAGGTGCGTAGGAACCACAGGGGGGCTTTTATCCATTTACGGATGTGATACTGTTCAAGAGTCAAGTCAAGAGTGTTGTATTGTCATATGTTCCAGATAGATCAATGAAATTCTTACTTGCGGCAGCACAACAGAATGTGTGAACACAGTACACTGTAACCAATATAATAAACGAGAAAAAAAGTTCAGTGTGTGTATATATATATATGCATACACACATATATATATTTTCTATATATAATACACATAAATACACATATGCACACATATGTACACATAAAAACAAACAATAATAATGAAATAATAACTGTGATAATCTATGTAGTTCAAAGCTTATTCAATGTAATCGTACTGAATCTGTCACCACCTTGCTTTCACCTATCTTTACCCTGTATCATTTATCGGTTTTGATTTACAAAACTCCATTAAACAGATAGAAAATTAACAACTGACCTTCCACCAACAGCTACTTACAGACGAGAGTTTCACACATGTACGTCATTTAATTATTGAAATGTTAGAAACGACTGCTTAATATCTTCCTATAAAATTGCACATTGCAAGCTCCCAGATGAATCCATACAACAACCTTAAAGAGTACTGATCCGAGACGCCGTCTGTCCATTCCCCGATACAGATGCATTTAGTTCCTCCAGCAAATAATTTTATTGTTCAAACTTACAGCTTTTTTAATGTCAAAGTTGAAGTTATTGATTTATGGAGTTGAATTTCAAACATCCTGCAGTGGGATTTGAACTCCCAATATCTGGGCTGCTAATCTGCTGCTATCACTGTCCTGCAGTGTGCAGGGATTGTTTTTTGTTAGACAGGTTGAATAAAGGCCATATTATAAGTGTTATTGAGTTTGAATTGCACTTCATTGCTTTTAGAAGATATGTAGAATAAAACCAAGGAGAAAAGAGGAGGAGAAACATGAAAAGGAGAAGCAGGAAGTGATGATGCAGCTCTATCAGACAGGAAGTGATGATGCAGCACTATGGGACTTTGAAGATAGACACAAAAAGCTGCAGTAACTCAGCAGGACAGGCAGCATCTATAGAGAGAAGGAATGAGTGAGGTTTTGGGTTGAGACCCTTCTTCAGGACTGGTTAGGTCGCTTTTGGAGTATTGTATGCAGTTCTGGTTGCCCCATTACAGGAAGGATGTGAGGGCCTTGGACAGGGTGCAGAGGAGGTTTACCAGAATGCTGACTGGATTAGAGGGTTTCAGCTACAGGGAGAGGTCGGAGAGACTTGTGCTTTTCAATTTTCAGTCAACAATATTCCTTTATAATAGGCCAGAAGACATAGGTTAGTCTGTGGAAAGGTGACTTATCAGTATGTTTTTTTAATCAATAATATCATACTCTTGCTAAGACAACAAAGCTGAAAAGCAATGGGCTGTTAAAGGCACCTCATTGGGAATGGAGGTTCGTGAGACTGGGCAAATAGTTCTCTCAGGGATGCTTATTTTGTCTGGGAAATGGAAGAGATTGGACAATCTTGGAGCAAACATCCTGCAGAAGGAATATATTAATCAAGACCAGCCTTTGATACCTTGATTGGCCTCGGTGGCCGATTAGGAAAGGGGGAGATGCAACGAGACCTGGGTGTCATGGTACACCAGTCATTAAAAGTAGGCATGCAGGTGCAGCAGGCAGTGAAGAAGGCGAATGGTATGTTAGCATTCATAGCAAAAGGATTTGAGTATAGGAGCAGGAAGGTTCTACTGCAGTTGTACAGGGTCTTGGTGAGACCACACCTGGAGTATTGCATACAGTTTTGGTCTCCTAATCTGAGGAAAGACATTCTTGCCATAGAGGGAGTGCAGAGAAGGTTCACCAGACTGATTCCTGGGATGTCAGGACTTTCATATGAAGAAAGACTGGATAGACTCGGTTTGTACTCGCTAGAATTTAGAAGATTGAGGGGGGATCGTATAGAAACTTACAAAATTCTTAAGGGGTTGGACAGGCTAGATGCAGGAAGATTGTTGGGGAAGTCCAGAACAAGGGGTCATAGTTTAAGGATAAGGGGGAAATCTTTTAGGACCGAGATGAGGAAATTTTTTTTCATGCAGAGAGTGGTGAATCTCTGGAATTCTCTGCCGCAGAGGGTAGTTGAGGCCAGTTCATTGGCTATATTTAAGAGGGAGTTAGATGTGGTCCTTGTGGCTAAAGGGATCAGGGGGTATGGAGAGAAGGCAGGAACAGGATACTGAGTTGGATGATCAGCCATGACCATATTGAATGGCGGTGCAGGCTCGAAGGGCCGAATGGCCTACTCCTGCATCTATTTTCTATGTTTCTATGATCTAAAGATCAAGGTATGTCTTTGCAGATGTAAGATATTCTTCCTTTCTTCCAAAATCTCATTCCGTGCCGCTGATATGTGATTATTTCCATGATAATTCGACGAAGATTCAAAGATCCTTGGCAGAAATTCACCTCCAGGAAAGTGAGTTGGAATTACCACCTGCTGGCTTCTCTGTTGTGATTTGCCTGAAATGTCTTTGCTAAAGTGAATAGCCATCTATCAGGCAGCTCAAGGGGATACTTTTCCATTCAAAATGATATGAGTTTACAGGTGGCAGCACTGTAGTGGGTCAGATCTCGAACAATGATGAGACTGAGTACAGGAAGGAGATAGAGAGCTTAGTAACATGGTGTCAAGCCAACAACCGCTCCATCAATGTCAAAGAGAGGAAAGAGCGAGTTGTTGAACTCAGCCAGCAAGATGGTGGACATGTCCCGGTCAGCAGTAATAATAATGAAATGGAGAAGGAGGGCTTTTAGTTCCTAACATACACTGCCTTGCGAAAGCAGCCAACGTAATCAAAGACCACTTTCACCCCTTTCATTTAGTTTGTCTTCTCCCCTCTCCCGTCAAGCAGAAGGTATAGTAGTTTGAAAGTATGTGCCAACAGATTCAAGAACAGCTTCTTTCCTGCTGTTATCAGACGACTGGATAGGTCTTACATAAGCTAGGGTGTAGGCCTAATCTTCCAACCTACACTAGCTCATTGTGGATCTTGCACTTTTTAAAAATCTGCACTTTCTTTCCAACTATAATGTTATAATGATGTAATACCATATTCTGTGCTCTGGTGTTTTTCTCTTTGCACTATCTATGGTACTTGTGTATGGCATGATCATACTTATGTAGTGTAGCATTTAACTGGATAGTAAACAAAGGATTGCAGTTAGTTTAGTTTAGATTTTTTGTCACATGTACCAAGGTACAGTGAAAAGCTTTTGTTGCGTGCTAACTAGTCAGTGAAAAGACTATACATGATTACAATTGAGTCGTCCGCAATGTACAGATACACGATGTAGGGAATAACATTTAGTGCAAGATAAAGTCCAGTGGGAAGAAACTGTCCCTGAATCTGGAGGTGTGCATTTTCACACTTCTGTACCTCTTGCCTGATGGGAGAGGGGAGGGGAGGACAGAGAGTGAATGGGACAAGACCAGTCTTTGATGATGCTGGTGGCCTTCTAAGACAGTGTGAAGTGTAATTGGAGTCATAAGGGATAGGAACAGAATTAGGCCATTCGGCCCATCAAGTCTAATCTGCCATTTAATCATGTCTGATCTATCTCTCCCTCTCAACCCCATTCCCATAATCCTTACACGCGTATTAATCAAGAATCTATCTATCTTTGCCTGGAAGTCAATGGGAGGTTGGTTTGTTGGGTTGGTATTACTGCATCTCATGACATTAACAAACCAATACCAATGTCAGTGATAAATAGTGATAACTCACCTTTGTTCTACATAATGCTAAAGTTATGACTAAAAGCAACTCTCTTCCAGTTGTGGAAACTATTGAAGTTTTGCACCAAATGTTCCCTTTCTCTGTCTTTACAGGAATGGCCATTTTATTTCTTAATGTTCCCCGAACACCAGCTGCTTGCATTTGCAATGCAGTGAGGTGTAGCGTTCCTCTCCCAGCACTAATACGATTACACTTCACCATTGGCAAAGGAAGAGATTATTAACTGGGAAACATGTTGCATCTTATTCATGAAGTGAATTATTTTTTCAAAGTCACTGGATCTCCTTCTGGGAGCTTAAGTGGTGAGCATTAGGCAAGGCAGGTACTCAGAATTGTTGCACACTTATAAACCAGTTGAGTATTAATCTCTCAAAATTATTCTCAGCATCATCATTACAAAGAATCAATACAAAGTATCTGTTCATGACAAGGTGGCGCCCAACCCAGGCATCTATTTGCTGTGTGTGTGAGTGTGTGCGTGTGTCCGTGTGTGTCTATAGAAGGTAGACACAAAATGTTGGAGTAACTCAGTGGGACAGGCAGCATCTCTGGAAAGAAGAAAAGGGTGACGTTTCAGGTCGAGACCCTTCTTCATATATATATATATATTCATATATATTTGTGTGTGTGTGCTTATCGGTATGTGTGTGTATATACACACTGAACTTTTTTTCTCTCGTTTATCATATTGTTTACAGTGTACTATGTTTACATATTCTGTTGTGCTGCAGTAAGTAAGGATTTCATTGTTCTATCTGGGACACATGACAATAAAACACTCTTGACTATCCTTGATCAGACTTTGCTGGCTTTACTTTGTACTAAAGGTTATTCCCTTATCATGTATCTTTACACTGTAAATGAACCGATTGTAATCCTGGATTGCCTTTCTGC
The DNA here is from genome assembly GCF_028641065.1 of Leucoraja erinaceus. Taxonomy (NCBI): domain Eukaryota; kingdom Metazoa; phylum Chordata; class Chondrichthyes; order Rajiformes; family Rajidae; genus Leucoraja; species Leucoraja erinaceus. The sequence goes on from NC_073406.1 coordinate 9,825,522, forward strand.
TGACAGGATGGCACGCAACAAAAGCTTTGCACTGTACATGGCAACTATCTAAGCTAAAATTAAAACAGTCATCATGTTGGTTCTTGAGGGACTGAGCTGTGTACAAATTCTCTGCTGCATTTATTTAATTGTAATCACATATTTTCTCCAATAACTCAAAAGCGCGTGTGTGCTGAGGCTTTGAAAGATGGTTAATTCTGAGTTTCCCCAGACCTGTTGTATTTTTGAACATTTATTGGTGGGGTGGTGGGAAGGTCAATGCAATGTGTAATGACAATTCAAATCTTATTGAATGACGTTTCAATGTTTTCTAGAAATAACATTTTACAGGCCCTTTGGCCCTCTGATCCCGCTCCGACCAGCGATCCCTTACACTAGCACTGTCCTATCACGCTGGAGATAATTTACAGAAGCCAATTAACCTACAAACCTGTACATCTTTGGAGTGTGGGAGAAAAGCAGAGCACCTAGAGAAAACCCAAGCGGTCACAGGTGGAACGTGCAAACTCTGTACAGACAGCAGCCATAGTCGGGATCGAACCCGGATCCCTAGCGCTGTAAGGCAGCCACTTTACCGCTGCGCGACTGTGCCAATTTCAAGCAATTCTTTCCAAATCCTCAATTATTGGATAGCTAGTGCACAAATGTTTTTAATTACGGGACAAAGTGAATAAAACACATTAGACATTCTGAAGCTCTACTATAATTAACTTCGGTGCTTGTTGTTTTCCAATTAAAGTTTATATTCTGTCATCGGGTAATTATGATATAACAATTCTGCACACTTCCTAAAGCTACATGAAGTACTAATGATGGCTCAGCCTGTAGACCTTTCAAATGATGGGAGGTTGGCACTACATATACTGCGAAATATGTCTGAAATCACACCTCTCTCGAAGGACAGCTTCATTATTTTTTAAACTTTGGTGAAATGTTTATCCACGTTGAAGATGACAATTATTAGTACAAGGGAAATTTCTTGACTTGCTTCATAAATCCAAATTCTACCAGTAGAAACCATTGGTTAATAATTCAGACTTTATAAGATGTTGTAAGAAACTTTAATTAATTGAGAAGAGATATGTATTCATAGTCAAAGAGTCATCCAGCATGGAAACAGGCCCTATGGACCAACTTGCCCACACCAACCAATATGTACCATCTAAACTAGCCCCACCTGTCTGCATTTGGCCCATATCCCTCTAAATCGGTCCTATCCATGTACCTGTCTAAATGTTTCTTAAACTTAGCGAACGTTCCTGCCTCAGCTACCTACTCCGGCAGCTCGATCCATACACCCACCATCCTCTGTGTGAAAAACATACCTCTCCGGTTCTTATTAAATCTTTCCCACCCCTCTCCTTAAACCTATGTCCTCTGGTTCTTGATTCCCCTACTATGGGCAAGAGACGTTGTGCATCTACCCGATCTATTCATCTCGTGTACACACAGTGTAACGCCCTCAGCAAAAGCTTAAATATGTTGTTGAAATACACATTCAAGCTATTAACACAAACACGCTCTTGTTGTTCCTCCACTTGAGTCAGAAACAGGAGCACAAAGGTTCTACAAATAGCTAGCGCTGTTCTGAAAAAAAGTCACTAACGTTCCATCTGGAAAGCATTCCAGTGAATGGAATCAAGAAAAGAGCATTAACTGATGGCAGAACTAAACACATAAACAAACCCCTGGGACCTTTGGTTTCCACCTCGGGAGGTAGTTTATGTTAGTTTAGAGATACAGCATGGAAACAGGCTCTTTGCCCCACCCGAGTCCATGCCGACCATTGATCATCCGTACACTAGTTCTGTGTCAGCCCATTTTCTCATCCACTCCCTGTACAATAGGGACAATTTACAGAGATTAATTAACCTACAAACCCTTTGGGATGTGGGAGGTAACCGAACCACCCACCTTGTCACAGGGAGAATGTGCAAACTCCATGCAGACAGTACCCAAGGTCAGAATCGGACCAGAGTCCCTGCTACTTTGAGGCAGCAGCTCCACAAGCTGTGCCACTCTGCCACGTCTAGTTGTCGTTTGTAAGTCAGAATATTCCAGCACCCGAGGTCAGGATCGAACCGAGGAATTAGGGGAGTGAACCATCAGTCGCCAGTCATGATTTGTCCAGCCCCTTCTCTCTTCCAGCTTTCTTTCCCCAGTAATTGTTAAAGGACCAGTCACCTATCCATGTTCTCCAGAGATGTTGCCTGACCTGCTGAGTTACTCCAGCACTTTGTGTCTTACCTATCATCAAACCATTTTGTGGTTCGTCTGATTCCAACTTGTATGTTCTTCTACATTCTGTGCGACTAAATTTACGACCTCTTTGGTCATCCAAGGTTTCCTCCTTTCTTTGCCATTCTTATTGCTCCTCCTCACTGGAACATTCCACTCCTGAACTTCAACCAATTGGTCATTAAACAGTTCCCACATGTCAATTGCAGACTTAGTTTCCTTTAGTTTATTTTAGTTTAGAGATACAGCGTGGAAACAGGCCCTTCGGCCCACCCAGTCCACGCCAACCAGCGATACCCATACACAAGCACTTGGGACAATTTTGAATCTCTACCAAAGCCAATTAACCTACAAACCTGTACGTCTTTAAAGTGTGGGAGAAAACCAGAGCACCCGGGGAAACCCACACTGTTCCTGGGAGAATGTTCAGACTCCGTACCGACAGCACCCGTAAGTCAGGATCGAACCTGGGTCTCAGGTGCTGTAAAGGCATGAACTCTACTGCTGCGCCCTCTGGCACAGACTGTCACAGGATCTGGTGCCAATGGGCAATGTACAAAGAGTGATGAATTAAAGTCTCAACACCAGCCCAGTGCACATAATAGAATCTAACAACAGGTTTAGAAAGGCAGAACATGAATTGGAGAAGAGAGTCAGAACATTAGCAGCAGATGGATGGACCATCAGTTCCTTAATGATTACATTGTGTGATGATCACAGTCTTCTTAACGTAATGTTATTTGCCTTGGAAAGATGATAGCTTTGATAGAGAGTCTCTCATCTCCTGTAAAATCTCCTGAAATACAAGAAATAAACATTATGCAACGTGCACAGGATTCACTTCAGTGAAATATAAAAGATTTCTAAAGGAGCAAAGCAGGCTTCTAATGAAATATAATGAAAGGTCAATGGGCAATTGTGGCTATTTACTATTCCAGTTCTGATAACTTCAATATCCCAAATCAATGAGTTACAGTCTCACAGTTGTTAATATAGCTCAATATGGGTCATTGTATTATTGAGTCAAACATAATGGAAACAGGCCTTTCGGCCCGACTTGCCCATGCCGACCAGGATGCCCCTTCTACACTAGTCCCACCTGCTAGCGTTTGGCTTATATTCTTATAAACCTTTCCTTTCCATGTACCTGTCCAAATGTCTTTTAAAGCCAAACACTTGCCAAAACGAGACATAATGTGTAATTTTAGGGTTGTAATCCGTCAAATTAATAAGATTAAGCAGCAATTTGATCAGATTTCAAGATATGAAATTTGTGTCATAAATGGGGATGAATGGATATTCAAATGTACTAACCCCTGGAACCCCATATCACACTTTTCAGGAATGTACAGTACTCTGGACAAATGGCCTTCACTCTTGTGGGTTTTACTGGTCTCTGGGTGAAAACTTTGCAATTTGATGGAATGCAGTGCTGTGTTAGGATTGGCACTGTGCTCTGAATCCGTTAAATTCTACAGGTATATGTTCATAAGTGAGAGGAGCAGAATTGGGCCATTCGGCCCATCAAGTCTACTCCACCATTCAATCATGGCTGATCTATCTTTCCCTCTTTTCCCCATTTTCCTGCCTACTCCCCATAACCCCCTGACATGCATACTAATCAAGAATCTATCAATCTCCGCCTTAGAAGTATCCATTGATGGCCACCCCAGACTTCTTGTGGCAATGAATTCCACAGATTCACCACCCTGGGACTGAAGATATTCCTCCTCATCTCCTTTCTGAAGGAACATCCTTTAATTCTGAGGCTATGACCTCTGGTCCTGGACTCTCCCAATAGTGGGAACATCCTCTCCACATCCATTCTATGCAGGCCTTTCACTATTATCGTTTAGTTTAGGCATACAGTGCGGAAGCGGGCCCTTTGGCCCGCTGAGTCCGCGCCGACCAGCGATCCCCATACATTAACACTACCCTCACACACTAGCGACAATTTACAATTATACCAAGCCAATTAACCTACAAACTTGTCCGTCTTTGGAGTGTGGGAGGAAACCGGAGGTCCCGGAGAAAACCCACACAGGTCGCGAGGAGAACGTACAAACTCTGTACAGACCTGTAGTCAGGATCAAACCCAGGTCTCTGGTTCTATAAGGCAACAACTCTACTGCTGAGCCACTGTGCCACCCCAAGGCCCTATTGTAGGCCCAAGGGAATTATGAGGGAATTATGATCATTGGTGTACAAGCCCATAGATTCTTAAAGGTGCAAGACAGGTATCTAAGTTGTCAAAACACTGACCCTCATTAACTGTGGGATACAATGCAAGAGCATGGAGGCCCTGGGTCAGACTACAAAGTATTATGTGTAGTTCTGGTGACCACACAATAGAGAGGATTTATTACATGGGGGAGGCAGCAGAGGAGATTCATCTTGATGTTGCCTGGGATGGAAGGTTACAGTTGTCAGAAGAGAGTGGATGGGCTGGATTTGCTTTTCTTTGATTTGAGGAGGCTGAGGGGGTTCCTGAAAGAAATATGCCGAATTATGATGGACACTGATTAGCGGGATAGTGAGAAACCCTTTGTCATAATGGCGACATCTAAAACCAGAGGAGATGCATTTAACTGAGGCAGACGGTGGTTGCAATCTCAACACTGCTTGATACAATAATAAAGGCAAGGACTCACACAACATTTAAAAAGTACCTGCATAAGCACTTGAATTGCCAATGCTTGTAAAACCATGGAGCAAGTGCTGGGAATTGCTGGCAGCATGGTGGTGCAGTGGAAGTGTTGCTGCCTTACAGCGCCGGAGACCGACTACGGGTGCTGTCTGTATGGAGTTTGTACGTTCTCCCCGTGACCGTGTGTGTTTTCTCCGAGATCTTCAGCTTCATCCCACAGTTCAAAGACATACAGGTTTATAGGTTAATTGGTTTGATATAAGTGTAAATTGACCCTAGCGCGTGTAGAGTAATGTTAATGTGCGGGGATTGATGGTCGGTGCGGACTTGGTGGGCCGAAGGGCCTGTTTCCGCGCTGCATCGCCAAACTAAACTAAACTAAAAATGGGATTAGTACAGTTGGATACTCAATGGTTCATACGGACATGGTGGGCTAAAGAGTCTTTTACTCTGCTGCACGATTCTATAGTCAGTAAGACGATCGTGATCACTCAATGCTACTTCCAAACTTCATGTAAATTCAGCATTGGTACACTAGTGAGGCATATTAATAAACTTTTCTCCTGACTGTAAATTTTCCAAAAGTTCAAGATATTTGCCAATTTTCAATGCGATCGTTTTGATTTCAGTTCAAAACTCTTTTGATTTTGAACAAGAAAGCCTGGCGCTTTAAGTTCTGGAGACAGATCTGATCATCCCTTCATCTGCTTCCATGCTGAGAAGATCTGGATGAAGTGCACTGACATTTTCTGTTCAAGGCCTTTGGTTAAAAAAAAAGTTTATGCTTTCTGTCTTATCTGTTCTTGGTGATGAGCGCAGCACCAAGAACAGAAGTTCAAAGGTCAGTTTATTGTCACGTGTACCAATTAAGGAGCAGTGAAACTCGAATTACCATACAGCCATACTAAAAAAAAGCAACAAGACACACATCTACATAAAGGTTAACATAAACATCCACCACAGTGGACTCCCCACATTCCTCACTGTGATGGAAGGCAATAAAGTCCAATCTTCTTACTCTTTATTCTCTCGCGGTTGGGACAGTCGAACCATGTGCAGTCAGGGTGATCGAAGCCTCCACGCGGGGCAGTTGATGCTCCCGCATCAGGGCAGTCGAAGCATCTGTGGCTTGGAGCTCCCAGAGTCGGTCTCTAACCAGGGACCGCAAGTTCCACAATGTTAATTGGATTTAATTGGAACCTGAGGGGAATTTTTTTCACGCAAAGGGCGGTGGTGTGTATGGAACGAGCAGCTGGAGGAGGTAGTTGAAGCAGGTACCACCGCAACGTTTAAGAAACATTTAGACAGGTACAGGTACAAGGATAGGACAGGTTTAGAGGGATCTGGGTCACATGCAGACAGGTGGGTCTAAAGTAGATGGGACATGTTGGCCGGTGTGGGCAAGTTGGGCCGAAGGACCTGTTTCCACGCTGTGTGACTCTATGGCTCTATATCATCTAGAAGAGGCAGAGCATTCGATACCACATCAGTTCCCTTTCAGGTCACACATCATCTTTGCTTTGAAATATATAGCCAGTTATTGTACTATTGCTGTGATGAAGTCCTTGAGCCCACTGAGCTGACCGACAGAGAGGACCTCCATCATGCTGAATTAAAACCGTTCATGAGGCCAATAGACAATAGTCAATAGGTGCAGGAGTAGGCCATTCGGCCCTTCGAGCCAGCACCGCTATTCAATGTGATCATGGCTGATCATCCGCAATCAGTACCCCGTTCCTGCCTCCTCCCCATATCCCCTGACTCCGCTATTTTTAAGAACCCTATCTAGGTCCTCTCATCGTCACCCACTCAAGGGCAGTAATTGATTCCTGGTCAACAATATATATACGTTTCATGAATGAGCAAAGCCAAAGCTGGTTTTATATGGCCCCCCGTGGTCACGGAGGATGGAAGGAAGATGTCGATTTTCTGCACAGTTCACGCTGACTCGGAGAATCATTGTTTACATGCTTGGTGGATGGTGTGGGTGTAGGGAACGAACTGTGAGGGAGGAAGGTGTGAAGCACAACGCCATTATGGATTATTGAAATGTGTGGGCTGCATTTCTGAATCATCTTCTGAATAAAAGCATTGTGAGCATTTTCAAACCTAAAGGCTTCCATTCAGTTGGCTCCTATGCACAAAGGTTATTCATTTCCATTGAGGCAGTTTTCTCCGCATATCTTTTTACCTTGAATGCCATTTGCTGAATTGCTGTTCGCATAGGCTTCTTGTGTACTGTGCCATTGCAGGAAATGTTCTTGACTGCAGAAACTGGGCTGTTGCAAATACTGTAATTAAATACAATATTCTTCTCCGGTACTGGCAACTTTGTAGCTCGACAACATTGATTTAGCTCCACACTTTCTTGATTTAATCTCATACTACAGTGCATCGAATAGACCGTCAGCCCACTGGCCTCTGCAATCATTTCCACCCTGTCACAGCAGTATTCTCCAAAACTTAGCTCTGCCATCCAGTTTCCATTCCAACGTCAGAGGGGAAGACTTTATTCACCTTCAGCCTCTTCTCGAGAATTATTTTCCCGAATTCCTTCAGCATGCCTCTGCACCCTGATTCAAAATCCTCCTCTCTGGAACTCTCTGCCACAGAGGGTAGTTGAGGCCAGTTAATTGGCTATATTTAAGAGGGAGTTAGATGTGGCCCTTGTGGCTAAGGGGATCAGGGGGTATGGAGAGAAGGCAGGTACGGGATACTGAGTTGGATGATCAGCCATGATCATATTGAATGGCGGTGCAGGCTCGAAGGGCCGAATGGCCTACTCCTGCACCTAATTTCTATGTTTCTATGTTTCTATGTTGAGACCCACTGATAAAGCTTTGGTGACTATTTCCTGCCCGGCCACATGACTCCGATATCACTGCACTATGTAGCACAATTAGCACCTACCCCTGTGCAAAAAGCATCAATGGAGGGAGTCATACAACACGGAAACAGACACTTCTGCCCAATTTCTCAATGCTGACCAAGGTGCAAACTATCTTAACTAGTCCCATTTGGCCCATATCCTCCACAACCATTCCTATTCATGTACCCGTTGAAATGTCTTTTAAATACTGTTATAGTACCCACCTCAACTACCTCCTCTGGCAACTTGCTCCATGTACCCATGTGAAAAGGTTGCCCCTCAGGTTCCTATCAAACCTTTCCTCTCATACCTTAAGTCCCCATCCTCTGGTTGTTGATTCTCGTACTCTGGGTAAAAGACTCTGTGTACTCACACTATCTGTTCTCGTCATGATCTTATACATCTGTAAAACCACCCCTCAACCTCCTGCTTTTCCAAGAAATAAAGTCCAAGCCTGCGTAATCTCTCCCAAGAAATTGGCACCTCAAGTACTGGCAACATCCTCTCCTCTTTCCACTCTTTCCAGCTTAATGACATCCTTCCTATAGTAGGATGAGTGGAACTGAACACAATACTATAATGTTGCCTCACCAACATCTTGTACAACTGTAACTTAACATCCCAGCTTCTATACTCACTACCCTGTCAGATGAAGGCCAATATACAAAAATCTTTCTTGCCCCCCATCTACCAGTCACTCCACTGCTGAGGAGCTATATTTCTGCATTCCTAGATCCCTCTGCTGCACAACACTCCCCAGGGCACTACCGTTCACTGTGAAGGTCCCGCCCTGGTTTGACTTCCCAAAATGCTGCACCTCGATCTGCATTAAACTCCATTAGCCATTCCTCGGCCCACTCGCCCAGCTGATCAAGAACCTTTTTTTGATGAGCATATTCACTGTGTACTTTAGTGTCTACTTTAGTGTCATCTGCCAAGCTACTAATCATGCTTTACACATTCCCATTCTTGCCGTCGTGGTCCTGGCTCCAAATTGATTTAGCTGAAGTGATTTTCATCAGAAGCACAATCTAGCCCAGTCAATCTTGTCAGTCCTAAATGTATCATTTCACTTACAGACCGAGCTCTTTGTGATCAAAGAGTAACTCAATGGGTCAGGCAGCATCAGTGGAGGGAATGGAGAGGTGACATTTTGGGACAGACACAAAGGCCTGTTATTCCCTGTGAAATGCACTAATCTCTGCACATCTAACCTTTAAGCCTCTGTCCCACTTTCCTGAGTCACCACAAATTCTCCCGAGTTTTCCCCTTGATTCAAACTCGGAGAATGTCCATAGCGAGTCCGTAGCGAGTCCGTAGGAGTCCATAGATATTTCGTAGTGGCTCATAATGCCAGCCGTAGGTACTTGGGGCATCAGGTAAGTTGGGAGGTTACACAGAAAAGCTGGAGAAACTCAGCGGGTGCAGCAGCATCTATGGAGCGAAGGAAATAGGCAACGTTTCGGGCCGAAACCCTTCTTCAGGTAAGTTGGGACGTTTTTTCAGCATGTTGAAAAATGTCTACGAGTGAAAAACATAGCCCTGAGTACCTACGGCTGGCTATTACCGTAATTCTTCGAGTTTGAATCAAGGGGAAAACTCGGGAGCATTCGTGGTGACTCGGTGAAGTGGGACGGGGGCTTTACGGTAATAGCCAGCCGTAGGTACTCGGGGCTATTTTTTTTACTCGTGGACATTTTTCAACATGCTGAAAAAACGTCCCGACTTACCTGTTGCCCCGAGTACCTATGGCTGACATTACGAGCCACTACGAAATATCTATGGACTCCTACGGCCTCCTATGGACTCGCTACAGACATTCTTTAAGTTTGAATCAAGGGGAAAACTCGGGAGAATTTGTGAGTAACTCGAGAAAGTGGGACAGAGGCTTCACTTTATATCGTGGTTCTGGCTCTCAAATTGAGTTACACCTGGCTAAAAACATTGCCTATCCATTCTCTCCACAGATGTTGCCTGAGCTGCTGAGTTACTCCAGCACTTTGTATTTTGGTCAAGATTCTGGCATCTGCAGTTCTTTGTGTCCCCAAGCTCTTTGTGGTGTTTTATACGTGTGAATTAATTCTATAGTTGTCAACTACATCCTCCAAAGTACTTCCATGTGATCCTTTGCATGAGGAAATCATTCCTGTTCATGGTGTTCCCGGAGCGGCCTGATCATAGACTGACACAAGGACTAGACTCTACCCGGCCTGAAACGTCACCAGAGATGCTGCCTGTCTTTGTGTTTATCTACCAGGACTGGACAGTCATGATTCGCACTTGAATGAACCATTTACCCTAACTGTTACTTTGCGGCATCTCTGTTATGGTCAATAAATCCTGACTTTGTTGCTATACATCGGCGAGACCAAACGCAGACTGGGCAATCGTTTCACGGAACACCATCGCTCAGCCCGCCTGATCTCCCGGTTGCTGGACATTTTAATTCTCCTTCCCATTCCCACACAGACCTTTCTGTCCTTGGTCTCATCCATTGTCAGAGTGAGGCTAAATGCACATTGGAGGAACAGCATCTCATATTTTGCTTGGGCAGCTTACAGCCCAGTGGTATGAATATTGATTTTTCTCACTTCAGGTAGCCCTGGCATTCCCTCTTTCTCTCTCTCTCTCTCTAAACCTCCCCCACCCAAGTCACACCAACTTCTAATTTTCACCCAGCAAACAGCTACCAATTTCCTTTATCATCGTTACTTTTTTGCATATCTTTCATTCATTGTTCTTTATCTCTCTACATCACGTCTATATCTCTCGTTTCCCTTATCCCTAACCAGTCTGAAGAAGGATCTCGACCCGAAACATCACCCATTCCTTCACTCCAGAGATGCTCCCTGTCCCACTGGGAAACTCTAGATTTTTGTGTCTACCTTCTGACTTTGTTATTGATGTCTGTACCTCAAAAATTGAACCTTTAGAAAAATAATAAGAGGAACCTCCAGCTCTCTTCGTGTTGATGTGACCTTCAGTCGTTTTTTCTTGGTGGGATGATGTATATATAAAACACTGAATCTTTCTGAGTTATTATCAGACAATCACTCACCCTGTTGTCCAGTGCATGTACTTCACCATGCACAATCCTATCATCCTGCACATATCTCAACATCCACATGTTTACAAATCATTCCCATTTTTATTTCTTATTTACTTTAGAGATGCTGTTAATAATCTTAAGCACCTTGATCAAATCTATCTTCAAACTCACCAAAGGAGAACAAATTTAGTTTAGTTCAGAGATATGTTTAGATCTGCAGAAACGGCATTTCGTTTGGACCTCAAGGGGTCCAAATGACAATTAAATTGAATCTTGAATCTTGAATATATTACAAAAACAGGCCCTTTGGAGCCCACCAGGTCCACGCAGACCAGCGATCCCCATACATTAACATTATCCTACACAAATTAGGGCCAATTTACAATTATACCGAGCCAATTAACCTACAAACATGTACGTCTTTGGAGTGTGGGAGGAAACCCGAGTTCCTGGATAAAACCCACGCAAGGGGGAATGGACAAACTCCGCACAGACAAACAACTGTAGTCAGGATCGAACATGGGACTTTGCAGTAAGGCAGCAACTCCACCACTACACCATCGTTCAACAAATTCTGAGTCCTCCATTCCTGCTGTAATACTAATCTCCTCCCTAGTGTGCTGGTACCTTTTCTGAAATGTGGTGCCCGGAGTTAAACATAATATTTAATTTGGGCCTAAAGCAATATTTTATAGAATCTTAGTATGGCAATCTCGGTATTATTCATTAGGATTCTTTGTGCTTTTCGCTTGTCTTGTCAGCTTGTTCAGACTCCTCTGAGGATTTGTGTGTGTACGCCCCCAACATCTCTTCTCTCTACATATACCTCCTTTACATTTGCATTGTTCTTGATCAAATAAACATGCTATCCTGTTGGGAATGGGAGGACGAGTTTTGAAAATACAGTTCAATCTTGCTATTTCATAAGCAAGTTCAGTTCTGCAGATTCACTGGCAATGAGTTTGCTTTCAGATGAAACAACTCTGCTGTATAAGTAAGTCTGCTGCCACTGGCTTCCTTTCACAGTGTGGAGCAGACATCAGTAACCTTGAAAGGCAAACAGCCCTGCAGTGAAATGATGCTTTTGCTAGAAATCTGATATTAAATGCTGGAAATATTCAGCGGGTCAGGTAGCATCTGCAGAGAGAAACAGTCAACATATCAGCTTGATATCTAGTGTAGGAAAGAACTGCAGATGCCAGTTTAAATCGAAGATAGACATAAAATGCTGGAGGAACTCAGCGGGACAGGCAGCATCTCTGGCGAGAAGGAATGAGTGACGTTTCGGGCCAAGACCCTCCCTTGTTCAGAGTGATTTTTACTGGCACATCCTTAAACCCAGAGGATTTCTGTTACTTTCAGCAGGGCTTCTGAATGAACGGAAGAGAGGAGATTCAATGACTTTCAAAAGTTCAATAAAACTTACGCAAAATGTTCCTGAGAAATGTATCTGACACCTCCCTAGGGCAATCAGGGTAAAATGCAGGAGGAAAACATTGCTGCCAAGCCGAAAACAAACTCCATTTTCAGTGTTCGGGGAAATTGATGGACTGCCAGTCTTCAGTTTGTTATCGTGGTTGATTCGCGAATTTTAAACTGCTTAATAAACTCAAGTAACTGCCAGCCGCCATCTGAACTGTGAAATCTCTGCCAGAAACCTGTAAACAACTTCAAGCACGGGCTTCACCAGTCTGATCACTCTCCCCGCAGCTCATATTTTCATTTTTTTAAATATATTTAAAAATCTTATATTCCACGTGAAGTTCAATTGTTAGACCTTGAAGCGTCAATTTATGACGATACATTTGTGAGCAGCTATAATTATCTATGTTTTCCTAATTAGAATACTTCACCACAGGGACCACATGAAGCAGTCTTAAAGGGTCATGGCAAATTAGCAGCTACGCATTACAGTCATATTCTAGACACAGAATCATTATGAGCAATGTCATGAGATCTGTTCATGTGTATGTGAACTTATCTACTTCTTTGAATAATGAATGAATTCTCTGCCACTTATTAAGTCAATTTTTTTTGACACCCTTTTAATTCCTGGCTTTGCATAACAATGTCTCTCTTTGCATATGCAGATAACTAGATATGGCTACTTATCCATGCGTAGGTTTTTTTTAAACCCTTTAACTAAATATTGATTTGGTATTGGTACTGGCTTGCTATTGACACATATGATACGGTGGAAAAGCTTCTGTTTGCGTACTATCCAGTCAAATCAAATCATACTATACATACGTGCAATCAAGCCAGACACATATACAAGAGTTAGTGCTAAGAGAAAAATAACAGAGTGCAGAATATAGTTTTACAGAATTGTAGCATTACGCTTGCGGAGAAAAAGTTCAGTATCTGCAATGGGGTTGGTGGGAAGATCAGGATTATCTCCTCGAAGACCATTCACTGTATGTTCATTTATATATTCACTTCAGTACCTTTTTCTGTACTTATTAACAAAACAACCTGACCATCGAAACCCACAGGTTTTGTCTATGATTATTTTTTTTTTAATCTCCATTTTATCCTTCTGTGTCCATAGCTCCAATGAGGTCTATTGCCTCTCTGGGCATAACCTGTACCTTTGTAATATACCCTGTAATCTCTGAGGGGTTGGCACTTGTCTTGTGTTTTAATGCGCTGAGACTTAATTATAAATTCCAATAGTGGAAATAGTTGTTCCAAATCAAAACCTTTCTTCCAGTGGGATCTTGGAAATCAATGTGTCCAAGATGATTGTTGCACCAGTGGCAACCATTATGCCAGTATGACCTCTTCACATTGCATCTCTCCAGCTGCCCACCTCACACCCAGTCTTACAATTAGATGATCTATGGTAACCCTAATACTCCACGATATCTCTGGAGTAATTTACCACATTTTCCAATGCCATTTTGACAGAGGGAACTATTTTATTCTTTCTTCTAACATTTTAGTTTAGTTTGTTTTAGTTTAGAGATACAGCGTGGTAACATGCCCTTCGGCCCATCGAGTCCGCACCGACCAGTGACATTACCCAACACACACCCGGGACAATTTTACATTTAAACCAAGCCAATAAACCTACAAACCTGTACGTCTTTGGAGTGTGGGAGGAAACTGAAGATCTCGAAAAAAAACCCACTCAGGTCACGGGGAGAAAGTACAAACTCCAACCAGACAAGCACCTGTAGTCAGGATAGAACTCGGGTCTCTGGTGCTGTAAAGCAGTAGCTCTACCACTACACCACCGTGTTTACATTCAGAAGGATGGGACTAGCAGAGGATCTTCTCCAATTTTTGAAACACAATAATTGCCAAATGCTCACACATTATTCCCATATACACATTTACCTTTCAATTTCAAATGTAGGTACAGTTTCATCCTCAGTATGCATTGATGATAAAGTCTACTGTGCTCAAATGAGCCGATGTGTAAAATGACATTTTCTGACCCGATTCCTCACTTTCTTACCTGGATCTTTGTTAATTCCCTCGCCAGTGAAATCACTATTACAATGCTTTTCATAATTGATGTCAGTATGTATTTGGCTTGAGTTGTAAAATGTTCAAGTCCTTGGAGAAAATGCATTGATGATATGAGGTGAGATACAGTACAGACATTAAACGCGGTATTTTTCTTTTCTTTTAATCTCTAGGTTTGGCTGTACATCAGATCATTACTATCACAGTCTCTCTCATCATGATCGTTGCTGCTTTGATAACAACGTTGGTTTTAAAAAACTGGTAAGTAAATTCTTTGCAAGCTAAGATAAAGCTATAAATACCGGTTACCTGTGATCGAAAAGAATAATGCTAGACATACAACTCCATTAGTCAGTTATCTCAAAGTGACACTGATGGGTTGACATCTTGGTGAATCCTTATTCAAAGTTATTGGTTGTCAATGAAAGGTGACGGTCCATATATTAATTTATTTCAGATATTGAATGACTGGGATTTCTATAATTTTTTTGTTTTTTCCACTATCTTTTTTTGATTATTTTGGTTCTCATCCTGGATTAAGAGTGTTAGTGGTTTTGGCTGAAGTTTTGAAGCACATTTCCAGTCAGATTTATCATGGCATTGTTAGACAACAGGGGTTCCCAACCTTTTTCGTCCCGTTTTCCCCTGGCAACTTTAATAGCACATAACAATGTTATTTCACTTATTTATGAACAACTAATGATGAAAAGATACCAGAACGGGTATACCGTTTTTTTTCATTGACTGACTGTCAATCAATGAGAAAAAATATGTACAGATCCAGAATCAACAAATTTACCCCCTGGGTAGGTGAAATTTACCCCCTGGGGATAAATTGACCCCAGGTTGGGAACCGTTGTTATACAACGTAAACTGTTTCAGACCATGTGCTTCAGTTTAAACCACAGAACAAATGTTTTGCTATGGAATCTATTGAGTAAAGGCAAAGTCTTTTACCCACAGTAGGGGAATCGAGAACCAGAGGACATCGGTTTAAGGGGAAGGGGGAAAGACTTAATAGGAACCAGAGCAGCAACGTTTTTGCACAAAGGGGGATGGGTATATGGGCTGAACTGCCAGAGGAGGAAGTTGAGGAAGGTACTAACACAACATTTAAAACATATTTGGATAGGTACATGGGTAGGACAGGTTTAGAGGGATACAAGGCACGTGGAACTAGTGTAGATGGGGCATGTTGATCGACATGGGCAAGTTGGGCCAAAGTGCCTGTTTTCTCTGTGACTAGTACAATAATATAAATTTTCACCATCCATTCCAGTTTCTCTAAGAGAGATTGCCATTTAGTGGGCATCCTGTGCTATAGTATATGCCACATTCATTGAAAGGGACTCCCATGTGTTTACAGCCTTCATTATCTTGTAGTATTACTGCCATCAGCAATCTTAGTTGTTGTTGTTCTAGTTTAGAATTGAATTCCAAACCTCAAAGTGACATGAAAGATCTGGGGATAATCTAAGGTAGACAAAAATGTTGGGGAAACTCAGCGGGTGAGGCAGCATCTATGGAGCAAAGGAATAGGCGACATTTCGGGTCGAGACCGTCGGGGATGATCTAAGGTACTTTCTTTTGGTTCTTTATCTTTCTGGGTCTTTTTGGGTGTCCACCGAATTAGAAATCTGTAAGAAGGAACTGCAGATGCTGGTTTACATTGAAGATAGACACAAAATGTGGGAGTAACTCAATGGGTCAGGCAGCATCTCTGGAGAAAAGGGATAGGTGACATATCAGATCAGATGAAGGGACTCGACCCGAAACGCCACCTATTCTTTTTCTCCAGAGATGCTGCCAGACCTGCTGAGTTACTCCAGCATTTTGTGTCTATCTTCGAATTAAAAATCTGATCTCTACTGCTATTTCCCTGAACTAACAATAAGGTCTCATCTGTCAGAAATGTCCATGTAGTTCTGCTGTATAAATAATCACCCGGAACTCAAATGGTGGAGAATTGGACATGTCACCTTCTGACATGCATGTCATTCTGTTAATTGATCATTTTTTTCCCCAAAAGCTTCTCATCTCCTTTTTATAATGAAGTCCCAAATGATGAAAATGTGAGTGAAGCTTTTGGGATTTTGAATGCAACTTATTTTACACACTGAAGGTTTATTGGTGAAATGGGCAGATTGTCTCAGGGTGACAGGGTGATGTTTGAGAAGCAAGGTAGGAAGTTAAAACTTGGAATCATTTTTTTTCCAATCCTAAAGAGTAATAAATGGATAAATGAGGTAAGACCAATCAATGTAAGTAGCGTGGCAGAATAGCATAGTAAGTGGAAACACTCCCTCACAGTGCCAGAGACTCGGTTTAATTCTGACAAGGCGTTCCGTCTATGTGAATTTTACATGTTCTCCCTATGGCCGCATGTTTGTACCAGGTGTTTCAGTTTCCGCCCACATCCCAAAGACAAGTTCACAAGTTATAGGAGTAGAATTAGGCCATTCGGCCCATCTACTCTGCCATTCAATCATGGCTGATCTCAGCCTCCTAATCCCATTTTCCTACCTTCTCCCCATAACCTTGGAGGCCCGTTCTAATCAACAATTTGTCTATCTCTGCTTTAAAGATATCCACCAACTTGGCTGCCACAGCCCTCTGTGGCAATGAGTTCCACAGATTAACTACCCCCTGACTAAAGAAGTTCCTCCTCACCTTTCTAAAATAGCGCCCTTTAATTCTGTATCTATGACCTCTGGTCCTAGAATCTCCCACCAATGAAAACATCTTTTCCACATCAACTCTATTGTGAATTGACTAAGGTAAATCGCCCTCAGTGGTAGAATCTGGAGGGAATTAATGGGAAGGTGGTGAGAATTAATGTAGAATTGTTCTTAATGATCGGTGCCGACTCAGTGGACCGAATGGCCTGTTTCCACGCTGTATCTCCCTATGACTCTAAGTAGGTTCAGGCAGAGAGTTTAGATGGATGAGCAATGGCAAAAGGGTGAAGGTTAAATTTAGACTCTCCAGACCTCTGAAACTCTTCACCATCCCACGCCGTTAGGACTGGAGCAGTGCGGAGAAACTCTTTGGCCGTGAAGTGTTGTGCGACCTGTTTTCCTGGCATAACAGCCAACAATGATACAGCAAGAGGGGGCAATGAAACTGACCCATACTGTTTTGTGGGATGATATTCATACGATAGCAGAAAGGAAGCCTTGTTTAGAGACGCATAAAACACACCGTCGGATGGGAAAGGCTAACCTCCATCAGTAGGTTCAGGTCAGTAAGAACTTTAGTTCACTAGTTCACTATTACCAAAAGGCAGAAGTGGAATTGGGTCATTATGGACACTAATTGAGAGGAGAAATGTCGCATCTAGTTTGTGGAAAAAAACCTAGAATCTACAATGAGAAGTGATGGAGGTTACTTCTCTTGAAGAAGTAGGTCATACAGAGAACAAGGCTTTATGATGCGTACCACCAATCTTTTCATCACTGATGATTGATGCTGCTGGCAAGTGTAATGATTTATATATTTTGCTGATTGCCATTTGCAGAGAGATCTGCCACAGCTGCAACCTCATTACCCGTTGCAGCACAGGCCTCCTATGGTCTTCCATTTTTGATCCTACTCTTGAGCAGCCACTTTGAAGAAAATCTCCTGTACGGTTCACTCTTTTGACTTTGGAATCCGCAGATCTGTGCCAGTTATTTTCGTTCCGCCGGCTCTTATTTCACCTTGGAAATTCCATTTCTGTGACGACTCGTGGCAGATTTGTGACATTTGCATGGAAACTCCGAGGCAGTTTAATTTTATCCTTCTCATTTGGAACTCCGTCCACTCTTCCATTTCCCCAAAGTTACGGAATAATGAGTGCACCGAAGATGGACACAAATCGCTGGAGTAACTCAGCGGGACAGGCAGCATCACTGGAGAGAAGGAATGGGTGACGTTTCGGGTCGAGACCCTTTTTGTCAGACTTACACTAGGGTCTGAGGAAGGGTCTTGACCCGGAACGTCCCCCAATCCTTCTCTCCAGAGATGCTGCCTGTCCTGCTGAGTTACTCCAGCTTTTTGCATCTATCTTAAGTTTAAACCAGCATCTACAGTTCCTTCCCACACATACTATAATGAGTGAGCCTAATCTCCAAGATTCCCTAAAACATTGATTAATAAATGGCACTACTTTAGTAACTTCCCCCATGATGTAGACTGGACTTCTTGGAAATATTTAGTTTAGTTTAGTTTAGAGATCCAGCATGGAAACAGGCCCTTTGACCCACCGAATCCATACCAACCTTTCTGTGGAAGGGTCTCGACCCAAAGCGTGACCTATTCCTTGTCCTTGGAGATGTTGTCTGACCCGTTGAGTTACTCCAACTTTTTGTGTCTATCACCAGTACACTTGTTCTACCCTGCATACTAGGGACAGTTTTACAGAAGCCAATTAACCTACAAACCTGCACGTATTTTGAATGTAGGAGGAAACCAGCGCACCTGGAGAAAACCCACGCAGTCACAGTAGAATGTGCAATCTTCATACAGACAGCAACCGAGGTCGGGATCAAACTCGGCTATCTGGCACTACAAGTGCATTAATCTACCTGCAAAAGTTACAAAAGCTGATTGGACTTGGTTGTTTGTGGGCAAAATTACACCTGGGAAGTGGGATGCTTTCAGAAGTGTGATGGTGAGAATTTAAAGCATGCATGTTCCAGTTAAAGTGAAGGGCAAGGCAGGTGGGAGTAAGGAAGCCTGATGACGAGAGAAATTGAGGCTCTGGTCGGGAAAACGAAAGAGACATGGCCAAGTATAGGCATCAAGGATCAAGTGTATCCCTGGAGGAGTTTAGTGGACTGAGAAGCTTACTTAAGAAAGGCACAAGGAGGTAAAAAAAAGGGGCAAGAGGTAGACCTGGTAGATAACATTAAGGAGAACCCAAACATATTTTATAATTAGGTTAGGGAAAGAGAAAGTAACTAGAGAGAAAATAGGGCTTTTCAGAAACCAAAGTGGTCATCTAAGTGAGGAACCGTCGGAGATGAGCAAGGTCTTCAATGAGGACATCTCTGTTCTTACTGTGGAGCAAGACATGAAGACTTAAAAACTTGGCACAGTTAATGGAGATGTGTTGACCACAGTCCGTATTATGGTTGAGGAGGTGCTGGATGTCCTATGGCGTATGAAGGGAAATAAATCTCCCAGGTCTGATCAGTTATATCTGAGGACACTGTGGGAAGTTAGAGAATAAATTGCAGGAAGCCTGACAGAGATAAATGGATGATTGTCAGACATGGGTGAGGTGCCAGATGACTGGAGAGTGGCTAATGTTGGGACTTTATTTAGAAAGGCTGCAAGAAAAGTTCTGGAAACTATAGACCAGTGAACTTAACATCTGTGATAGTATTCCAAGGGACAAGATTTCTATTCATCTGGCTAGACAAAGGCTAATTGGGAATGGGCAATACAGTTTTGTACATGGAAGATTGTATCTCCCACAACTGATTGAGTTTTTTGAAAAACATTGATGCGGGAAAGGTCATAGTCGTTGACTATTTGGGCTTCAGCAAGACTTTTGATACGGTTCGGCATGGTATGTTGATCTGGAAGGTACACTGCTGAGATCCAGGAGAGCTAGTTGCCTGGATATAACATTGGCTTCAGCGAAGGTTATTTTTCACACAGGAGACTAAAGGTGTGACTCGAGGATTGGTGTTGGGCTCATTGCTGTTTGTGGTTTATATCAACAACTTAGATGAGAGCGGGAAATGCATGATTAAGAAGTCTGTAGTTGACATTAAAGTCTATAGGGAGAGATTAGGGCAGCTCAGACATAATTCCTTGGAATACAGGAGGTTAAGGGATAATCTTTGAGAGTTGTATAAAATCATGAGCAGAATGATATGGCGAATGCACAGTCTTTTATTCACAGTAGGGGAATCAAAAACCAGTGGATATAGATTTAAGTTGAAAGGGGAAAGTACCTGAGGGACCACTTTTTCACACAGAGAGTGGTGGGTATATGGGATGAGTTGCCAGAGGAGGTAGTTGAAGCAGGTACAATGACAACACACAGACACTTGGACAGGTACATGGATTGGAAACGTTTAGGTTGTGGGCAAATAAGATGGGCATCTTGGTTAGCATGGCCATGTTGGATCGAAGGGCCTGTTTCCACTGTATGTATCACTGGATCGGCGGATGCTGGTTTACAAAAAAAAACACACAATGCTGGGGTCAGGCAACAGGAGGAAGTGGATGGATTAGGATCCTTCTTCAGACTGATTTTGACAAGGGGGAGGAAGCTGGAAAAGAGGTTGGGGCAGAACAAAATCTGGAATGTGATGGGTGGATACAGATGGGGGTGGGGGGGGGGGTTCATTGGCAGATGGGTGGGAAAAGGCTTGAGGTGAAAAGGAGACAATAGGCTATGAGATAAGGGGAGACAAGAAGTGATATCTGAAGCCATATGGAGGGATATAGGTGGAAGGGGACAAGGGGGAAAGGGAAATAAAACTGATATTTGAGGATATGATCATAGTAAGATACTGCACTACATGAATACATTGTCAATCCAGAGAGTTCAAATCGCACTACGGTAGCTGGAGAAGTTACATTCAAGTTATTAAATAAATCCAAAAGTTTTTTTAAAAAGTTATCAGAAGTCGGAATCATGAAATTAACAGATTTATCTGGATCATTAATGTCCTTCAGGGAAAGAAATCTACCACTCACACACTGTGGTCGTGAGTGACTCCAGATTTCCTATCAGTTTTTAGGTTCAAAGACTATAAATGTTACATTCCAAGAAAGAGTAAGGAGAAAGAAAATACACCTCTGATGCCAGTTTCATCCCCAGATCATATGGAATTTCCATGATCCACTTTGTTGGTTTGGCAAATATACAACATAGATCATTGCAGCTCAGGAACAGGCCCTTCAGCCCACAATGGTTGTGCCGAACATGTTGCCTAGTTACACTGATCCCATCTGCATGACATGATCCATGTCTCTCTATTCCCTGCACTTCCAGGTGCCTTTCTAAAAGCCTCTGAAACGCCAATATTGTATCTGCCTCCACCACCACTCCTGGCAATGCGCTCCAGGCCCCCACTCCCTCTGTGTAAAAAAACTTGCCCCGCACATCTCCATTAGACTTTCCCCCTCTCACTTTATAGCTATGCCCTCTAGTGTTGGACATTTCCACCATGGGGAAAAAGGTTCTGACTGTCTACCCTATCTATGCCTCTCATAATTGGAAATACTCAATCTCTGACATTCCAGTGAAAACAATCCAAGTCTTTCCAACCTCTCCCTGTAGCTGAAACCCTCTAATCCCGGCAACATTCTGGTAAACCTCCTCTGCACCCTCACCAAAGCTTCCACATCTTTCCTGTAATGAGGTGACCAGAACTACATGCAATACTCCAAATGCGGCCTAACCAAAGTCCTACAGAGCTGCATCATGACTTCCTGACTCTTATATTCAATGCCCCTAGCAATGAAGGAAAGAAACATAATCTTCAAGAATCCCTGGATGAGAAAAAACTTTTTCACCCAGAAAGTTGTGAATTTATGGAACTCCCTGCCACAGAGGGCAGTGGAGGCCAAGTCATTGGATGGATTTAAGAGAGAGTTAGATAGAGCTCTAGGGGCTAGTGGAGTTAAGGGACATGGGGGAAAGACAGGCATGGGTTATTGATAGGGGACGATCAGCCATGATCACAATGAATGGCAGTGCTGGCTCGAAGGGCTGAATGGCCTCCTCCTACACTTATTTTCTATGTTTCTATGTAATAGGGAGAAAAAATACAGTAACATGTTAAATCTACATTCATCTCAGTCTTCTCTTCTTCTTAGAATCATATCAGTTAAAAGCAAATAAAGATACAATTCTTCATACCCTGATTTTGAAAATGAGTCAGTTCAATCACTTTCATTCCCCTGTTTATTAATGGATGGATCTTAAAGTAGGTTGCTGGAGGTGATAGTTCGGTGGAATTTATTCTCTAGTTAGGTGTTACCTTGTCCTCAGCCAACAATGAATCATTCTACATTTTCTTATCCGCATCTGCTTTGATCTGTCGTTTTCACACCTTACCCTATCATATCTCTAGACACCCTCTCCCCTGACTCTCAGTCTGAAGAAGGGTTTTGACCCGAAACGCCACCCATTCCTTCCCTCCAGAGATGCTGCCTGTCCTGCTAAGTTACTCCAGTATTTTGTGTCTATCTACGAGGTAATGCTAGTTTTGTGCCCCCAACTCACCTGATGCCCTTTTGACAGCTCATATTGTCAAAGGACAAAGTTGTAAAGATGGGTCTCGACCTGAAACATCACCTACTTCTTTCCTCGAGTGAAGCTGCCTGACCCGCTGAGTTACTTCAGCTTTTTGTGTGTCTTCACCTCCAGCCTTTCAGAATGATTGGAAAACAACTGAACTAGATTAAAATGAATTTAGAAAAATAAATAACCTTTCAAAAATAATAAAGTATTTATATGATTGTAAGTTTGCATTGAGAATTAAAGTGAATTAATTGATATTTAATTAATAATTCATAATTATTTTAGATTCATTAAATAAATTTAACAATTATTTAATATTCATTAAGTAAATGTATAAATATAAAATAAACTTCCTGTCACATATCTTTTGTGCCCTAGTGGTGGCCCCCATTGAAGTGAATGGGGCTGTGTTAGCTACACAAGTCATGCCTGATCTAAAGTTGCAAAACCAAATATAGAACCCATCAGCCAAGGTTGACCCAAGGAGATAGACACAAAAAGCTGGAGTAACTCAGCGGGGTCATACAGCATGTCTGGAGAAAAGGAATGCATGACGTTTCGGGTCGAGAGCCTTCTTCCGACTCGACCTGAAACATCACCCATTCCTTTTCTTCAGAGATGCTGCCCGACCCGCTGAGTTACTCCAGCCTTTTTGTGTCTATCTTCGGTTTCAACCAGCATCTGAAGAAGAATAGATCAGTGGCGCCTGAACCTTGTCTTTTCTGGTTCTGTATGGCCGCACCACATTACCAGCATGGGAGTTAATCATCTTACCAATGGTGCTCTTCTGAATCACAAGTAGAAAGTATATGAGCAATTGTGGCCTTTGAAGATTTTCCCATTACAATTCCAGGCTGAATGAATGCTCATCACTGTGATCTGCGTGCCTGCATCTGAGGGCCCAATTCAGCCCGCGCTTTCTATTACTCCGGGAGAAAATGTTATTGATTTTAAATTGAATCACTTGTTGCCGAAGAGAAACCTGGTAAATAGAAGCCGATGTTTGAGGCAGTGTACACATCATCAGCCACAGCAGAAGTGATTAAAGCAACTTTGAAGGAATTACTCTGCTCTTACCCTCTGGGGAGATTGAGAAAGGCAAAACATAAAGGAAAAGAAATAGCAGCTTTGCTCTGCTTGCCTCTGCCACTGTAGCTTCTGTGTTATAGGAGGCTATAAAATCCATAATCTGCCAAGAAGTCATTTATATCCTCAGCCCTGCTCATTGCTCAGAGTAGGCTGAATTCATTTTACCATCTCTGCCCACTGCCCACAGGGGTGGCACGGTGGTATAGCGGTAGGGCTACTGCCTTACGGCGCCAGAGGCCCGGGTTCAATCCTGACTACGGGTGCTGTCTGTACGGAGTTTGTACATTCTCCCTGTGACCTGCGTGGGTTTTCTCCGAGATCTTCGGTTTCCTCCCGCACTCCAAAGACGTATAGGTTTGTAGGCTTGGTGTAAATGTACACTTGTCCATAGTGTGTGTTGGGTAGTATTAATGTCTGGGGATTGCTGGTCGGTGCAGACTCGGTGGGCCGAAGGGCCTCTTTCCGCGCTCTCTCTCTAAACTAAACTAAACCTACTGGAGTCCTCTAACGTGCCTGCATGCACTAACCCCTAAAAAAATCCCTTATAAATTGCTCTCGTAGAAAACTGTTCAATTGGGATCTATTTTTATACTTTTTACAGTGCCAAGAATATCGTCCACACCAGAATTCCTAAGTGTAGCACTCCATATCTGGGAATTAACTTGCACAATACAAGGTGAATTCTAAATACAAGGATGCTCCCTGAACAGATCTCTCTATGACCCCGTTAATAGTATGTAAAGGAATATTGTCATTTTTAAGTGGGTGGTTAACAAATTAACAGCTTACTCACTGGGGAAGAAGAATAGAAAATGGAAATTTATGAAATGGTGAGAAATTATTAAATATTGAAAAGGATTTTGGATATCCTTATATATTAAGTACAATTAAGTACAAATGTTGCCTACTTCCTTAGCTCCATAGATTCTGCTGCACCCGCTGAGCTTCGCCAGCATTTTTTATCTACCTTCGATTTTCCAGCATCTGCAGTTCCTTCGTAAACATGATATGTGTGGCATTTATTTTAAGGGAATGGAGAGGAAGAATATTGATTTTCCATGACGTGGAAGAGTTTGATTAAACTTTACCTGCATTCTAAGTGCAGGTGTGGTCTCCTAACTGAGGGTATGATATATTGCTCTTAGTTGTGGAACAGCCAGCATGGGCATCATGGACCAAAGAGCTGTTTTCTGCACTGTTCTGCTCTGTGTACATTGTTACAAAGATTCCCTTGAGGCCTGGATAGAGTGGATGTGGAGAGGATGTTTCCACCAGTGGGAGAGTCTAGGAACAGAGGCCATAGCCCCAGAATAAAAGGACGTACCCCCTTTAGAAAGGAGATGAGGAGGAATTTCTTTAGTCATAAGGTGGTAATCTGTGGAATTCATTGCCACAGACGGTAGTGGAAGCCGAGTCAATGAATTGATAGATTCTTGATTAGCCCGGTTGTGAGGAGTTGTGGGGAGAAAGCAGGAGAATGGGGTTAAGAGGGAGCGATAGATCAGCCATAATTGAATGGCGGAGTAGACTTCATGGGCCGAATGCGTAATTCTGCTCCGAGAACCTATGAACTTGATTGATTATTGGCCCGGGAAAACAGTCTTATCAAGAGAAATTAATAACGAGAAGTGGAACACTGGAATTTAGAGGAGTGAGAAGTTTTCATTGAAAAATATTTTAAGAGAGCTTTGAAAGGAAATATTTGGAACGTTTGTCTTGGTTGGTCAGTGTCGAACTCCCACGGGACCTGGTCACAGTAGAAGGGGTGAGGACAGTAGAAGGGGTGAGGACAGTAGATGGGGTGAGGACAGTAGAAGGGGTGAAGACAGTAGGAGTGAGGTAAAGCGTTTCCTCACAGATAGTTTCACGTTATTTGAAGTTCCTCCTCCAGAGGGCTGCGAATGCTCAGACATTTGAGAATTTTCTAAACTGTGATTGAGAGATTTTTGAACTTTAAGGGAATAGAGTGTGTGAAAGTGAACTTAAGGTTAGTCATGATTGAACTGAGTGGTGGAAAAATGACTAAGGGGCTACTGAACATGCATCTGCTCCTGTTTCTTCTGTTTTAATGCACAGTATCTCCTGGCATCAGACATTGGGAGCCCTCTTTTACATGGACAGGGTCTTTTTGCCCATTATATTATTACCCTATTGCTGGTTTGTGTAACTGGTTCTAGTAACCCCTGCATTCCCTCTCTCCACCCTTCCCTTAAACTTAGTCATCCTGCCAGTTCCACTGTTTGCATCCATATATCATTTCGTTATCACCTCTTCCACAGCCAACAATAGACCATTGTGGGCTCCACCTTTCCTTGGTCAACGGTGCTGGCTCTGATTTGTTCTGAACCTTTTCTTACCTCTAATACCTCCCCCCCCCCCCAACTCTCAGTTTTCTGAAAGGTCTCGACCTGGAACATCACCTACCTTTAGTCCTTTTCTCCAGAGATGCTGCCTGACCCGCTGAGTTACTCCAGCATTTTGCGACTATCTTCAGTAGAAACCAGCACCTGCAGTTCCTTCCTACATGCAAATATTCATTTCTGCCTGGCTTATCAATTATTAAGTTTTTCAAATGTGCATCTCCTTTGGCAAAGAGTTAAGATGTCAGCATTCATTTTAGAATTAAGTACGAAAACAATACCGTGTAGATCAATGAATTTAACTAAACAGATTAATTGAATGAATTAACATTCTTTCCTGCAAGCCATTTTAGTTTCAGTGTTTTACAGAGCAACAGCTTGAAGTTGTAAGCGTTTTAAATCCTTTAAAAACAAAATGCAATTAACTAATTGATGGGGGACGGCCATTATGCATCATTGCAAGGACAGAACCAGGCAAACCCCAGCTGGTGAAGTACCACCACAGGCTACACGTATGTTAAGCAGTTAATGCCACTGCACCACACATGGATATGACCTGAAGAAAGGTTTCAACCTGAAATGTCACCAATTATTTTTCTCCAGAGATTGCATTGAATTGAATTGAATGTTTATTGTCACATATGACAAGTCATAGAGAAATTCTTTGCTTGCTTACCCAAGGTATGCAAATAGTCGCCACATAAAGGACGCTGATAATGTTACAAAGTATCCGCGCCAGGTCCCCATTTGTTCTCCACTCCCCCCCACCCCCCCCCATGACGGGTGCTCCATTGTTCATTGTTCTTGCCCCTCCCTCATGGTGATCTCCCCATGCAGGGACCTTCTTTGTTCCTTCGCCAGATCAGAGATGCTGCCTGACCCACTGAGTTATTCCAGCATTTTCCAATCTTCATAAGTTATAGGAGCAGAATTTGACCATTTGGCCCATTAATTCTACTCCGCCGTTGAATCATAGCAGATCTATCTTTTCCTCTCAACCCCATTCTCCAGTCTTCGTCCCGCTACCCCTGACACCCAGTGGTGGACTGGATCTAAAAATATTGGTTGGCAGGAGACAAAGGGGGCCCAACCACAACTACAATGCTATCATTTAACAGGGGCCCACTTGCCATCACTTGCTATCACTTCATCAGGGACCCACTTGCCATCGGGCAAGCTGACACCCTGGCCAGTCCGCCACTGCTGACACCCTTACTAGTCAAGCAACAGGATTTTGTATCTGCCTTTGGATATGATCATAGTTCGGCACTCCTGATATTTTCAGTTCATGATCGGTGACGGTGAACAACTGACGGAAGGACGATGCTTTATGAGCAAAGCCCTGTGTATGAATTAAAACGCCTGGCCAAAGTTAAAGCATTTGCCACCATCTACAAACGATGAGCAGTTCTCTTAATCCTCCTGATGTTCGCACCACCAAAGAGAGTCTTCAGCCGATTTGATAACTTCACAAGCTGTTAAGACACAGCACACACAGTGGGTGAGATTACAAAACCATAAAACATTCCGGACACAGCAGTAAATGGGTGTTCCGAGACCACCAACACTCCCAATAGCTTCAGGGCAGCCACTGCACTGGCATCTACCAGATGCTGGTTTAAACCGAAGACAGACTCAAAAAAGTTGGAGTAACTCAGCGGGTCAGGGAGCATCTACGGAGAAAAGAAATAGGTGACGTTTCAGGACGAGAACCTTCTTCAGACTGAGAGTCAGAGGAAAGGGAAATTAGTGATATGGGATAAATGAGTGTTAGATAGGCAAAAAGCAACGATAATCAAAGAAAATGTGGAGCCCACAATGGTCCATTGTTGGCTGTGTGATCGGTGATAACGACTGATATAGACAATGAAACTCAACAGGGCAACAGTGAAACTAGTACGACGACTAGGGTGGGGTGGGGGGGACGGAGAGAGATTGGATGCAATGATTACTTGAAGTTAGAGAAATCAATATTCATATTGCTGGGTTGGCAAGCTGCCCAAGCAAAATATGAGGTGCTGTTCCTCCAATTTATGTTATGGAAAACTGCACAGACACGTAAAGCTAATGGACTCCACTTCAGAAAATTACCACTGACCATTAATTTACTATCAGTCAGGAGGAAAGTGATGCAAAGTATTTCCTGACTCTGTTAAACTCATTTATTTACCAATATAAGCATCAAAGCTTATTTCAGATTCTGGCAAGACCATGCACTTCCAGACTCTCTGATATAGTTGACTGTCCTTCAGAGCAAGGCAGCATTTGAGTGAAGTGTTTAGGAAGAATCTGCAGATGCTGGTTTACACTGAAGATAGAGACAAAATGCTGGGGTAACTCATCGAGACAGGCAGCATCTTTGGTCGTTTCAGGTCCCCACTCAAAACGTCACCCATTCCTTCTCTCCAGAGATGCTGCCTGTCTCGATGAGTTACCCCAGCATTTGAATGAATGTGGCACCAATGAGCTTTGGTAAAGTGAGGTCAGGAAAAATGTAGCACGAACTGGAATTATACATTGCACTAAGAAAAAGTGAGTGATGGTTTGAGGGTGGCACGGTGGCGCAGCAGTAGAGTTGCTGGTCTGACAGCACCAGAGGTTCGATCCTGACCATGGGGTGCTGTCCATGCGGAGTTTTACATTCTCCCTGTGACCTGCGTGGGTTTTTCTCCAGGACCTCCAGTTTCCTCCCACACTCCATACAGGTTGTTCGGCTAATTGGCTTGGTAAAAAAAAATTGTAAATTGTCCCTAGTGGGTAGGAAGGAACTGCAGATGCAGGTTTAAACCAAAGATGGAGTAACATGGTGGGTCAGACAGCATCTCTGGAGAAACAAAATAGGTGACATTTCAGGTCATCACCCTTCTTGTCCCTAGTGTGTGTCGGATAGTGTTAGTGTATGGGGTCATCACTGGTCAGCGCGGATTAGATGGGCCGAAGGGCCTGTTACCGCACTCTATCCCTAAACCAAACTAAACTAAACTCCAGCAGTCGTTCAGATAGCAGAGTTCAGAGTTCAGACTTGCTTAAACCGGTCTCTGGCGCTGTGAGGATGCAACTCTACCGCTGCGCCACCATGCCACACAAGGCTTTTAAACACAGTGCTCAATAGAAAATATAATAAACACACATTAAAAAAAGTTCAATAAATAAAATAACAATATAGTGCAAAAAACAAAACAAGGCTCGACCCTAGTGCAACCAAGGCAGTCCACACTTCAGAGTTTAGGTTGGATAAGATTAAAAATACCACTTCAACCACATTTTATTTTATTTTCCAAAACGCTTCTGGTTTAATAAAATAGAGGAGACAAAATGGCTCTTCACTAATGGTGTACAGGTGGGTTTTTTTCCGTTTGTGGCATGTTGCCACGAACTAGCTGAGTTTTCAAAATCAAATCTCGAGCTCAAGATTCAAGAGATTCAAGATTTATTGTCATGTGTCCCAGATAGGACAATGCAATTCTTGCTTTGCTTCAGCACAACAGAATATTGTAGGCATAAATAAATACAGAACCGATCAGTGTGTCCATATACCATTGAATATATATATACACACACATAAATAACCAGATAGAGTGCAATAGGCAAT
The DNA here is from genome assembly GCF_028641065.1 of Leucoraja erinaceus. Lineage (NCBI taxonomy): Eukaryota > Metazoa > Chordata > Chondrichthyes > Rajiformes > Rajidae > Leucoraja > Leucoraja erinaceus. The sequence goes on from NC_073406.1 coordinate 9,855,088, forward strand.
AAAAGTTCAGATTTTTGTTTGAGTTGAGTTTAATAGTCTGATGGCCGTGGGGAAGTAGCTCATCTTAAAAGCTCACACTACAAACCGCAAAATATTTTCAGCTGCAGTTCATCCAAAATTGATATGAAAAACCACTAGAGGCCACTTGGTTATTGTTGTTCCGGTTGTACTCGTTCATTAATACATTCAAATGTAAGCAACTTCAGACGGCTTTGCTGGCTGCTTCTGCCGAGTGCAGGGCTGTTTGGTACAAGGCTCCAGATCACAGCAGTGAGATTCCCACTGATACATAGTGCAACGTGTAGTGCTCTCTGCGTGCCTCACCTATAATGCAATACATTATAAAGCAAAAAAGGTTGATACACATGAGAAACGAGAAGCTGGAATTAGCTGTCGAGAGCTTCTTCAAGGGCTTTTTACAGATTGTATCTGCGATTTTCTAAACTCATTGGACAGCCTTAGTCACAGGAAATAAACCTGAGGTGTTGACAGCAGTACATTTTGCTCACAGCCTGTATTACCTTTCAGTCATCACCTCTCTGCTATCGTCCTTCCAAATAGAAACTTACCGAAAAGTGAAAGGCTTGGATAGAGTGGATGTGGAGAAGCTATTTCCACTAGAGGGAGAGTCTAGGAGTAGAGGTCATAGCCTCAGAATTAAAGGACGTTCCTTTGGAGAGAGATGAGGAGGAATTTCTTTAGCCAGAGTGTGGAGAATCTGATGTATTCTTTGCCACAGAAGGCTGTTGGGGCCCGTCAGTGGATCTGTTTAAGGCAGAGATAGATAGATTCTTGATTATTACGAGTGTCAGGGGTTATGGGGAGAAGGCTGGAGAATGGGATTAGGAGGGAGAGATAGATCAGCCATGATTGAATGGCGGCATAGACTTGATGGGCCGAATGGCATAATTCTGCTCCTATTACTTATGACCTTATGGCCAAATAAATATACAGAAGGCTATAAGTTGTTCACTGTGGTTCAGTCTATAATGAAAGGCCTAGATAGAGTGGACATGGAGAGGATGTTTCCCTAGTGGGAGATTCTTGGAGCAGAGGGCATAGCCTCAGAATAAAAGGAAATGGCGGTGCAGGCTCGAAGGGCCGAATGGCCTACTCCTGCACCTAATTTCTATGTTTCTATGTTTCTAAATACCTTTAAAATGGAAATGAGGTGAGATTTATGTAGCCAGAGGGTGGTGCATCTGTGGAAGTGATTGCCGCAGACGGCTGTAGAGACCAAGTCATTGGGTACGTTTAAAGCTGAAATTAATAGGTTTGTGATTATTAAGGGAATCAAAGATTACGGGGAGAAGGCAAGAGAATGGGGTTGAGATGGGAAAAATAGATCAACCATGATTGAATGATGGAGTTAACTCGATAGGCTAAATGGCCTAATTCTGCTCCTTTGTCTTATGGTCATATGGTGCCGATGAATGGAGAGGTAAGCAAGTCATTGCATACACAGTGGGATGAATATTGATTTTTCTAACTTCAAGTCATCCTAGCATTCCCTCTCTCTCCATCCATCGCACCAGCTTCTCGTTCTCAATGGCGTTGTGTTTATCATGTTTACATTTTTGTATATCTTTCATTCATTTGTTCTATATCTCTCCACATCACCATCTATATCTTGTTTCCCTTTCCCTGACTATCCCTGACTCCCCTGGCTCTCTAGTCTCTATATCTCTTGTTTCCCTTTCCCCTGACTCGTACCTTACCCTTTCATATCTCTAGACACCCTCTCCTCTGACTCTCAGTCTGAAGAAGGGTTTCGACCCGAAACGTCACCCATTCCTTCTCCCCAAAGATGCTTCCTGTCCTGCAGAGTTACTCCAGCATTTTGTGTCTATCTTCGGTTTGAACCAACATCTGCAGTTCCTTCCTATACGTCATTGCATTTATTGTCATCCCTATCATTATCATATATACTATGCACTGTAAAAGCTTCCTGTGAATAAAGAGTTTCATTGCACCCTGATGTGTATGACAATAATCTGAATCTGAATCTAAATCAGAATCTGGTCTTAATTCAGTGGAGAAATAGCATGAAGGCAGTGCAATGCGGTCAGGAGGCAGAATAGGAACTGCACAAAGACTAAATGGTTTGTATGTATCCCGTCCTGAATCAGTTTTGATTCCTGACCTGAAACGTCACCACCCATCCATGTTCTCTCGTGATGCTGTCTGACCCGTCAAGTTACTCCAGCACTTTGTGTCTTTTTAAAAAAAAATCATTCAGTCTCATTATGATTCCCTGCTTCTATTGTAAAAGAGTTTAATATTCCGGAAAGTGGAATTTTAATATCCTGATGCTGTTGATCAGCGTGGGGGAAGATTGTGTCGAAATTGTTCTCAGTTCACTGAATGGGTAAAGTACGCTCATTGTTCTTGTTCCTGTTCAATAATCTGTGAATCCTGTTTAGTTTAGAGATGCAGCGTGGAATCAGGCCCACCGAGTCCGCACTGACCAGCGATCTCCACACCACTAACACTATCCTACACGAGGGATCATTTTTACATTTGTACCAAGCCAATAAACTTACAAACATGTACGTCTTTGGAGTGTGGGAGGAAAGTGAAGTTTTCGGCGAAAACCCACGTGGTCACTGGCAGAGCGGACAAAATAGGTTTACAAAATAGTCACGAGGTGCTGGAGCAACTCAGCGGGTCAGGTAACATATCTGGAGAACTTGGATAGGTGACGCCTTGGGTTGGGACCCTCCTGGATAGAAGCGGGCAATGTGGGGCCAGGGATAATAAGGTCAAATGCTGTGGAAGTGAGATTGCCAGAGGCGATGAGATCAGAAACAGTTCATAAGTTCATAAGTTCTTGGAGCAGAATAAGACCATTTAGCCCATCAAGTTTACTCTGCCATTCAATCATGGCTGACCAATCTTTCCCTCTCAACCCCATTGCCATGTGGAGAGGGTTTGATACAAGTGTGCTGCTGCTTCCTAGACGGTTTTGAGCTGCTTGAGTGTCATTTTGAGATGCACCTTTTCAAACAAGTGGAGATGATTTCATCAAGTTCCTACTTCAAAGCCATTCTTTATTCTTTACAAATGCAGCAGCAGTTTCCAATCAGCAACTGGCAGTAATTTCGTTAGCGAACAATCAAATATTTTTGATGAATTGCCGAGGAAATAAATATTTCACCGGAATGCGGCACGGTGGCGCAGCGGTAGAGTTGCTGCCTTACCACAGGGCTCCAGTGCAATAATATACTTAACGCTTGCAGGAATTCCTGTTCAATGCCGCAGTGTGAAGACCATGAGCGGCACGGTGCTGCAGCGTTAGAGCGGCAGCCTTACCCGAGACCCGGGTTCGATCCTGATTACGGGTGCTGTCTGTGCAGAATTTGTACATTCTCCCCGTGGCTTTGGTGAAATTGTAAATTGTCCCTAGTGCGGGCAAGATAGTGCTAGTGTGTGGGGATTGCTGGTCGGCGCGGACGGTGGGCCAAACAGGGTCTGTTTCTGCGTTGCATCTCGAAACTAAACTAAAACAAAAATTCCTGCTCTCATTCAAAAATTAATATGTAGTCTGCAACATCTACAAAACCGGACACGGCTTTAGTTTAGTTCTCCCTGATTCTGAAATCTACAATGTAGAAATAGCTCAGTGGGACAGGCAGCATCTCTGGAGAGAAGGAATGGGTGACGTTTTGGGTCAAGACCCTTCTGAAGAAGTTCTGGCGCTCGCTGGTCAGCGTGGGGCAAGTTGGGGTGAAGGGCCGGTTCCCACACTCTATGACTCCATGACTCTTCCAAATTGCAGGGAAAGAATGGTTAATGGATACAATATCTCCTCCTGTAAAACTACTGCTATTGCACAAATCAGTCTAGTAATCCTTGACTGCACTCCTACTATGACCTGTAGATCCTCTCCTTAGTGAGGAGGTCCAAATGTGGAGTCGTGGTTGGCATTGCTGCTGCACAGCTCCAGTCACCCAGATTTGATCTAGACCTCTGGCCTACTATGTGTGGAGTTTGTACAGTTTTCATATGACAGTGTTTGATGCCCCGGGTGCTCCTGTTTCTACCCCACATCCCTGAGGTAGGAAGATCGGTGGCTACTGGTCCAGAGTTTACATGGAGGGCAAGAGACTTGGGGAAGTGTGGGAGTTGATGGGGATGCAAGAGGAAAAACAGGATTGATGCAGATGGCTGTTTGATTGTTGGCACGGACATGGTGGTCCAACAAAACATCACACCATACACACCTCTTCCAGTAAAGACCTTCACTCCATCTACCACCTTCACTGTTTGCCTTAACTACATGTTTGCTTCCAATGATGGTGGCCAGGAACACGCAAATCACTTTCTATGTATCATTTCCCAATCTGTCACCATTTAAATAACATTCGGCCTTTTTGATTTCAAAGGACATTGGACATTTATTGTCACATACACCAATTCGTGTAGTGAAATTTGAGTTGCAATTGCAGCACACAAATAAGATAAACACATTATAGAATTTAACATTAAACAAAAAAAAACATCCCCCCACAGCGGGATCAACGTTTCCCACTGTGAGGGAAGGCAGCAAAGTTCAGTCCACTTCCTCCATGTTCACCCGTGGTCGGGGCCTATTAAGGCCTTCGTAGTCTCCGCTACGGCAGCCCAATGTTTCAGGCCCTCTCGTCGGAATGATGGAACTCCGGCATCGGAAGAACACTCTCAGCGGCTTGGAGTTCCACAACGCTGAAGATTTCCTTATAAAACCGGGTGATTTTATATTTATCCATGTTATACTGCATCTGCCATGCATTTGCTCACAATCTGGCTTAGCACTCTATTAAAAACTCAATTCCATTTGACCTGTTGTGCATCCTATGGGAGAATCAGAATTGTTTCGTTTTTTAGTTCAGAGATACAACGCGGAAACTGGCCCTTCAGCCCACCGAGTCCACGCCGACCAGCAATCCGCACACTAACACCATCCTACACACACTAGGGACAATTTACAATGTTACCAAAGCCAATTAGCCTACAAACCTGTATGTCTCTGGAGTGCGGGAAGAAACCAGTGCTCCCAGAGAAAACCCACGCAGGTCACGGAGAGAACGTACAAACTCCATACAGACAAGCACCCGTAGTCAGGATTGAACCCAGTTCCCTGGTGTTATAAGACAGGAATTCCACCGTACCATCCATTACTGCCAGTAAATTCTGAATTACAGGAAGTACAGAACACCACAGAAGACCCTTCTTCCCTGTCAAACTGTGTACAACTTCTCCCCCTTCCGTCATGGGGTAGACTAACTCCCCCCCCCCCCCCCCCCCCCCCCCTCCCCCCCCCTCCCCAAATCTTTGCACATCCCCAATCCTTTCCTCCCATCACTTTAATTTCATGTATCTTGTGTTTTATCGATTTCCTTCCTGGGATAAGTAAAATTCTATTGTATTGTATCATATCGTATTACCGTAGTTAGCTAACTGTGTGCGTCCAGAATGTTTTGTTGGACTCCACCACCAAGGTGAGGGCATATAATGCTCTATTATTGAAAATCATTATTTTTTTAAATTTTGACGCACTGTATCGCTAATTACCAATTAATTTCCGTGCAACACCTGCAAATCCGTTATTTACCATCCAATTTCTTCTTGTCACCTATTCTGGTTGATAAAACACATTTGCGGAGTAGAAGTTATCACTTTTGCTTGTCGAGCATAAGCTGAGATGTCTAATGAATGGTTTAATGCTGGGGAAATGTCTAATGAATGGTTGGGATGAGTTACCCAGGCGATCTCCATCTTGGCACGTGATGATGCGGTGTCACGCTGAAGTTGTCAACTTCCATCAATTATGGAATAGGGGAAAAAACTGTTATTATGGACATAATAATGCAAGTACAAGCTGCCTTACAAGCCCACGTGAGCGGAAGGAGACGGGTTTGGGATTTGTTTAGCAGCAGGCTGCCAGACACTTCACCGTTGGTGCCACACAGTGTTTCCAATTCTGCATCTTCAACACTCTGCCGGATTTGACAGAGGTGGGAGGGGAACTGCCACAAACTGTGTGTTTTATTTTGGACCCAAGGAGGCGGTGAGTCAAAAGGTGAGGTGTAGATCAACTCAAAAGTAAAGTGGAAATTCCTCTGGATCATGTTCAACTTTTTTTCTCCTTTTTGTTTCTTTCCCGGGTGGGGTCCATCCTGCACGCGATGTCCACAGGTGGGAGAACAGGTGAGAGCCCCGAACCTCGGCTATCAATGTACATCAACCCTGTCTGTTTCTTCTTGTGTTGGCTGGACACTGTTAACGATCCTTGATCCACGAACCGGTAGCACATTGTCAGTCGGTGCTGTGCATCGTATAATAAACCATTGCTCCCAATCTGTCAGTCTCAAACTTGTTTGACTATAGTATGGTCATAAGCAAGAAGGCGATGAGCATCCCCCTTGCCAGGGCACGCCCGTCACTATTAATGATTAATTATTTAATATAAAACAATTTCTATTTCGAGAAAAGATATATAATGTTAGTTTCGAGATACAGCGCGGAAACAGGCACTTTGGTCCACTGAGTCCACGCCAACCAGCGATCCCCGCACACTATCACTATCCTCCACACACTAGGGTTAATTTACAATTATACTAAGCCAATTAACCTACAAACCTGTACATCTTTGTAGTGTGGGAGGAAGCCCACGGGGTCTTTTAGTTTTTTTGTTTTAGAGATACAGCGCGTAAACAGGCCCACTGGCCCACCGAGTCTGCACCAACCAGCGATCCCAACACATTAACACTATCCCAAAAACACTAGGGACAGTTTACATTTATACCAAGCCAATTAACCTCCAAACCTGTACGTGGGTGGAGGGCAGGAGGGTGTGGGTCACGGGGAGGACGTACAAACTCCATACAGACGAACACCCACTGTCAAGATCATACCTAAAGCATACTGATGCAGACTCATTTGTGCCTATTGAGAGGTGTTAGATTTGTACTGGGCAGAAAGTAAATGCCAGTCTACAAGGAGAAAGCCATAAAATGGGGATAACTAGACTTGTCTTATGAAAGGTAGCACAGGTTTGATATACAAAACGGCTCCCCTGGTGCTATAATGATTCCATGATTCTGACATGAATACATTTTCATCGTAATTCATCCCCAGTTCGCAGGGATATATACATATCATAGTACCGCACATGATATCCTGCCACAACATTCATTTCCAACTAAGGTAGAGTACAACGTGATCGCGCTACTAAACAGCAGGTTTGCCAGCTGGGGACCCATCTCTTGGCAACTGATTTTTTTTAAACGGCACCTTTCACAAAATAACCTCGCAAGGTGCGTTTTTGGCAATAGCCAAATCCATTGTTCTTGAACAAAGGTAAACTCTGAGTCAACCAGTTAAATTGGGGACGTGGGAGAGCAGGTTCAGATTCAACATCATAAGGTTAATGACATTGGGGTAATAAATATTACAATGTGGCTGTTGCATGTCATTTTGCAAGATTCAATAAGCGTGAGAAAGCACTGGCTATATTCTATTTCCAAGATTTGTCAGCCGTGACCTCTACTAATTCTAAAGTTTTAGATTAAAATTGAAACCTTTTCAAAATTAAGAAGCTGGCTCTGTTACCTGAACTCTATGAAAACCCCGGGTCCAGTTCATGTATTCTCCCCTGCGTTTTCCTCTCCCTATTCTGTTTGCCCGTATCTCTCTTTCATGAGCTTCTTGTGAGATTTGTCCATGTTTTACTCTTGCCTGTGACTGAGCTGTTTTCCCTGTGGTGACTGCTGCAGTATCCCTTTCCATACAACCAGGTGCTTACATACAACAAAGCAAGAATTACATTTGAGTAACTAAAATCCCCTAACTTCCTGTGCGATATCTGGATTAGCCTTTATTTTGTGTCATGGCACAGTCCTATTTCCGTACAACTGGTCCGAAGATAATTCTTACGTGAAAAATTAAAATTCCATGTTGTCTGATTCTAATCCAATAAAATATTGTCCTGTTCTGTTTTGTTATTGTTGCTTTTTAACTACGAATAAAATGCATTGAAGTTTTTATTAAGATTGTTATAAGATAACTGACCAACTTCATTTTACATTTGGCTATACCTTGTTTTCCCTCTAATGCCTGCCTCTTGGTATTTGATTCCATCACCAGAATGAAAAAATAATCAGGGCCATGCCATAGTTGTCTTTTCTAAATAGAATTCACCACTGGGAAGTTTATTTCCCAGACCAGTCTTGTGTAAAATCTCTTCATAGGCAGACACAGTTAGCACAGACATCGTGGGCTGAAGGGCCTGTTCCTGTGCTGTATCCTGTGTTCTGAGTTCATAGTTCAGCCTCTACATTAAGGTGAACCATCCTCCAAACCTCCCAGGCATTGAGGATGACTCTACAAAACATTGCAATGAATAAACAGCAAAAAAAATCAATTAATCAAAAAATGTTTCATTTAAAGATTTATTTGAACAACATGTTTATTAATTATAGCAATGACATGCATGAGAAAATAATTTTGTTAGTAAAAAAAGATTCACTCTGGTAACAAAGAGTCTACTCACTTTCTGATTGTCCAAGGCAATGGAGAGAAAGGGTGGATGGTTAATGGTGGGGGTGTGCAAGTGAGACAATTGTGTTGGTCAGGTGTTGAAACTCCCAATAGGTTGTTCATGCAGTCAAAGAATCAGCTTGACTGCTCCTTTAGCTTCTGCCATGAGTGGAGGGCAGCTGGTAGAACCACTGGCTCACAGTTCCATCCTGACCTCCGTTACTGTCAGTGCTTGCACTTTCTCCCTGTGATCACCTGGGACTTCTGCAGTTTCCTCCCTGTAAGGGTTGGTAGAATAACTAACATTAACTATGTGTTCAAGAGAGAGTTAGATATAGCTCTTAGCACTAACGGAATCAAGGGATATGGGGAGAAATCAGGAACGGGGTACTGATTCTGGATGATCAGCCATGATCATATTGAATGAAGGTGCTGGCTTGAAGGGCCGAATGGCCTACTCCTGCACATATTTTCTATATTTCTAACTGTAACTTACCCCTTGTGTATTGGTGACTGCTAGAATCTGTGGCGAGATGATAACAACTTGGAGAGAATAGAAAATAGTAATAGGGTAGGTTAAGTGTGAATTGGGTGGTTGAAAGATCCGCATGAGATTCAATGGGCTGAAGGGCCTGTTTCTATGTTGCATCTCTCCATGACTCAATGAGCAGTAAGTTCCTTTCTGCAGCTGATTGACCAGAACCGTCTGATGGAGATTTAATAACTCAAAGACAAGCAAAATATCCTGGTTAGAGTCAGCTTAGCCAATCCACTGTAAGTGGACTTGTTATATATGTGCACTGTGAAATGGAGACCTCGATACTGCTGTGATGACTATGTTTGTTTGCCTTGCAGCTGTGCACAGAGTGGGAATGGCCGGCGGAACAGCCATCAACGGAAGATCAACCAACAAGAAGAAAGTTGCCAAAATCTCACCGATTTCACCGCTGCCCGAGTGCCGAGCAATCTGGACATATTCACTGCGTACAACGAGACCCTGCAGTGCTCTCACGAGTGCGTCCGGGCATCAATGCCAGTCTACACGGACCAGGGGCTGCACCAGACCACAGTCTACAAAACCACATTCAATGGAAACCGGTAAGGCTATCTCTGCAGCACAAAATGTCTTGTAGTCATGAAGCACACCTCTCAGCTCAGAGGAAAAGAAGCAGGTAGGGGGGTGGTGAATGTTCAATCATCAAGTTGTACAGGGGTACCATTGTTAGGGGTACTGCTCTAGACTATTATGTCCACCACCGATTTTGCGGCATCTGATGGTCCAGCACATCCTTTAATCCGGACAAAATTCCAAGACCATTGTGCATGGTGCACAAGCTTTCGTGACGTGTGCCTCAACCCTGAAAGAGATAGTTGTTTACTTCTTTGTTAGTTGTTAATTCTTTATTTAAGTCTCTAGCATTCTATTGTGCTTTAGAGACACGGGAGGCATATAATTAGTGGGTCAGAGGTGTATTGTTGAATTATTATTACATGACCTCTGTTGGTCAGGAAAAATGGATAATCCGGCAAGGCTCTGGAACCAAGGGTGCCGGAAAATCAATGGTGTACCTGTACAGGTCAACTCCAAGAACCACGCCAAACTATTAGACTCTACAGCTCAGTCCTGTGCTTGGAGGTGAAATTTTAAGGCTCGAAGTAGACTGGAAATGCAGTGACACCGATAACGCTCTCTGTGTTACAAGGCAAAGCCAAGACACTTGATGACTGATTGTTGTGTTGTGAGTACGGGCACACTGACAGTGGCACATCCATCCAAAATTGAGAAGCAGGTGATGTTAGTAGTTTGGCAGAGCAGTACTTGACAAATGTAACGTAGCAAGTCCAACCAAAGTAATCAACATCAACAAATGCCAGGTTTTTATGCATTGTGTCAGAATATCACCAAGAAATAGCCAAAACCAATTATATCCCTTGTGATATTGATTTATCAGTATTTGGCACTTGGTTTTATACACTCCCTCATAGCCCAAGCAGTTGGTCTAAAGCTAGTTTCCTTCCAAATTATTTGTATAGCAGCCGACAATCACGCTGTGGCTTTTCACAAATCGGCTCCCACTTTAAATTCTGCAGCCCAGTCTAGAAATTTATGACAGATTTATGCCATTAGCCATGCACTTCCAGATATTACCTAACAATCCAGAAATATACCCTAGAGTGTTGCTGTTGGAGTTAACTTTACATAATCTATGTTCCCCAATTTAAACATGTTAGAGCTATTTACCAGAGGAACATGTGTGATCTCTTCGAAGAAATCAATTGCCCAGCTGCCCATTGGACTTTTCAAGAGATGTCAAGTCCATTGTATTTTTGCTTTCTATAGTTGTGTGAGCCAATTTAATGGCCATATCAAGCTTTCTTCTCTCCAATGGTATTTCCTATTTTATTTTTCCTTCATCAGTCTTTCCCTCACCCCTACACTCCTGAAGGCATTGACTCTTTGCTGGGTTAGAGTCATCTAGTCATTGCTAAGTTCTGGGAGGCCTGCCTGGTGCCCATTGTTTGCGTGCTAGCTCGATGGAGATGATGGTTATTGCTGAATAATTGTGTACCATTACGTGACATATACAGCAGAGAAACAGGACATTCAGCACGGCAGGTGTATACCAGACTTTATGCTTTCTGTGTCTCTTCCCAGCTTAATGTATCTCACTCCTGCACCATATCATTCTGTTCCTGTCTCCCTTTTGCACCTACAGAGATTTCTCCTCTGCGCATCTGTGCTGTTTGCCTCCACACTGCCACCATGCTCTGAGTAAAGGTCTGGCCCCTGGATTTGACACCGTCTCCTAATTCTGATTTCCGTACAGGCTCTGTCACCCCCTTCACATCAGGTCAAGAAATCGGATTGGTTTTGGCTTGACCTAGTGCACAAATTAATGAGGTCTTTCCTGGCTGTGATTATCTGGGTCAATGCAGGCCTCTGTGACTGCATTGGTTACTTGAGTTGTGGCTGCAGGTGTATGTGATAGGCTTTAAGAATTGGATTGATTGAGGTGCAGCAATCACTGGAGAATGGAGACCCAACAGTAACCTTGACCTTGTCTTCTACTGACATTAGTATAACTGCAGTACATTTCTTTACTGCATGCAGTATATATCAGATTGTAATGACCAACTATCAAGAAAAGCATATTTTATTACGTTTCATCAGAGGTAAAGAAACATTTTGTTCTGTGTAAGCATGTCATTTGATGGTAACATCGTTTGGTATTTTTTTTTGATGTTGCAGAATTTAATCTTTTATTTTCACTAAACAATATATCCGTGCTTCTTGATAGAGCTAAAAATATTCAGGATAGTGAAAAAGAAGGGTGTAAAATAGATAATTATAAGAGGGTTAAAATTTGAAGAGGTTTTTAGGTTAAATCTACCTCTGCGTGAGATCTACACGTGGTCATTGTGTGCAATATTGGGAATGGGTTGCTGGTGAATATACCCAAACAACACTGCCAGCGTGGCAGAAACAAAGTGGTTTCATGCTCATGCATTCCTGTCCAGGGAGCCATTGTTACCAGAGGTACAGATCAAAGTATGGGGAATAAGGATCGGAATGGAACAAGGGGTACTGTGTCCATGTTGATCCAAAGGGTGCAATGAATGGAACAACGGGTACATTGTTACAGTTGGGCGGCATAGTGGTGCAACGGTAGAGTTGTTGCCTTACGGTGCCAGAGACCCGTGTTCGATCCTGACTACGGGTGTTCTCTGTACAGAGTTTATACGTTCTCCCTGTGACCACGTGGATTTTCTCAGGGTTCTCCACTTTCCTCCCACACTCCAAAGTCGTACAGGTTTGTACGTTAATCGGCTTTGGCAAAACTTTAAACTGGGCTCAGTGTAGGATAGTGCAAGTAAATGAGGTGATCGCTGGTCGGCGCGGACTCGGTGAGACTGAAGGGCCTGTTTCCTTGCTGTATCTCTAAAGTCTAAAATGTTTCTAAAGCCTTAAAAAGTCCAGTTAGAAGTAATGGTGCAACATCCAGCATGAAGTTCTGGCTGCAGCGTCCAATTTGAAGTAGGCATGCAATGTCCAAAATGGAGCAAGGGGTGCATTGTCAAGTGTAGGAGCAAAGATACAGTGTCCAGCATGGAGCGAAGTCCATAGCCTTTTCTCCATGCTGTATACTGTGCGTAAGTAAGGGGGAAGAACAATGGAGGAACCGGCATGGGGGGGGGACTGTCGGGGGGGGGTGGGGGACTGTCGGGGGGGGGGGGGGGGACTGTCGGTGGGGGGGGGGGGGGGGGGGGTGAGAACAAAGGAGGATCCAGCGGAGGTGCATTGTACCTTTGTCAGCACCGTGTGTGGCGACTATTTGCGTGCATTGGGTATGCAAGCAAAGAATCTCACTGTGCCTTGTCACATCTGGCAATAAAGTATTCCATTCCATGCCCCATTCTGGATATTGATCCCTTGCTCAACATGGTCACTCCATTCTGAAACTTATTCCCCTTACTTTGATCTATACCAAGTCTCTTCTCAGTGGGACCAAGACATTTCTGAATTCTCTGTAATAGTGCCTGTCTCATTTGTCGATTGGATGACTGGTGCAGGCAATATCACACTGATCTAAAAGAAAAGGCCCTTTGAAAATTGCAGCTGATAATAGTGGTCTTGATATTGATTCTGTGCCTAAATTGGAAAGTGCCCCATTCCCCAAAACGGTCTGCTGTTTATGAATGCTTCAGTGAATACAAGCATCGCTAATTTTTTGATTGGATTATTAGGTTCTAAATCTATTGATCAGCTAGCCACATTGGTGTTGGGAATAGTTAATGCACTGAAACAGCTTGTTAGGTTGGATACAGACTGGGAAAATGGGAATAGTCAGAATGGTCAACTTGCTTCAGTCAGTAGAGAGCGACCTCCATCCGCATCTGATTCTCTGAGTGGGAAGTTGAGATGTGAGAGGGTTGCGGTCATCTCAGAATTTATTAATTTCTCCACAAACAATTGAAACATGACCAATATGGAATCTGGGATGAAGGAGCAACAGTGGCAAGTTTGGATTTCTACTCAACGGTATCCTCATACTAGTAAACAAAGATAATATGGGAAACCAATGCTTTGGTGAAAAAATGATACATATTGTAATTTTTATTACCATATTGTAACTTTGCATGCTGATGGCTGCCTTGGTCTAACTCTAAGGTTCACAATACATTGTGAAGAGACTGTGTGCCAGGATTATATTTCCTGGAAAGCCTACATTAATAATAATTGTGCATGCAGAGCATCCAGACGAAGGGTCTTGTCCTGAGACACCGACTCTCCATTTTCCTCCACAGATGCTGCCTGACCCGCTGAGTTCCTCCTGCAGTTTTCTCTTTATGCTAATGGAGTCACTGACTCAATCTCTGTTTTGCTAATCAGACCAATTTATGACGCATCCTGTGAAAGGAGGACAAAGTGGAGATATAGACAGGCGTTGAATAGGTTTTGAATGTGCATTGACACCATTTGAGAAAAAGAAACAGCTTTAAACATTATAAGATCACAAGGCGTTTTTTACACATCCCTTATTCACTATATACAGCATATAAGGAAGTTCTTACCTTAGTTCTTGCAACAATGACTTTTGTGTACACACACCACATGGTATTATACGTAGTTTGTTATTTCAACTTAACAAACACTAATGACACAGTTTGATAATTGTAAATGAATTATTATTGATTCAGACCACCACTCAGAGGGCAATCATCTGACTGCTGGCTTTATAGGTAAAAGCATTATGAACGTGTATGAGTAAACCACTTAGACCACCAAGTGAGCTCAGACTAGGTCCGATTATAATCTCACCTCTACATTCCCATTTACCCTCGGTAATCTTTCACCCCCCTTGCTTATCGCTCTACCCACCTCTGCTTTAAAAATACTCAATGCCCGCCCTTTGTGGAAAATAATTCCAAAGTCACCTGATCTTCTGAATGCAAAATACCCTTGGCCTTAAATGGACGACCCCTAACTTTTAAACAGTGACTTCTAACTCCGGAATCTCCCACAAAAAGGAAACATCCTCCCAACCCAATGATGACCCATCAGGATCTTACATGTGGCAGCACTCATGTGTGCATGGAAACTTGCAAGCTCTGTTCTAAAAAGGTTAATGTCATTTTAATCAGAACCCCAAAGATACCCAAAGAATCGAAAGCTGAGAGGGAACAGAAAATTAACAGAGGAATGTTTGACACTATTATTTGGCATTATTGCATCTGCTGTTTTCAGCACTTAGATTCACAGTGACATTTATGAATGCCTCTGTGAATATCAGCATCACTAATTTCTCGCTGTGAATTTTTTAGGTTTTAAATTTATTGATCGCCCAGCTCTGTTGGTAGAAGCAAGTGTTATATTCCAGTCTTTCCAGGAATTCAGTGACAGATTTCAGTGGCCATGATAAACCGAGAGAAACTAAATCAGAAGGTACACAAAAATGCTGGAGAAACTCAGCGGGTGCAGCAGCATCTATGGAGCGAAGGAAATCAGTCTAAATCAGAAGGATGTGTGGGGGTGGAAGATTGCAAACTTCACGTGGTCCACCCTGTTTCGACAAATGCAATCAACCCTTTTGATCAAATAAGATCAAATAGAACAAATTGTCCTACAACTTTAGGCTGTGCATGCCATACGCAAGAAGAAGAAGAAGGATGTATCGCCCTTGATCCTAGTTATGAAAACCCTGGTATAAAATATATGGAAGTCTTAGGTTGGTGGGATGGGTCCTGTAGAAGTGATACACATGGGTTCCCGTATCCCAGCATTGTTGGCACCATGAGGACAGGAGGGAATAAAATTGGAGGAGGGAAATCACCAGTAGAAACTAAATGTTAGAGATACAGCGTGGAAACAGGCCCTTTGGCCCACCGAGTCCGCATCGACCAGCGATGCCCACGCACTAACACTATCCTACACATACTAGGGACAATTTACACTTATACCAAGCCAACTAATCAACAAACCTGTACGTCTTTGGAGTGTGGGAGGAAACCGAAGATCTCGTAGGAAACCCACGCGGTCACGGGGAGAAGGTGCAAATTCTGCGCGGACAGCACCGATAGTCGGGATCGCATCCGGGTCTCCGGTGCTGCAAACACTGCAAGGCAGCAATTCTACCGCTACGCCACCATTCTGGTGGTTGGACTGTCTGTAATAATGTTTGTTTATCAATCTCCAGCACCAATTTGTTGCCTCATTTCACCCTTATTTGAAAAAAAAAACATTATTGATCTTGGCTGTCTTCCTAGAACAAGCACTTTGATACGAAACAATTGAAGCATTTTTGGGTCATTCTTTAAAAGCCGGTTTAAACTAATTCTGCAACTCGAAGAAAGAGTTGTAAAATTAGTTCAAACCGCCTTTTAAAGAATGGCTCAAAAATACTTCAATCGTTTTGCTTTCAAATGTTCAATGCAGGACTAAATTAACCAAGGAAGCACTAAACGTTCTGTTCTGCGGTATAGTCATGCTAACTCTTGCCATAAAACATTGCAGTAGAAATGGAAAGCAGCACCGTAGTCAGCAATCAAGCATCATTTCACTGTTGGTTAATGATCCTATGGTATGCTGTTGCAGGTTTGGCGAAGGTTATAAAACTAAGGTACAGACAGTTTCTCTTTGTCATCTAACCTATCAAGTTATGTAATTTTCCACTGAGCCACCTAATAAAGATCCATGCACAGCAATGCGGACTAGTAAGCACAAGGAAGACAGGGTTACCTCCTCCTTATAAAACTGATTGAATGGGTTGGATTAATGGGTGTGTGGTAGGAGGTGCAGAGTTAGATTAAAGCAACATTGGAGAGGAATATTGGCCTCAGCATAAACCTGACATATTATATTCACAATGTTTCCGGCTAGCAAGGTAGATTGAATACAGCAAGGAAGGTTGAGTCTGAAACAGGGTCCCATCCAGAAACATCACTTATCCCTGTTCTCCAGAGATGATTCCTAATATACTGAGTTAGTCCAGCACTTTGTGTCTCAGGTTGAATAAACCCCTTGATTTCACTCTAACAAACACATTCGGGCAACAGAGTGGATTATGTCCCTGGAGTATTTGCTTAGTCATAGAGTCTTACAGCATGGAAACAGGTCCTTCGGCCCAACATGCCTACACCGGCCAACATGTCCCATCTTCTCTAGTCCCTGTCCTATCCATCTACCTGTCCAAATATCTCTTAAACATTGCAATAATATCTGCCTTAATTGCATTGCAATAATATCAGCAGGTTCCATACACCCACCACTCCTCAGGTTCCTATTAAATTTTTCCCTCCCCTCACCTTAAATTCATGTCCTCTGATTCTTGATTACCCTACGCCAGTCCATTCCTCTCATGTTCAATAAGAAATATATTGAAGAAAGCAAAAACAATATATCTAGAGCATTGAACATAACCAAATGGCCGAAGGTGCTCCCTGGAAGAGTTGAGTCCACAGTGGGAGATGGTCAAACTGGTAGATTTAAGGAGTCACACTAAATTGTCAACAACCACTACTGGATGAACTCCAATTATAAATTGCAGAAAGGGCAAAGAATTGCTCCTAGCCTCTGCTACAAATTCTGCTTTTCGTCACTCTCTCTGGTGAATTCCTCAAACTGCTTCCAACCCAATGTCTTTGTTGACATGGAAGTGAGCTTTGTGTCTCCTATCTGCGCCATAACAAAGCCCATGGCAGATGCATCTAACGGTCTCTCTCCCAACCTATCTAGTTTAAAGCAAGACCCGGGCAGCTCAAGGTGCTCAGACCTTTTGTTTACAGACATCAAGTCCCATTCGCCTATCTCCCTGCTGCTTACGAACCTGCACCGCCTCCCAGCTGGGCACTGGAGTAACTCAGCGGATCAGGCAGCATCTCTGCAACTGACCATCATGTTTACTCTACCATTAACATTCTGCTCCATGCACATGAAGCTTTGCAACACCCACCCCCAAATACTTTTTAGCATCTAGTTACCTTCCTGAGTGATGAGTTTGCTGCCTCATATTAATCTGTATTCCTTGATGGTGGTTGGCAATCATATTGACACCATATAATTCTACATTGTTTGAACCCACTTGAATGAAACTGACAGAAAATCAATAATGCTGTCTTTGTTAAATAATTAAACAGATACATCAATAGAATTTAGAGGTGCAGGAATAAATATTTAGTGTGCCCGATTGATTGTCATGCCACATAAACAACTGACTGTGTTGTGTGTTAATGAATGATGGTTTTTGGTATCGGTTTGTTATTGTCATGTGCACCAAGTTATGACTAAAAGTTTGTATTTGATGAGCTATTCTATCAAATCAGATAATACTATACATGAATATGATCAGCCATTCACAAATATAATAGGTGGAGTGAATAAAGGAATACCAGTGCAGAATACAATTGGTTATAGTTTTTAAATAGCACTATATGCATTGTAAGATATTAACGTGAGTATATTGGGGTGGTGGGGACCAACAAAGCAAGAAAGTATACAGCAAATGGGAGAATATTGTATGATACAGAGAATGGGGCTTTGGGCCATATGCCCACAGGTAGCAGGGCACACCAATGTGGTGGTTAAAATGGGAGGCCAGAACCTGTACAGTACTAGACTTTAGACTTTAGAGATACAGCACGGAAACAGGCCCTTCGGCCCACTGAGTCTGTGCCGACCGGCGATCACCGCACACTTACACTATTCTACTAGAGACAATTTACATTTATATGAAGCCAATTAACCTACAAACCTGTACATCTTTGGAGTGTGGGAGGAAACCGGAGATCCCGGAGAAAACCCACGCTGGTCACGGGGAGAATGTACAAACTCCGTACAGGCAAGCACCCGTAGTCGGGATCGAACCCGGTGTCTCTAGCGCTGTGAGGCAGCAACTCCTGCATCACCGTGTCGCCCGATTTATTGTGTATCTTGCTTTTTTGATAATGTTGGGCAGCCTATAAACAATCATGGAAAGAATTGATTCTTCTCTTCCTGATCCTACCAATGAAAATATTTGCTTGGAAGAGAAGGATGTAATTTTCCTATTACCTTTTGTTTCGCGAAACCATAACCCTATCTGGAGAGATCAACATTGTTGCCGCAGATGTTCCCTGTAGCGAAGGCACATTTCTTCGTGGCACTGGACGGTCAAGTTGCAAGATTGAAAGTTATTGATGGAACAGTCAGACACAGTAAGACCACGAATCAGTGTGCAAACATTGCAAAATGATGTTTACTTTGAGCAGATGTGGAAAACGACAAGGTATTAAAGGATTACTCTTGATGCGCAGATCAACTGCTGGTTAATCCCGGTTAAAAATAGTCACAATACAATTTGAAAAGTCTCTTGTTGCTCAAATTACCTTGAACCATTATTATTTACTGATGGTAGATTGCACAAAATTCAATTCCATTTGCACATTCTCTGGAATTGATGCAGCCCATGCCTGCATGTCACAACATCTTGGTAAATGTCAGACATGGGCTAATCAGGGATAAATGACATGAAAGCCCCAAGCCAATGATTATCTCTAACAAGATAGATCTGACCTAAGTCGGGAGATGACATCCCAGTTTTCATTGTAGACGCAAAGAAAATTCAAAAGATACTTAGCTATAGCACTTAGGGCTAATGGAATCAAGGGATATGGGGAGAAAGCAGGAATGGGGTACAGATTTTGGATGATCAGCCATGATCATATTGAATGGCGGTGCTGGCTCAAAGGGCCGAATGAATGGCCTACTCCTGCACCTATTTTCTATGTTTCAAAACATAGACGCTAGTTTACAAAAAAATGACATGAACTGCTGGAGTAACTCAGCAGGTCAGGCAGCATCTCTGGAGAACATGGTTAGGTGACGTCTCGGGTCCCGACCTTTCTTAAGACTGAAGGATTGGTTTGAAGGTGTGTCCCAACCCTAAACGTCGCCTTTTCACGTTCTCCAGAGCTGATGCCTGACCTGCTAACTTTACTCCAGTTCTTTGTGTCTTTATATTGCCAGTTTTCATTGGTGTGTTGGGTGAGGAGAGAGTTAGCAACTTCAAATCCTAAGCGTTCACATCTTCGATGGCCTGTCTGGGCACGGCACATAGATATAATCATGAACAGCATTTGGAGGTTGTCCTTGACCAGTTGTCCAACATAGATGCCATGGCTACAGAGAGGTCAGAGGCTGCAGGGCCTGCATTGAACGACTCGCATCCTAACACCCAAGGAGTTTCCACCATCCACAAAGGCACAAGTCAGGAATGTGATGGAATATTGTCCACCAGGGTTGTTATCGCCAATTTGCTTCCAGTTCATCGTGCTGGCGAGAGCAGGAACAGGGAGATCGGCTTGTACTCGCTGGAATTTAGAAGATTGAGGGGGGATCTTATAGAAACGTACAAAATTCTTAAGGGGTTGGACAGGCTAGATGCAGGAAGATTGTTCCCGATGTTGGGGAAGTCCAAAACAAGGGGTCACAGTTTAAGGATAAGGGGAAATCTTTTAGGACCGAGATGAGAAAAACATTTTTCACACAGAGAGTGGTGAATCTCTGGAATTCTCTGCCACAGAAGATAGTTGAGGCCAGTTCATTGGCTATATTTAAGAGGGAGTTAGATGTGGCCCTTGTGGCTAAAGGGATCAGGGGGTATGGAGAGAAGGCAGGTACAGGATACTAAGTTGGATTATCAGCCATGATCATATTGAATGGCGGTGCAGGCTCGAAGGGCCAAATGGCCTACTCCTGCACCTGGTTTCTATGTTTCTATGTTTCTATAAGGTTGGATGAATATCCACAAACTCCCGAGCAACTCAATATTATCTAGTTCAATTCAGCCCACTTGATTAGCAGTCCATAAAACCACCCTAGATTTGCAGTTCCTCCACTGCTGCTGGAGTATGAAGCATCTACAAAGTGCACTGCAGTTACGCATCCATGCTACTCTGAAAGTCCCTCCTGAACTTGCGTTCTCTACCACCAGCAATGGTATGGACACCATGTGCATGGTTCCCCTCAAAGCAGCAAATCCACCCTGACTTGGAATAGTCCCTTCTCGTGACTGGATCTAAATCCTGGAACTCCCCATCTCTACTGTGGCATGATCGGCACAAGAGGTTGCAGGGAACTCCAGATGCTGGTTTACAAAAAAAGACACAAAGTGCTGGTGTAACTCAACGGGTCAGGCAGCATCTCTGGAGAACATGAATGGGTGATGTTTTGGGTCGGGATCGTTCTTCAAATTGATCGTAGGGGAGATGGCAGGGGGCGGGGTGAGCTCTTCCAGCGATGCTGGCTGCCCTGTTGAGTGACTTCAGCACTCTGTGTCTCTTTCCTTCACTAGATAGACTGCAGTGGTTTAAGAAGGTGTCTCACACACTTCTCAAAGGTAGATGGGGATGCCCAAATCTGAAAAGAATAAACAAAGAATATATATTGTCACTCTAACATGATGTTTTTGATCATAAGTGTACATGAAATGGAAGGATATGGATCACATGCAGGCAGAGGAGAGTAGTTTAACTTGGCATCGTGGTTCAATGGTTTCTATATTGTCACGTGTACCGGGGCAGTGAAATTCATCTTTTGCATACAGCTTGCAAGGCTATCCCTGTACATAAGAACAATCACCCAGGCTAGTACAGAATGCACAGAACAGCCCACCGAGCATAATATTTAGCAGGGACATTGAGGACTGAATGACCTGTTTCTCTGCTGCGTCGTTCTGCGTACTGTGCCCTAACAATTTGTTTGAGGAGCTGCCGCTTTCAGAAAAGTAATCTATCCGTTATGTAAATGGATTATCACTTGATCCACTGTGTTTGCCGTGACTCAGACTGCAGGTCTGTAAACTTGTTTTCACAGAATCGCAGAACGACACTGTGCAGCCGGAGCCAATTTGCACCTACACTTTCCCAGGAATAACATCGGCAATCTCACTCACCTCCTCTCATTCTTCCTTAATTATTTTCCCTTCATTTTAAACAATTCTCTTTAGGGTGATCTGTCTATCACCTTATCAATTGGTGCCTTGCTATCTCAGCCATTAGTTCCGTAGGAAGGAATGCCTTTCCCCATCTCCAGTTTAAATCCATGGTTTAAATGCGTTGCCTCTAATTTTTAATCCCTTGAGCTAGTGGAATGAGATTAATTCTCATTTTATTCAAAGACCTATCGAATCTCCTCTTGAACTTTTCTGCTCTGTATCTACCTGTAACTTTAATCCCTCACCTTTACACGAGGGCCAGTTCACAGAAGACAATTAATTTGCCAGGCAGAGTGTTTGCATACTGTGGGAGGAAAGGTTTTACAGTTGGGGTTTTGACCCGGAGAGTTGTGAATACATGGAATTCTCTGCCACAGAAGGCAGTGGAGGCCAGTTCACTGGATGTTTTCAAGAGAGAGTTAGATTTAGCGCTTAGGACTAACGGAATCAAGGGATATGAGGAAAAAAGCAGGAATGGGGTACTGATTTTGGATGATCAGCCATGATCATATTGAATGGCGGTGCTGGCTCAAAGGGCCGAATGGCCTACTCCAGCAGCTATTATCTTTTCTATATGAAATCTGGAGCACTGAGGAGGAAACCAATGCACCTGCCGGACGAACTTGCAAACTCCACATAGACCCAAAGGTCAGGATAGAAATCAGGTCTCCAAAGTTGTGAGATTGCAGCTTTCCCATTGCGTTAACACTGTGATGCCTCCAGGAGGGGTCTAGCATGTGGAACATATTGAGAAACACATGTTGATGAATGGTTCAATGTTATCGGAGTAAATCCTACTGTTGTGCACCCTACTCATTGTTTATTAGATTCTACTCACCTGTGGATTTTATGATTTAAAGAGTCTCAGACCTGAAACTAATTCAGTTTCTTTTTCCACAAATGCTGCCTGACTCGCTAAATATTTCCAGCATTTTCTGCTTTTATTACTGGACTTTAGAACGATTTGCTGCATCAGTCTAAACACCCTGCAGCTCACCTGCCTGGAGGTTCATCCGAGATTAGTCAATTTCTTCTATTGTGCATCAGCATTTCGTGCTCAAACTCGGAAATTTGTTCCAGGGGAGTAAATTAAATTAAAAAGTGTTGGAAGCAGAGAACAATGCAGTGTCGTAACTCTATACATTTGATACTCATGACCAGGGGAGATTTACTAAGTGGCTAATTTTATCTAATTATCTAATTTTGTATCCAGCCGGTTACTGTCTTTTCAACACCACCAATTTCAATGGTGCTAACAAGGTGACTTATCTCAAGTGCTTTTTGTCGCTTCCACAAACACAGCATCAGCCACACTGCCCACCTCCATCCTCAACATGTTCTCATCAAAAACTAGCCCCCTCATCAAAACAATTTGCACTTCATAAAACCGTGCTGTCCTTTCATTATTCCATGCTTGTTAATTTTCCTTTGTCTCTAAAAACCTCCCCTCCACCACCCGCTGATCTCACTGACCTGGAATTGTCAGACCTCTCCGTTATATTTTTGAACAAGGCTGAATCATCTCCAATCCTCATGTTGTTCTGCCAACTCTTCACATTATCCACTGAAGTTGAAGTTAAAGTTGAGTTTATTGTCATGTTTATTATACAGTGAAACGCTTTGTTGCGTGCTAACCATACTGCGGAGAGACTATACATGATTACAATCAAGCCGTCCACAGTGTACAGATACAGGATAAAGGGAATAACATTTATTGCAAGATAAAGTGCAGTAAAGTCTGATTAAATATAGTCCAAGGGCCTCTGGTGAGGTAGATATGCAAGGTGACTTGGATAGGCTGGGTGAGTGGGCAAATGTTTGGCAGATGCAGTTTAATGTGGATAAATGTGAGGTTATCCATTTTGGTGGCAAAAACGGGAAAGCAGATTATTATCTAAACGGTGGCCGATTGGGAAAGGGGGAGATGCAGCGAGACCTGGGTGTCATGGTACACCAGTCATTGAAGGTAGGCATGCAGGTGCAGCAGGCAGTAAAGAAAGCGAATGGCATGTTGGCTTTCATAGCAAGAGGATTTGAGTATAGGAGCAGGGAGGTTCTACTGCAGTTGTATAGGGTCTTGGTGAGACCACACCTGGAGTATTGCGTGCAGTTTTTGGTCTCCAAATCTGAGGAAGGACATTATTGCCATAGAGGGAGTGCAGAGAAGGTTCACCAGACTGATTCCTGGGATGTCAGGACTGTCTTATGAAGAAAGACTGGATAGACTTGGTTTATACTCTCTAGAGTTTAGGAGATTGAGAGGGGATCTTATAGAAACTTACAAAATTCTTAAGGGGTTGGACAGGCTAGATGCAGGAAGATTGTTTCCGATGTTGGGGAAGTCCAGGACAAGGGGTCACAGCTTAAGGATAAGGGGGAAATCCTTTAAAACCGAGATGAGGAGAACTTTTTTCACACAGAGAGTGGTGAATCTCTGGAACTCTCTGCCACAGAGGGTAGTTGAGGCCAGTTCATTGGCTATATTTAAGAGGGAGTTAGATGTGGCCCTTGTGGCCAAGGGGATCAGAGGGTATGGAGAAAAGGCAGGTACGGGATACTGAGTTGGATGATCAGCCATGATCATATTAAATGGCGGTGCAGGCTCGAAGGGCCGAATGGCCTACTCCTGCACCTAATTTCTATGTTTCTATGTTTTCTATAGTAGCTCAGGACCGCTTCTAGTTGTTTTTTTTGAAATTTTTAATTCAAAAATATTTATTCAAATATTAAAATAGTATTTACAATACAATAAAACAAAACACCACCATAATTCAAGACAAGCAAATATGCTAAGCAACTGCTAAACAACTATATTGCAATCCTTGTCCAGGATACATTCAACCCCCCTCGATGGTTCAGTTGCCTGATGACAGCTGGGAAGAAACTGCCCGTGAATCTGAAGGTGTGCGTTTTCACACTTCTGGGGTGAGGCTCGTCCTAGTTAAGGCTACAAGTTCAGACCGCACTCATAGCAGCTCCTTCCATCACATCGTTCACAAACCTATGATGCATCCAAAAGAATGTGCCAAGACATCAACCTAATCACTCCCACCTTTGATGGTATTCCAACATGGTTTTATCCATTTTATTCCAACTATTAATCTTGCCATCTCACCCTCTTGTGGTGCAGCTTTGTCTAAGACCTCAAAGTGAATATAGACTGATCTGAATAATGGCTCATTTAGTGGTTCAGCCTTCTGCCTCTGATAATAAATCTCCACTTATGGATCTCGTTTTTTTTTCCTGAAAACCTCTTCTTTCAATGCTATTAAATGCGCAGCAGATCTTTTAATTCCCTTTTAATGTTTGCTGTCAATTGATTCCCTTTAATTTCTTTATCTACCTTATTTCCTTTGCGCTTCTCCTGTGTATATTACATTTGGTCAAGCTCTTCCTAATTATCTGCAGCATGCTACAGTTGGGCGAGTTCTATACACTACATTTATTTTAATGCAGTTCATTTTGTGCTTAATTCTCCCTCTGTTCAGTTCAGACTAAGAGCAGCAGGTCTGAAAGAAATTAGAACAAGTCAGCTAGGACCCACTTGGCCTGCATTGATTTGAAGTCAGATATCTTAAATTCAGTTGATTGCTCATCGCCAGTGAAAATATCCTCTTATAATGACTAAATGTCTAAATGCCTGCTGTTAATTAGTTTCTAATAGGCAGTTGGAGAACCAAATTTAGGACATAACCTTAGAGGCAACCCAAGGCGTACTCTGGCACTGGACTGGTCAGAAAATCACTGCAACCTTAGACTTTTAGACTTTATAGAAGCACAACGCGGAAACAAGCCCTTCAGCCCACTGAGTCCAGCAATCACCCATTCACACTAATTCAATGTTATCCCACTTCCTCATCCACTCCCTACACACCAAGGGCAATTTACAGAGGCCAGTGAACCCACAAACCCGCACGTCTTTGGGATGGGGGAGCAAACCAGAGCGGCCGGAGGAAACCCACACGGTCACAGGGAGAACGTGCAAACTCCGCAGAGATAGCGCCCGAGGTCAGGATCGTACCCGGGTCCCTGGCGCAGTGAGTCAGCGGCTCTACCAGCTGCACCACCGTGCTCTAGGGACAGAATTTTGGGTGGTGGGTGTTGATAGGAATATGCGAAGATGAGGTGATAGAGATGAGGTGACAGGGAAAAATAGTGGAGGGAATGGGATTGCTCTGTGCTGGCATAGACTTGCTGGGCTGAAGTGGGCTCCTCCTATAATCAGTACTACGCCAACTCTCACTTGACCAACATGATCTGAATTCCTATCCCCATTCGCGAACAGTTCGATGCTGACTCTCAGAGCAATTCCATCAATGTAATTCCCCCCCTTATCTCCCCAGAACACATTTCCCCTGCCATCCCCCCTCGGGGTAATTTACAATCTGCAATTAACTTTAATTTAGTTTGGAGATACGGTGCGGAAACAGGCCCTTCGGCCCACCGAGTCCCCGCTGACCAGCAACTGTACACTAGCAATATCCTACACACCCGGGACAATTTACGATCATTACCGAAGCCAATTCACCTACAAAACGGGGAAAACCCACGCCACACACACACGGAGAGAATGTGCAAACTCCAAACTGACAGCACCCATCATCAGGATTGAGCCAGGATCACTGGTGCTGTAAGACAGCAACTCTACTGCTGCACCACCATGCTGCCCCATTTTTTTACCATACTGTCAATCTACTCCTGTTCTGGAGATGCTTGCAGCTCCTGTAAGGTCGCAGTTAGGACAGCAGAGTCATTCCGCTTCCTCAGAGCTCCAGTGGCAAGGATTGAATCCCGGTTTGTGGTGCTATCTGTGTGGACTTTCCACTTCAGATAATTCCTTCACATAGGAATTGCTTTGGAAGCCCATGTGATTCCAGGGAGAATGTGAAGACTTATCAACTGGTGCTTTGCTACTCAGCCATTAGTTTAGTGTAGTTTAGTTTAGTTTAGTTTAGAGATACAGCGCGGAAACAGGCCCTGGGCCCGCGCCGACCAGCGATCCCCGCACATTACCACTATCCTACACTCCTACAAACCTGTACGTCTTTTGGAGTGTGGGAGGAAACCGAAGATCGCGGAGGAAACCCATGCAGGTCACGGGAAGAACGTACAAACTCCGTACGGACAGCACCTATAGTCAGGATCGAACTCGGGTCTCCGACATTGCATTCGCTGTAAGGCAGCGAACTCTACCGCTGCGCCACCGTGACAGCCCGCTGGAAGAAAAGCCTTTATATATCTCTATAAATCAATGGCTTAATTGTGTTGCCTCTAATTATTAATCCATTGAACTGGTGGAAATAGATTCTTTCTCATTTTACTCAAAGAACTGTCAAATCTCCTCTTGATCTTCTCTACTCTGTACCAACATGTAATCCCTCATCTTCACACGAGGGACAGTTTACTGAAGCCGATTAAAAGGCGATTGATTTGTCAGCCAGAGCATTTGCATGCTGCTGGAGGGAAACTGGAGCACGGGGGAGGAAGCTAATGCACCCGCTGGAAGAATGTGGTTACAGGGAGAATGTACTGACTCCACACAGACAGTAACTGAGGTCAGGATTAATTTAGTTTAGTTTAGAGATACAGCGCGGTAACGGGCCCTTCCCTCCTCCGAGTCCGCATTGACCGGTGATCCCCGCACATTAACACTATCCTACACACACTAGAGATAATGTTACATTCATACCAAGCCAATTAACCTACAAACCTGGACGTCTTTGTAGTGTGGGAGGAAACCAGAGATCTTGGAGAAAACCCACGCAGGTCACGGGGAGAACATACAAACTCCATACAGACAGCACCCGTAGTCAGGATCGAACCCGGGACTCTGGCGCTACAAGCGCTGTAAGGTTGGAACTCTACCGCTGCGCCACCGTGCCGCCCTATGCATTGGTCACATAAGATAACTTCGCGATTTTTAAGTCAATCTAGTGAGACTTAAAACAGCTCAGTGACTGAACAATAAGGGCAGCGGAGGTACTTGCTGTGACACTCTATGGAGACCCTCGGGTCTGATGACGTTTATCCCTCCTCATGAGCAGAATCAGGGCGGTTACCTCATTGCTATTTGTTGGACTGTGCTCTGTGCAACTCAGTTTATGTAATTTCTTCCTAAGACACCACGCATAAGTAACAGATTGACTGTGAAGTGCGATGAGGTGCCCTGAAGAAATGAAAGGCGTTTGTTTTTCCTGTAAGATTAAATTGGAAAGCTGCAATGAGAGCGATATTGAATCTGATGTTCGGTTGAATCTCTTTACACAAAGGTTGCTGTATATCTGGAACAATTTGCTAGGCAGAGACATTGGAAACAAAACCATTGTAGTTAGTGAAAAAAATTCTGGGTGCAACTTTTCAGTTTAGTTTATTGTCACGTGTACCGAGGTACAGTGAAAAGCTTTGTTGCGTGCGGCAAACAAACAAAACATGAATACAATTGAGCCATTTACAGTGTATACATACATGATAAGGGAATAACGTTTAGTGCAGGGTAAAACCAGCAAAGTCCGAGCAAGGATAGTCCGAGGGTCACCAATGAGGTAGATAGTAGTTCAGCACTTCTCTCTGGTTGTGGTAGGATTGTACAGTTGCCTGATAACAGCTGGGAAGAAGCTGTCCCTGAATTTGGAGGTGTGCGTTTTCACACATCTACACCTGATGGGAGTGGGGAGAAGAGGGAGTGGCCGGGGTGTGACATCCTCGATTATGCTGTTGGCCTTGCCGAGGCAGTGTGAGGTATAAATGGAGTTAATGGAAGGGAGGTTGGTTTGTGTGATGGTCTGGGCTGCATCCACAATTCGCTGTGGATATATAGACTAGAATATATAGTGGTGGTGCAGTGGTGGAGTTGCTGCCTTACAGTGCCAATGATCCAGGCTCGATGCTGACGATGGGTGCTGTCTGTACGGAGTTTGTACGTACTTGCCCGTGACCTGCGTGGGTTTGCTCCAAGATCTCCGGTTTCCTCCCGCACTCTAAACACATACAGGTTTGTTAGTTAAGTGGCATCGCATTAATGTCAAATTGTCCCTAGTGTGTGTAGGACAGAGTTAATGTGCGAGGATCGCTCTTCGGTTCGGGCCTGATGGGCCGAAGGGCCTGTGTCCACGGTGTATCTCTAAACCTAACTAAACTAGACTCAACTAGACTAGAAAAAATTAACAGAAATGTGAATGCAAAATGCTTAATCTTTCCCTTCAAATGACTTTTTGAAGGACCTGTGGTTCTGGTAGTTAGAAGATTAGGGTAGTGCGTGTTGCGATGTGGATGAGTGCCAGTGTATTCTGGCAGCAACCAGCCTCATCCACCACCGTTGTAAATTGTAACTCTGAGCACTGACTGGAACATCAGTGCCTTCCCGAATATTCCCTTCATGTTCATAGCAGGCGGGGCACGGCTTGGGCTCATAAATAACCCAACGCTTCATCATCCCACTGCCAGCAGCACCAAATCAATGGGATTCATTCGAACATGAAGATATGCAAATACCATGCATTTGTTAATTAGAGAATTTATTCTGTGTACAAGGTACAAATAAGACATGATAGGAATCGGAAAAATTAAAGCCCTCTGATTAAAGTGACAGGCACAGCATATGTAGAAATTGGCCCTGGGGAAGAAACTAAACAAAAACATTTTAGATGTTTTTTTTTTACAGACCAGAAAGATGTGAAGGTTGTTGTCATCCTCAGGGGTGGCATCAGGAGTTCTTCCTCGCTCTGGCTTGGACTCGAGTACATGGACAAAAGTTAAAAATCTTTAGAAAGTGTGAAATTGTGTGGGGGTGGGGGAGTTTAATGGAGATGTGCGGGGCTGTTTTGGTTTTTTAACACAGAGTAGTACTGGGGGCCTGGAACTCATTGCCAGAGGTGGTGGTGGAGGCAAATACAAAAGTGGCATTTAAGAGGCTTTTAGATAGGCACCTGGAAGTTATTGGAGCAGAATTAGGCCATTTGGCCCATCAAGTCTACTCCAACATTCAATCACGGCTGATCCATCTTTCCATCTCAACCCCATTCTCCTGCCTTCTCTCTATAACCTCTGACACGCGTACTAACCAAGTATATATCAGTCTCCGCATTAAAGATATCCATCGACTTGGCCTCCACAGGTTCCTTCTGCAGCAAGGAATTCCACAGATTCACCACCCTCTGACTAAAGAGGGAAGTGCAGGGAATAGAGGGATATGGATCGCGTGCAGGTTTAACTTGGCATCATGTTTGGCCCTCTTCATTGTTGTGAGGCTATGTTCAGAGAATGTGATCAATGAAAATGTAGCGGACCACCAGGATTATAATTGCACATTAATTGGGGCCGGTGATAGGAGTGAGGGGTTAGTGATGGGGTCAGAACTGGTGATGGGATGGGGGGGAGGCTGTCGCTTTAATCATTTTCTAGGCCGGTTTCACTCTAAAATTGAAGCTTTAATGAGGTCAAATAAATCTACAGAAACTGACTTCAAATTGTCAGTCAACAGAGCAGCTGTAATTAAATCATGATCACTAATTCCTCAGTTAAAGGCCCCATAAAGCCCGGGGCCACAGGCTATTGGTTCCAACTGGAGCACACATTATTCAATGCATTGATCCACACTTTTTTTTTTAAACTTGGGAGAGCTCTTGAATTAGCTCGTACAGTGAGACAGCCCCATTTGGATAGATCAGCCAAGATTGAATAGCAGAGTAGACTTGATGGGCCGAATGGCCTAATTCTACTCCTGGCACATGCTGTTATGAGATGTTTCACACTTCCCAATCATCCCATCTCTCTCCTCAGTGGGGCCGGCCTGCTGCCAGCTCCTCTCTGGGACCAGTTGTTCTGATCTCTCACTTAACTGTGGTCCATCAAATAATGCCATCCCCCATAAAAATCATCCTTTACTGGCCCTAACTTGCACCAAACGTTATTCCCTTATCATGTATCTATACTCTGTAAATGGCTCGGTTGTAATCATGTATTGTCTTTCCGCTGACTAGTTAGCATGCACCACAAGCTTTTCACTGTACCTCGGTACACGTGACAATAAACTAAACTGAACTGATTATCTCTCCACTGTGTGTGTATGTCTGACATACTCCCCCCTCTTTTCACCTCTCTATCTCCATCACACAGGGCAGACTATCGACTGGCATCTACTACAAACCCACTGACTCCCATATCAACCTCCCACTTCTGCACACAACTCTCAACACTGGGGCTCGGAGAACATATATTACTCAAACCGATTACCGTCATTATTTCTTAATGTAACTTCAACAAGTTCTAATGTAATCTGTAAACAGTTCCGTTCATTTTAGTTTAGCATTGTCACGTGTAGCGAGGTACAGTGAACAGCTTTTGTTGCGCGCTAAACATAGAAACATAGAAAATAGCTACAGGAGTAGGCCATTCGACCCTTTGAGCCCTTTGAGATCATTCAATATGATCATCGCTGATCATCCAAAATCAGTAACCCAATCCTGCTTTCTCCTCGTATCCCTTGGTTCTTGGTTTCTTGGTCCTCCAAAATATTCCAAATGGAATTTAAACTGGAGGTGGTGAAGGGAGGGCTTAAGCCAGAAAGGGTTATTGGGAAGAAAGAGCTACTTTAAATTTAGTTGCATCTGGTTGGGTAACTATCGTTGGGTAGAGATTATTCCATGCTTTAATTGTGCGGGGGAAGAACAAATTGCTGTATACATCTGTCTTTGTAGCTTGATTCCTTTAGTCCTATGAGCTATATCTAACTCTCCCTTGAGAGTCTCTGACTCTCAGCGTCAAGACAAAACATGATTACAATCGAGCCAATTACAGTATATAGATACATGAGAAGGGAACTCACTAGCATTAGGTGTGATGGGCTTACAAGGTTGTAAGAACAAATTGTATCCAAGAAGCCTTGGAGTGCTTTTCACTCCATCCAAATCGAAGTAAAACAGATGGGTTCATGCCTTGCTGTGCAAGTGCCTTCTTCCTAGTCCTGTAGCTGTCATGATGCCTGCAAAGCTAGCGGCTAATTCACACATTATGATTTAAATGAGATGTTGGGCAACAGAATCACTAACACTGGTGTCAAGTGGCAGATTTTATACACTCTGGGTTGAGAGATTTCATCTGCCTGTGGGATGACATGTAAATTTATGCCTTCTGAATTCAGAGTGAAACTTTGAGGTTAGAATGGTGCACACTTCAGAGAGGTCCCCACAAGAAATATATACGATTTCCATTGCTTCTGTGACTCTTTACAATGTTCGGTGAAGGAACTGCAGACGCTGGTTTAAACCGAAGAGAGACAAAAAATGCTGGAGTAACTCGGCGGGTCAGGCAGCATCTCTGGATAGAAGAAATGGGTGACGTTTTGAGTCGAGACCCAAAATAGTTACCCATTCCTTCTCTCCAGAGACGCTGCTTGTCCCACTGAGTTACTCCAGCATTTTGTGTCCAACTTAAAAGATACCATCAGCAGGAAACGAGTTAACTTATTTTCTCTTCAAATTTGGTTGTTGCATTCCCTGTATTACAATAGACAATAGATAATAGGTGTAGGAGTAGGCTATTTGACCCTTCGAGCCAGCACCGCCATTCAATGTGATTATGGCTGATCATTACATTGGCAACCCCTTTGCAAAATGTACTTAATCAGCCATGAAGCGTTGTAAAATGTCTGGAGGCATTTGCTTGTTAGTTCTTTCGTCCTGCATTTTCACACTGAACTCAGTCACCAAGATCTTTGCAAAGGCAACTGTTTCTGTGGTGCTCTACTTGAATTGCAGCCAGTCCACGGCTCCTCTAAGTCACAGCAGGGTCAGGATCAGGACCTTGTTCTTGTGGGAGGTGGCACCAGTTCCCTGCCCCTGTGGCTCTGACGTTCTTGTAAGCCACTCCATCATCTCATTTGTGGTAAAATCTAATGTGTCCCCCCCCCCCCACCGCCCACAACCTCCCTAGCTGGAAAGGGTGCAGAGAAGATTTACGAGGATGTTACCAGGACTCGAGGGACTGAGTTATAGGGTAAAGATGAGCAGGCTGGGACTCTATTCCTTGGAACGCATGAGGATGAGGGGTGATCTTATAGAGGTGTACAAAATAATGAGAGGAATAGATCGGGTAGACATGCAGAATCTCTTACCCAGAGTAGGGGAATTGAGATGCACAGGTTATAGGTTTAAGGTGGGGGGGGGGGGAGGGGGAAGATTTAATGGATACATTTGTTACATAAAGGATGGTGGGTGTATGGAACGAGCTGTTGGAGGAGGTGTTTGAGGCAGGTACGATTGTGACGTTTAAGAAACATATAGGCAGGTACATGGGTAGAATAGTTTAGAGGGAT
This sequence comes from Leucoraja erinaceus, assembly GCF_028641065.1. Classification (NCBI taxonomy): domain Eukaryota; kingdom Metazoa; phylum Chordata; class Chondrichthyes; order Rajiformes; family Rajidae; genus Leucoraja; species Leucoraja erinaceus. The sequence continues at coordinate 9,887,890 of NC_073406.1, forward strand.
ATGGACCAAACGCAGGCAGGTGGGACTAGTGTAGCTGGGACATGTTGGACGGTGTGGGAAAATTGGGCCTGTTTCCGCACTCTATGACTCTATGTCTAGCTGTGGGCTGGCGACTCTCATTCTTGAGGACAACACAAGGCCTCCCATTCTTGCAAGGAAGCTTCATTATAGTATTATAGAGTCTGAAGAGGGTCTCGACCTGAAATGTCACCCATTCCTTCTCTCCAGAGATGCTGCCTGTCCTGCTGAGTTACTCCAGCCTTTTGTGGCAACCTTCGTTATAGTATTGCACTTCCATCATCACTATGGCCCCAAGTTAATGGAGGGCCGAGACTGACTGGAGAAAATCAGTCATATCTCCTACTTCAAAAGGTGCCATTCCCAATGCAGATAAATACAAATTGCTGGAGAAACTCAGCGGGACAGGCAGCATCTCTGGAGAGAAGGAATGGGTGATGTTTCGGGTCGAGACCCTTCTTCACCCACTCCTTCTCTTCAGAGATGCTGCCTGTTCTTCTGAGTTACTCCAGCATTTTGCGTCTATATTGGTTTAAACCAGCATCTGCAGTTCCTTCCTACACATTCCCAATGCAGACCACGCTGCTGAAGGTTTGGGCTACAGAAGGGCTGCCATCATTTCTCAGTTGTAGAATGGCTAGATATGCTCTCCTGGTACTCCCCCATCCAGGGATGTCCACCTCCCCCCCTCCCATCCCTTGTAAAATCCAGAAAGGCCAGGACAAAATGAAGAGGACTCAGTTTGTATCCAGGTTCGCGCCGGAGGCTGGAAGCAAACAACAGGCTGTCAGCGCCTTCAAGTTGATACATTTACCAATCTCCAGCCTGCAGGATTAAGATTTGTAAATCTCTGAGATTTATTAAGAGAATTCATTGAACAAGGATATAAGCTCTGAGCGCGGGTTGTTTTAAAAAAAAAAAAAAAATTGCCTTAACAGGATTAATTTGCCAGCATTCTCTTGATCGAAACAATTTTTGAATGAAGAATAATCACTTTGTTGATGAATGTGATGAAGTGTTGGCACCCTGTACTCAGGAGCCAGAAACCTCTGTTGCCAAGGTACCAGCTGGAGATGAGTACCTCTGGTGGAGATGAGAACCTCTGGTGCCAGATGGAGCTGGAGATGAGAACTTCTGGTCCCAAGGTACCAGCTGGAGATGAGTGAAACATGAGAGGAGCTGCATTCTCTGAAGTTGTAGACTTTGAAAACCAGACATGTGTTGCATTTATTGTTTCTGGCAGGCTTTCCCAGTGAGGAGCAAATTAAGAAGAAATACAATAAACGGGCCGCACGTCTAAATGAATAAACAAGGACAGACTTGGATTAAGACAAGCTTTTTAATCATTCAAAATACAACAGAAAATATCGGAATAGCTCAACGGGTCAGGCAGCCTATGCGGATGGTGAGACAAAGTTAATGTCTGAAGAAGGGTCGCGACCCAAAATGTCAACCTTCCAGGGTTGTTGCCTGACCCGCTGAGTTACCCGCTGTGGCCTTTTGTGTATTAACCAGCATCTGCAGGTCTTTGTTTCTACTTAATGTTTTAATCACTGAAAGGTCTGATCGGTTCTTGACCTGAATCTTAAATGTGTCTAACTATGAGAAAAATGACACATGAGAAAAATGACACATTTGGTCGTATCTGACTTCACAGATCGCTGTGTGCAGGAAGGAACTGCAGAAGCTGGTTTTAGCCGAAGATAGACACAGAATGCGGGGCAGGCAGCATCTCTGAAGATAAGGAATGGGTGACGTTTCGGACAAAGGGTCTGAAGAAGGTTTCGACCCGGGACCTCACCTATTCTTTCTCTCCAGAGATGCTCCCTGTCCTGCTAAGTTACTCGAGCATTTTGTGTCTATATTCACAGATCGCTGGCAGTCCCAGGTCATGTTGGATCCAGGAGGGTTACGTATATGCATCATGCCATAAATATCTAAATAGTAAGTATAACTGAAAAATAGCTCAGTAGACTTTAGAATTTAGCGATATAGTGTGGAAATTTCCCTTCGGCCCATCGGGCAATCACCCTCTAGCACTATCCTACGCACCAGGGACAATTTACAATGATCCAGGATGGCTGTGGATGTGATCACTGATCACCCTTCTCATAGATTCTCTCTTTCATTCATTGTTCCATCGAGCCATGTTTCTTGATAGGGATTTCATCCTTTCAAGTGTCGTTTTGTCATCCGTGTCGTTTTGTCCATTTGTAAACCTCTGCAAGCATTTCTACCAATTTAGACACCAAATGCTGGTGTAACTCCGTGGGGCAGTTCTATCTCTGGATAGAAAGAATGGGTGATGTTTTTAGTCGAGACCCTTCTTCAGACTGCGAGTTAGCGGAGACAGACTCTTGTTTGTTCCTCTCCAGGAATATTCAATATTGGCTCACAAACTTTTGTCTAAGTTTGGGAATTATTTTTATTGGTAACACTTTATACAGTTTCATCTTTCATTGTTGCTGCCTTTTTCCTTGCTGGCAATACAGTGTTGACTTATTTTCTCTTCTTCATGGGATGGATATGGGTACTAACCCTCTTTCCAATGAATTTGAATGCACACTTACATTTAAAGACCTTTAGCAATTCTAAGACACGATTTTTCTAAGGTGCAAAACTGTAGCCATCACTGATCAAATTTCTGGCAAACTTGATGTGGTGTCTGGCTAAGTGCCCTTGTCTGTGGCACTGGACCTTGGGCTGGTCTCAGTGACAGGGTGACCTTTGTGTGAGGCAATTAACAAGAATAACTAATTGTCAGTTTTCTTGATAACGGTCCAGGCACCTTGCCGTGCTTCTGAACGCAGGGCATTAATGTGGATTGATAAGAGTGGAGTATGCACTTGTCCACAATATGCACTTGTCCACAATGCAGTCAGATCACTCGGTAAACTCTCATCTAAGCAGTTCCCATTTGGCTCCCCTCATTCAGCTTAGTTGCTCACCCATCTCCCAATGTTGGCTCAAATGTGCATTACCTTCCGCTGTATTGTAGATTACTTTGGAGATTGTCAAAGTCCTTCTGTCAGTCCAATCCATCAGCATTCCACTGGAGTTAGGGAGGTTGATCATGTGGAATCAGTTTCAATACAGTTTATTGTCACGTGGACTAAGGTAGAGTGAAAAGCCTTTGTTGCATGCTATCCAGTCAGCAGAAAGGCAATACATGATTGCAATTGAGCTTTTTGCAGTGTATAGATACATGATAAGGGAATGATATTTAGTGCAAGATAAAGCCAGCAAAGCCTGATCAAGGATATTCCAAGGGTCACCAATGAGGTCGACAGTAGTACAGCACTGCTCTCTGGTTGTGGTGGCGTCTAGACCTCAGTGCCGGGTCAGTGAGTTCCAATCCCAAACAAAGCTTCAATCCTCCGTACAGCACAAGGGGAACACATATAGCTGAAGGGAAGTGTGGGCTAATGGTCATTGAAGTCTATAAGACCATCCTCTAGCTGGAAGCTACTGTAATGGTTGACCACAATGGTTCAGACGCCTGCCTTGTTGAGACCATCACAAATGGGATCAGCCACTGTCAGAATCTCGTCCACAATCTCTTATCAATTGATGTGCCACTGACACAAGGAACAATAATCATATGTGTAGCTAGGCACGTTGCCTAGCGATGGCTGTTGCTAGGTATTTAGCCGTTATGGAACATTAGGATATACAAAGATGAGATAGGCAATGCAATAGATACGTGTCCTTCAGAAGTATTCAACCACCGTGAAGAAAGAGGATAAGGCTTAGCAGAGATATCTAAATTGGGTGGCACGGTGGTGCAGCGGTAGAATTGCTGCCCTGCAGTGAATGCAGCGGCGGAGACCCGGGTTCGATCCCGACTATGGGTGCTGTCTGTACGGTGTTTGTACGTTCTCCCCGTGACCTGCGTGGGTTTTCTCGGAGGTCTTCGGTTTCCTCCCACATTCCAAAGACGTACAGGTTTTCTAGCTTAGTTGGCTTGGTAAATATATAAATTGTCCCTAGTGCGTGTAGGATATTGTTAATGTGCAGGGATCGCTGGTCAGCGCAGATCCGGTGGGCCGAAGGGCCTGTTTCCGCGCTGTATCTCTAAATTAAACTAAGCTAACAGTGTTTCTGTTGCCTCAGTTTGCTTCAGAGGTCAGGAGGGAGCTGGGTGAAAATCGGCACACGTGGCAATAAACTAAACTGAAAGGGGGAGTGAAAATGGTTAGCAAACCGGGAGATCCAGTAGGCCTTGGCGGACTGAGGGCAAGGTTTCAGCTGCCTGACCCGCTGAGTTACGCCAGTCCTTTGTGCCCTTTTAACATGCGGATTGGGATCTGAACTGGCCATCATCATTCTGTGACTGAGATTCGGAAGTTGTTGGAAGCAGGTGCTATCGCTTGCCGCTGTCACGGGAAGTGTAACTGTGATTGGGAGCCTAATTATGCATGAGCTCTGTGCCTCAGTACTTCAAATGATGGGTGTCGAGAGGACTGCTTTACCCCGTCCCGAAATGTGCAAAGGTGTCTACAGAGATGAGGAAAACAATTTAAATGTTTAAGACCCACTGTTGGTTGTGGAGCTTCCACACCTACAAGATCAGAAGTTTAGTTGTAGCCTGAACTGTTCATCTGTATATGTGACATAATGTGTAGGGAGGAACCGCACATGCTGGTTGAAGATGAAGATTGTTGAAGAAGAATTGAAGATTGTTGGTCAGCGCCGAGTCGGTGGGACGAAGGGCCAGATTCCACGCTGTATCTCTAAACTAGAAACAAACACACTTTAAAAAACAAACCTATCCAGGAATACAATCAAGACGTCCAGATAACAAGATAAAGGGCACAACATTTAGTGCAAGATAAAACAATGAAGTCCTTTAAAGTCCAATGAAGTAGATGGGCAGTCAGGACCCCACTTTAGCTGGTAAGGGGACTTCGGGGATGCGAGTGTCAGCTGTTATGTGGCAGGAGAATGGGGTTGAGAGGGAAAGATAGATCAGCCATGATTGGTTTGATGGGCCGAATAGCCGAATTCTGCTCCTAGAATTTATGAACTTTTGAACGTATGAGGATTGACTGATAACAGCTTATTGGAATAAGCTATAAAATCCACTGTCTCATCGAGGCTCATTGGCATACGTTCCCAATACTGGGAGATCCTGTGTGTAGGAAGGAACTGCAGATGGTGGTTTAAACCAAAGATGGACACAAAATGCTGGAGTAACTCAGCGGGACAGGCAACATCTCTGGAGGGAAGGATTGGGTGAAGCTCGAGGAACATTCGAGGGGAAATGGTGAGGAGCGAGAGAATGTTTGGTGTAGCGTAATTCATGCAAACTCTCATTCAGCTGGAAATGCTCTTGACTGTCCCAGAAGGTTACGTTTTATTCCAGAGACAGGAGAGCAAATCTCTAAGCTGGCACCCGCGAGGATGTCAGACATGGTGTTTCAATTGCAATGCTGTCTAAGGCCTGTCTACTCTCTCAGAGACTGTAAAATGTTCCAGGCCACAGTTTGGAAGGTGTGCAAGTATGTTAACCTTAACAGAGAGTGTCACACAATGCTGGGATAACTCAGCAGGTCAGACAGCAACTCTGGAGAGAAAGGATGGGTGATGTTTTGGGTCGGGACCCTTCTTCAGGCTTATCCTCAGCATCTTGCTGTTTTTTTCCCCCTCAATAGGACGGTGGTACTTAGCGGCACGGTGGCACAGCGGTAGAGTTGCTGCCGTGCAGCGCCAGAGACCGTGGTTTGATCCCGACTACCGGTGCTGTCTGTACGAAGTTAGTACTTTCTCCCCATGGCCACGTGGGTTTTCTCCGAGATCTTCGGTTTCCTCCCACACTCCAAAGGTGTAAAAGTTTGTAGGTTAAATGGCTTGGTATAAGTGGAAATTGTCCCTAGGGTGTGTAGGGTAGTGTTAGTGTGCGGTGATCGCTGGTCGGTGTGGACTCGGTGGGCCTGTTTCCGCGCTGTATCCCTAATCTAAACTAGACACCATATAGACAATAATCCGGTCATTATTAACTTTCTACTTTGTAGGGGCTTGCTGTGATTGACGTTTTTTGCTTGAAAAAGGTTCACAGAAAGTGCAGTGTCTTGGCATGAAACTTGTGCAGATCCTTCACTGTTGTTAGGCTGATGGGATTTAAAGAAGGCGACCAACTATGTGATTTAGATGGGTATAGATGTGTACTTGACGGTCGGTATGGACTCAGCGAGCAAAGTACTCTAAATGTCATTCCACATTTCTGACTGTGCAGTCAGTCATCTGTCTCCGCATAGTGATTTGGAATGAAAATAAATATTCTGATTGTCCAGTAAGTGTATGTTTCATGGCAACTCTGCCCCTCCCTCCCTACTGCCCCCATCGACCTTCTCCCTATCCAGCTCGGCCCCTCTGGGATCACGTACTCACTGACTCTTTCACTCGCCACCAGTGGATTATGTTTCTAATTCAACACTACGTCACGGTAGATGGCTGAACGTTTCAACTTCTTAAAGTATTTATTTTCCTTGCTAAACAAAGCAGACAGTGCTGTAAATACCAGGGGTTTACCTATCTGCTCCGGCATGGTTTGCTTTGAATGAACAGATCTGTTTAGAAGAATGAGAGGCGATCTCATAAACAATAAGCAGGGGCCTTGATCGTGCTGTAAATACCAGGGGTTTACCAATATCTGCTCCGTTGCAGAATAAGGGGTTTTTTAAAACTGCTTTTCACCCAGAATTTATGAAATTCACTGCCCCAGGGATCAGTGTTTTATATTCAAATTGGTTTTTTAGCTGCCAAGGGGATAAGGGGCACGGGGAGGGGGCAGGGATATGTGGTATTGTGTTAGTACCCCAGATATGCTAGATTTCTTTCCCGGATAGTGGGGGTGAAGATTTTTTTGCCTCCCCCAGGAGATCAGCTAGGGGTGAGAGCGGATTCAGGGGCTAGTGTCTGTGTTCTGTGTATTGTGCTGTCTGTGGTAAGTGTCTCAGTCAGTCATTCTGTTCACACGAATGGCGGTCGGGCTCGATGGACTGGTCTGCTCTCTCCCTTTCTATCTCTATGTCTCTATGTCTCTCATTGAACACGAGTCTCCCCCAGTCCGTCTCTCACCACAGCTGTCGGATCGTTGCTGCCTTGTATTTGCTCTCTGTGTCTCAGTCAGTCATCTCACACTCTCTCTCTCTCTCTCTCTCTATCTCTCTCTGTCTCTCTCTCTCTCTCTCTCTCTCTTTCTCTCTCTCTCTCTCTCTCTCTGTCTCTCTCTCTCTCTCTCTCTCTGTCTCTCTCTCTCTGTCTCTCTGTCTCTCTGTCTCTCTCTCTCTGGAAACAATATCTCTGTCTCTCTCTTAATTCTCTCTGCCTCTCTCTGCCTCTCTCTCTGGGCTCGATGCTCTCTCTCTCTCTCTCTCTCTCCTCTCTCTGTCTCTCTCTCTCATGTGGATGGTGCTGTGAATTTGATGTACTGCTGATGAAGGGAATGAGCAGGGTGGTCATCGTGGGCAATATTGAGGTGAACATTTCCTTCGCCCTCTGCAGATAGACCAGAAAATACAGCTCAGATTAGGAATATGACACAAGACTTATCAAAGCACAGATCCAGAGTATACCGTTTTTATGGCCATTGGACAAAAACAACATTAGTTTAGCTTAGAGATATAACAGGGAAACAGGCTATGTGTAGGGAGGAACCACAGATGCTGGTTTATACCAAAGATAGACCAGAAATGCTGGAGTAACTCAACAGCTCAGGCAGCATCTCTGAAGATATGGAATAGGTGACATTTTGGGTCAGCACTCTTCTTCAGACCCTTTGATCAAGGAAACAGGCCCTTCGGCCCATCAAGTCCATGTCGGCCAACACTAGTTTTATGTTCTCCACTTTCTCACCCATTCCCCACACACTAGGAACAATTAACCTACAAATCTGCTTATTTTTGGGACCTGGGAGGAAACAAGGGCACCTCTCACGTGGTCACACGGAGAACGTGCAAACTCCACACAGACAGCATCCGGGGTCAGGATCGAACCACAGTTTCTGGCGCCTTGAGACATCGACTCTACTAGCTGTGCTAACGTACTGCCCTTGCACCACTGTGCCGCCCTGATTAAGGGACCTTGATTAGGGAGGACATTGATTTGAACCGTTTAGAAGAAGACGATGAGATATGGTGTTTAATCTGTTGTGGTTCAGCATGTCTCAGACACGCCATCCTTTCACTCACTTGGTCAACACTGAGTTCATCTTCCACATGACTCATCTGTTAATTTGACAATTTCAGGAAAGGTCATCTTTTGCTGGCAAATAAGCTGATTGAGAAGCATGGGAAAAATAAAATCAGTCGAGATCAAGCCCGTTATTATAATTCCAAGAGATTCTCACTTCTTAAGATGAAAGCTCCAATGCTGCCAAAAATATGCAAAAAGTTAAATAGACAATAGACCTTGAAGCCAGCACCGCCATTCAATGTGATCATGGCTGATCATCCCCATTCCTGCCTTCTCCCCATATCCCCTGATGCCGCTATTTTTAAGAGCCCTATCTAGCTCTCTCTTGAAAGCATCCAGAGAACCCGCCTCCACCGCCCTCTGAGGCAGTGAATTCCACAGACTCACCATTCTCTGTGAGATAAAGTGTTTCCTCGTCTCCGTTCTAAATGGCTTACTCCTTATTCTTAAACTGTGGCCCCTGGTTCTGGACTCCCCCAACATCGGGAACATGTTTCCTGCCTCTAGCGTGTCCAAACCCTTAACAATCTTATATGTTTCAATGAGATCCCCCTCATCCTTCTAAACTCCAGACTGTACAAGCCCAGCTGCTCCATTCTCTCAGCATTTGACAGTCCCGCCATCCCGGGAATTAAGGCCAATACGTATTCTGAGCATTGAGTGGAAGATCTTTGCAATTTTCGTTTAGCTTAGTTTATCTATTGTCCCGTGCACCTGGGTAGAGTAAACAGCCTTTGTTGCATGCTAACCGGTCAGCTGAAAGATAATGCATGATTACAATCGAGCCATCCACAGGATACAGAAACGTGATGAAGGGATTAACGCTTAGTGCAAGATAAAGCCAGTAAGGTCCGATCTAAGATAGTCTGAGGTCTCCGATGAGGTAGATAGTAGTTCAGGAGGTTTTTGAATGAGGTTATAGGGAAGAGATATCCCACCAAATATGATTTGCAATTCTTCACAGGAATTAGGACTGTGAGTTTGAATCTTCTGAATGATTACACGCTGGGGTCTCACTTCAATCACAAAGTGTTGTGGAGAGGGCAGTCTTTGCCATCCAGCCTTTCACGATATCAAGAGCCCTTTTGGATCCATCACCTAATGGGACAAACCCTCTGTGGTAGCTTACCCCACAGACAATGGGCGGATGGATGATGTCACACGCTTCTCAAAGTCAATGGGCACGTTACAGTTTGAGATGGACAACCAAGGTGGGAACATTGTCATTAACGACTCCCAACAAGGCAGAAGTAAACACAAGGGACTGTAGAGGCCGGTTTACAAAAAAAACCCTCAAAATCAGGCAGCATCTCCAGAGGACACGAATGACTAGGCAATGTTTCAGGTCGGGACCCTTCAGACTGATTGCCATAAAGGAGGGAGAAAGCTGGAAGAGAGGTCAAAGCTGGCATATACAAAGCTAGGGAAGTGATGGGTAGATACTGGTGATGATGGGGGGGGGAATTGATTGGTAGATGGTCGGACAGAGATGAAAAGACAAAAGGCCGTGTGAAAGGAGGGGACGGGCATGGAATGGGAATCAAGATGGAGATATAGGTGAAAGGGGACGAAGGTTGGCAGAGTTATGGGAGAAAGGGTGCACATCCAGATGGGGCACAGTGAAGAGATGGGGGAAAGTATGAGGGGGTTGGGGGGAGGTAGTTGTTGGGTTACCTACATTTGAAGGATTCAGTGTTCTCATTGTTGCGTTGTGATACTGGGCACGAAGCACTTGCAATTGGAGGTACGTATTCTGGGCTCCACCTCACTGCCAGGGCCAGGGCCCTGAACACTGGTTGAGGTGTGAAGAAGTCCTTTACCTCATGTAGGGGTAGGTAGGGGCCCTCATGATAAGGTTAGCACCTGCATTTTGGACTCGTACCATCTCATTTTTGCTCTGGCATATCACACGGTAACGTTGAGTATATACTGTGTGCTGATTAACATTGTCGTTCAATGCCTGCTGACTCCCAGAGGACCATGTTGTTAATGTTGGCAGATACCATCAGTGGCTTCATTCAGCACGCCATTCAGTACGATCTCAGGTGAATTGCAACAATTTGCACATCCAGGCTTGTATGTTTGGAGGGGAGAGTATACTTTGTTCGGGATGCAGTCAAATAATTAACAACACCCGGAATAACTTTAATAAAGGTAGACACAAAGTTCTGGAATTACTCAGCAGGTCAGGCAGCATCTCTGGAGGAAAAGCATAGGTGATGTTTTGGGTCGGGACCTTTCTTCAGACTGCAAGTATGGGGTGGGATGGTGTGAAGAGCTTGAGGCAAACAAAGAACAGGTTCAATCAGGGCTGGCAGGATATTACGGAGGTACACAAAAAAGCTGGAGAAACTCAGCGGGTGCAGCAGCATCTATGGAGCGAAGGAAATGGGCAATGTTTCGGGCTGAAACCCTTCTTCAGACAATATCTGGCAAGATATTACCTCAGATAGGTCCATTGTTGGCTTGGGAAGGTGTGATCTCAAGAGGAATACGATATGGTGAACTGAGGAACTGGTTAAATGACTAGGGTGGAGGAAGAGGGCAAGGAGGGAGGGGAAGGGGAAGGGAGTGTTGATAGAAGTTACTTAAAATTAGAGAGTTCAATGTTCATATCGTTGGGTTATCAGCTACGCAAACAAATATGAGGCCCTGTTTCTCCAACTTGTGTCGCCTCACTCTGAATGGAGGAGGCCCAGGACAGTAAGGATGGTGTGGGAATGGGAAAGTTGAAATGGATGGCAACCAGGAGATCCCTTGGGCTTCCTTGCTTCTCTTCCTACTTGCGGCATGGAATGTTTTGCAGTCCCTGATGAAGAAAGGTTATTTTTTATCTCACTAGTTAGTGGTGATGTTTTCTTTTGCCACGCCTATGCGGAGAACAGAGCCACAATTTTGAATGAGGTATGGAGTCTGCACAAGCCGTTGGGTTTTAGATGAAATGCCAGAGGCGAGAACATGAAAATGTTACTCCACTCAGTAGGATCTCTAATCAGTGATTTTACTGTCACGAAATTGAAATTCTATCTTGTGCTAAGCGTGCTCAAATAGGCTAATTAACATTCGATTCATATCAATTAAAGTTTAAATGAGAAATCGGAACTAAATCCTAAAGCATCTTATTGTTCTGAATGGCAACATCGCCAAAAACGTTTTCACCTAGAGAGTTGTGAATCTGCGGAATTCTCTGCCACAGAAGGCAGTTGAGGCCAATTCACTGGATGTTTTAAAGAGAGAGTTAGATTTAGCTCTTCGGGCTAACGGAATCAAGGGGTATGGGGGGTAAAGCAGGAACGGAGTACTGATTTTACATCATCAGCCAAGATCATATTGAATGGCGGTGCTGGTTTAAAGGGTTGTATGGCCTACTCCTGCACCTATTTTTCTATGTTTCCAATTTGTGAACTGTTCAGGTTACGAATAAGGAGCAGAACCTTGTTATAACCTGGGGATGACCTGTGGATGAGTACCGATGGTCGGCATGGGAATGACAGGCTGAAGGGCCTGTTTCTTTGCTGAATGACGATGGAATAACTGTTTCCCATCGCTCCATCTCCTCCACAGCTCCGCCACATAGAGGACACGAGGGCTTTGCAGATAGCAAGTTCTTGTTTCTGCACTCGTGGAGGATGGGCATGAAGTCAGAGGCAGCTCTAGAGACCAGGGAGAAAAGTGATGCCTTTAGAATTAGTGAAAGCATTCATGGCCTGTAAGGACAATGGACAAGTTCCTTCAAGCTCTAATTTAAAAAGCACTATTTCCACACGAGAGAGGAGTGTCAAGGTGGAACAGCAATCTTCTATCTAGGAATATTCAACATCTCCCAAATAGGGCGGCACGGTGGTGGTGCAGCGGTAGAGTTGCTGCCTTACAGCATTTACAGTGCCAGAGACCTGGGTTCGATCCCGACTATGGGCGCTGTCTGTGCAGAGTTTGTACGTGCTCTTCGTGACCGCGTTTGTTTTCTCCAAGATCCTCGGTTTCCTCCCACACTCCAAAGACCTACAGGTGTGTGGGTTAATTGGCTTGGTATAAATGTAAATTGTTCCTCGTTGTGTGTAGGAGAGTGTTAAGGATTGCTGGACGGTGCGGACTCAGTGGGCAGAAGGGCCTGTTTCCACGCTGTATCTCTAAACTATACGAGAAAGAGATTTCAGATTTGCAATTGATGGCACAAATCTGAATCACCAAGGCCTTTATTCTTCTCAACCTCCGGTAATAATTCTGCCACCTCCAGAATGATGAGGTCAGTGGTAAAGTGGTGAAGAAAACCATTGGTTACCATACACAAAGTCATGAATTTACGTTTCTATTGCATTGCCAATGTTTGAGAGAGAAACTCTTTGCACAGAACCCACTGATGTTGTAGAGGGGGGCTGCATATGGCGGTATATACCAAAGATAGACACAAAGTGCTGGAGTAGCTCAGCGGGCCGGGCAGCATCTCTGCAGAAAAAAAGATGGGTGACATTTTGGATCGGGACCCTTCTTCAGTCCTGACCCGAAATGCCGCCAATCCTTTTTCCCCAGAGATGCTGCCTGACCCGCTGAGTTACTCCAGCACCTTGTGTCTCCCCATTGATGTTCTTTGTTGATTATGTGGTCGATGGAGAAAGTAGCTTTCTTCACCATTTGCTGGCTGTTGGGGTGGGATGTGGTTTTACAATCCATCGATGCATTAGTTGTGATTTCCAACCAGAAATAGTTGGTTTAATTTACTTGGGGCCAACATATCACAAAAATGAGTTAATGAATGAATTATTCATTAGCATCCTTCCATCAGATGTTTGGGTTTTGGGTTATTATTGTCACGTACCGAGGTGCAGTGAAAAGCTGTGTTTTACACGCTCTTCAAACAGATCAGATGGACTATACATAAATATAATCACGTCAAACTCAACTACAATAGATGGAGCAAAGGGGAAGATAGTGAGTGCAGTTGTGGCTGTTTTAGAACTGCTCAGGTTTTGGTGATATTCCTTATAATCATACATCAATTAAACAAACAAAAATTTCTCAAAGATAGACACAGCTGGAGCAACTCAGCAGGTCATGCAGCATATCTGAAGAGAGAGGAAGGGTGACGTTTCTGGTCGGGACCCTTCTTCACACTGGGTTAGGGTTGGAGATTTATCAAGTCGTTTTGATTGCTGTACCAAACTGAAGTCTCGCCTGCCCTCCCATGTAGGTACAAGGAATCTCATGCCACGGTTTCTAGAAGTATAAGAAACAGCTTCATACCCTGCAGCGCAAACATTTCCCTCCTCTAAAAACAGATTATCAACTCATCCTGGAGTCGCTGTTTTTGAAACCTGGTTGTGTGAAGTCGACTGTTGTGTCACTCCCTACATTACTACATCAGTTTACACTTGGGTGTAAATTGCTTCGGGTCCTGGGTTGTGCTGTCACAAATAGCATTTCCTTCCTTTCATTACATTTGGTGACACTCCCCCCCCCGCCCCCCGCCCCCACACACACCTGGATCAAAGAATCAAATTCATTCAAACAAATCTCAACACCCATGCTCTGCTGTTTTGATTGATTTATGGAAAGATACAGCAGGGAAACTTGCCCTTCGGCTCATCAAATCCACGCCGACCATCGATCATCCTTTCACACTAGTTTCTAAGTTATCCCATTTTCCCATCCCTTCCAATGCACTCAGGCATTTGGCGGAGGCCAATTAACCTACAAACTTACACGTCTTTGGGATGTGGAAGGAAACCAGAGCTCCCGAAGGAAGCTCATGCGATCACAGGGAGAACGTGCAAACTCCACCCAGACAGCACTCAGGATTGAACCCAGAGCTCCAGAGTTGTGAGGCAGCAGTTCTACCAACTGCGCCACTGTTCAGCCAGTAGGAAAGGTATTTCTTTGGACTGATCAAGTACTTTGCTTGATTAAGTTTATTATAATATAGGCCTGGAGGGTTAATACAGGGCCTGAGTGTAAAGCACTCATTATTATTCATTTATTTAGACTAGACTTTATAAAATACTTGTTTGTAATTGCTTGTAAAACACTGTGGGATTCCTTGAGATCCTGAAGATTGGTCGTAAAATTCACATCTGGTTCAGTCATGTTCCTCTGTTGAAAGTGTAGTAAACCACTTACTCCAGGTGGCATAAAAGAACACTATTTTTGCAATCCCAGTTCCTGATCACACAATCCCTGATCTCACAATCCACAATCCGTCCTTGATCTCACTCTCTCTGATCTCACAATCCCAATCCCTGACCCAACAATCCTCTCCAATCATCATGTTCTGCTTGTTCAGGATTCATCCCCGTCCTAAACACGCTGACATCCCATTCCTCCAACTGCCTCAATGCTCCCGTTCCCGTGGCTCCATAACTTTCCCCTGATTACCCAATTCCACAGACTTGCCCAACATCCCGAGTTTCACAATCACTTCACTGCAAACTCATTCCTCTTCCTCATTCTCCCATTCCCTTAAAACACCAACACTCCTGGTCTCCCAATTCCCCCTACTTCCCTCAGGTTTCTGGTCTCCAAACCCTCTGACTTCTCCAATATTCCTGCTCTCTCATTTCCCCAAAGCCCCCCATCACTCTCCAATCCGTCCACTCTCTTAATTCTGCCCTCTCTCCACCCCAGCACCAAATAGCAGTCGCCATCATTTCCCTCCGCAGGCCACATCAGACAATAATTGGCCCAGTCCATGGACAAAGCACTGGGGGACCCATGTCCAACTCGGGAATTGTGGCTGACATTTTGTTCTATCTGAGTCCTTGGGTCAAAGCTGGTGAAGCTTTGTGCAGTGGGCCGGTAATCTAAATGCGCAGGAAGAAAACTGCAGGTGCTGGTTAAAACCGAAGATTGCCACAAAAAGCTGGAGTAACTCAGCGGGTCAGACACCATCGCTGGAGAAAAGGAATAGGTGATGTTTCAGGTGGAGACCCGAGGATCTGAAGAACGGGTTCGATCCGAAACGTTACCTGTTCCTTTTCTCCAGAGATGATGTTTGACCCACTTAGTTACTCCAGCTTTTTGTATCTATCTTCAGTGATCTAAATGATCGTTGCAGTCTGATTCTTCACTAGTCTTGGGTGCGTCACAAATTCTTGTTGAAACCTTTCCTTTCTTCCTATCTTTTTACCATTTTCTGTCCATATTTAAAAAAAATCCGCTTCCATCAATGTTTCAAAGCCCAGTAATAATCGCTTTTTTAACTGGTATTCTTGAAGCTTTAGTGATGAGTGAGAATTACTTTTTCCAATTTACTTCCTCAGAGCTTTGCAAAGTCCTGTATCTGCCGTCTTGAAATAATCTGTTTGTTCGTTCTAATCATTGCTTATCTTTTTTCTTTTGCTTTGTAGTTCAATGTGGTGCTGTAAGTGATACACTCTATCAATTCTAATATAGGTCTACATTGGGACATATTAAATGTTCCATGCGTGCAAGCTTCAACAAAATGGCAAGTGTAGTCCCCTTTGTATCCAAACTGTGCCGCACACTGTGATGCCATGTGAATTACGTTATACATATCCTTCACTTAAAGCACTGGTAGAACCATTGTCTCTCAGCGTCAGGGTGTTGCTTGTGTGGAGTTTGCATCTTCTACCTCTGACTGTGTGAGGTTACCCCGGTCTTTCAGTTTCCTCCCGCATGCCAAAGATCGATGGGTTTGTTGATTAAGTTGGTCATTGTGCCTTGACCCTTGTGTAGAGTGGTACAACTCGGGGAAAGTTGATAAGAAGATGTATTGGATTAGTGTAAATGGGTGGTTGATGCTTGGTAGGATCCTGGTTGGCCATAGCAGCCTGCTACTGCTCTTATATGACTCTTTGAACTCTTGGGAATGGCAAAGAAATAATTGATTTAAAATCGAAACCAGTTTGACTAAATTATTCCTGGGAAATTCTTGCATACGGTGCACCATCATTGCGCATCTCAATCTATAACTACTTCGTACCCATGTCCTGTCAGCTTCAGTCTGTCAACGTCAGTCTGAAGAAGGGTCTCGTCCTGAAACGTCACCCAATCCTTCTCTCCAGAGATGCTGCCTGTCCCGCTGAGTTACTCCAGCATTTTGTGCCTAACTTCCTGTCAGCGTCTTCTCAGTTATGCCCAATATATTGCCATTATTATCAGAGTATTTAAACCAGTCTTGTGCAGAACTGTATGTAAATCTTTTCAGAATTTTATGTAGACCATCTCTGCTGGGGCTTTTCCACCATCAGTCTTTGGAACTTGGAAAATAATCCAAGCAATTTCTATGACAGACTTTCTTGTTATAAGACTGCCTCGAACATGTCCCTCTCCAAGGAATTTTATATTCCATTTTTAATGATTCCCACAATTTATTACTAATGTTATACTAAAGCGGCCATAGCTAACGGGGCCTTTCTAGTCACTTTTTTTTTTAAATAAGATGGATAAATATTACCTTCCTTCCAATCCCTGGGAATTATCCAACATGAGACAACCTATTAAAAAAACAGACTTGGAATCGCGTTTCCCTGAGGTCCCAAAACCTATCTAAAATAATACATTCCTCTCACTTATTCCTAGTCTTATTACTATCATTTCATTTTATTATTTGGACATCAACTTCATCAAACTCATGTTAATTTTCTTATTTAGTATGAACACAGCACTCGGTGACATCTTTATACATTTTCCCCTAAAATGCAGTCACCGACTGATGAGAAACATAGTTTCTCCGTTCCTTCCACTGTTATTCTGTTTTGCATTAACTTTTTGCTGATCTCTTTGGAGAGATCTGTTTATTATACAATAATATTTGGATGAGAATAAGATGCTTTTAATTTAGCATGACATTTCTGTTTTCATCATATTAATCCTTGCACATCACCAGCCAACCACTATGTTATTTTTCTCAGCAGATTCCTCTTTTAACTTTGGGTATATATTTACCTTTTTATGTTTGTTTTTATGCCTTTAAAAACTTTTGATCTGTTTTCGACATGGATCTCATCTCCCAATTGCCTATTGAACTTGGTCCTGAGTTTGCAACGTTTACTTTAGAGATACAGCGTGGGAAACAAGTCCTCCGGCCTACCGTATCCGTGCCGACCGGCGATCACCCTATACACTAGCACCATCATTCACACTTGGGACAATTAGCGATTTTTACTGAAACCAGTTAAACTATAAATTAGTATATCTTTAGAGTGTGGGAGGAAACCAGAGCACCCGGAGAAAACCTACACGGTCACAGGGAGAACATAAAAACTCTGTACAGACAGTTCTCTTAGTCAGGATCGAACCCAGATCTCTGGCACTGTAAGGCAACAACTCTACCGCTGTGCCACTGTGCCACCCAGAACCCGTTAACAATGTATTGTTAAAAGCAGTCAACATTTCAGGGAAAACCTGGATAGAGCTGAATGTATAAAATAACTTGCCTCAAAGATGGGAAATCAAGCCTCCATGATTAAACACAAATCTGTAATCTGTTACTTTTTTACCACTGGATTCAACTCCAATCATTTTTTTTTGTAATCATTATTTCATTGTTATCTCTGGGTACAAAAATAACTCGTATTACTCAGCGGAGTAGTTATGTAATTCCAGACTTTGCTCAGAGAATGTCTGAGCAATGTCTGAGCTGGACTCAGCCGAAGATCCCTGAACTCATACAACACTAATTAAATTATGTAGGAAGGAACTGCAGATGCTGGTTTAAACCGAAGATAGACTCGAAAATCTGTAGTCACTCAGATGGTCAGCCAGCATCTCTGGAGAAAAGGAATGGATGACGTTTTGGGTCGAGACCCTTCTTCAGACTATTGATCTCAGATTATCTCAGCCAGGAAAGATGTTGAGACACAACAAGGTTGAGGGGTGGGTAAATGTGCAAAGGTGGAGATGAGAAGCATTTGCTTATTTCCCCTTCTTAATTGTTATTTTTACTTTCGTTAATAGGTAATATAATAATGTCATAGAGTGTTACAGTGTGGAAACAGGCCCTTCAGCCCAACTTACCCACACCGGCCAACATGTCCCACCTGCCCACGTTTGGTCCATATCCAGATTGGGTCAGACAAGCGTAACAGATGAATAGCGGTCACTATGGGCAAGTGCCCAGGAGTCAATGCCTTCAGGAGAGGAGAGGGAAATGCTGTGTGATGAGAGGAAAGCTATGGCCCACGTGAACAATACATGTGAAATGACAATAACAGATGTATTTCTGGGTCCTATCCTGGAAACACTGGGTGTTTCAGGAGAAACCTTTGGAGAGCAATTTCCATTCACCATTTGGAATTCCAGTCTCACCTTGACAATTGCTGATGTTGGCACCCCACTGAAACCTTTCGCTTCTGAGACCAATTTATGATTTTCTAACTAGGAATGGCAACCAGCTTCTCAAATCTGCAATTAGTGAATTATTTACTTAAAACGCTTAAGAATTGAATTACTTATAATCAAAGATTTTTATCGTTTACTTTTGTAGGGAGGTGTTTCCTTTATAATGTGAGAGAGTTGAGGCTACATCCAGCACTGTGAGTGAGAGGATGCGTTCGAGACGAGATGGTGGCTCATCTTGTTGGACTCATCAGTTAGGCCAAGCAGTACATGCAGTGGTGGAGAGAAGTCAATTCATTGCTGTACGCCTAACTCACGGTTGCCCAGCTGACCAAGTGGGATTCACTGGATGCAGCAAATACCTGCATGAGTCAGCCTCCAATATGTCCCCGACCAAGGATTTTTATTGCAAGAAGCTAACATATCATTAAATAATCACTGAGTATTGTAATATTCAATTGTAGCTTTACCCACAATCTACAAACATTCTGAGGTGCTATGGTGGAAGATTAACTGTGTATGAAGATGTTAAGGAAAAATAGGCCCAATTTAATTGATTAATTGATGATTGCTATTTGTTGTTATTAAGGGTGTCAGCCTCCTAATTTTTAATGAATTCCATGAAAAGGACAATTTTTTTCACTTGAAATTGAAGTTATTAACAAGCCAGGTTTTGGGGGCCTTGATTGGAAAACAGACTTTGTTTGAAATGCCTAAAAAATCTTTGTTGTTAAAGGTTAGAGGTCGATGCTCTAATAACTTAAAGTGCCACTTTACGCAGAGTTTTTCTTTCAAGCTGAGCTTACAGCAGGCCAGGCCTGCTTGTTGTGTATGACGTGCAAGCACGTGCAAGCCCATTTCTCTGCTCACTGCAGAACGCCCCCATCTGAACGGCAGCTAATCCCAGTGCCCTTCGTCTCGGAGAAATGGTTTGAAATCTCCTGCTGACTGACCGAAGGCTCTTACTCCTGGGCCGGGGTGACGTCACCTTTCTAATTCTTGGTAAGTATGACTCTCCAGTTTAGACCATCTGCTCCTTTCACAGTTATCTGTTAACATTGTCCAAGGCAAGGCAAGACCAGATATCAAAGAACAAATATCCAGTTCAATGGGTTCAATTACATTCCGTGTTATCCTGACAACATTGTTGATATTGCCATAAACATCTTCCATCAATGATTGGCAAAGCAGTTTTCATTGTCCTCAATAACAGTGCCATTCCATGATGGGCACCAATTCCATTTCTTAATTTCTTAATTAAAATGGCATCCTACTTATATTGGTTGGGATTTCCACAATTTCCAAAATATATAAGGTTCGGGCTCTTTTATGTTCAGTTAACGTATATTGCATCAAGATTAAAATAGTTCCAACTTTCACTGGCTACTTGAGGATCTATTGTACAGTCTTTGCACATCCCCAATCCGTTCCACTTGTCACTTGAATTTCATGTTTCATGTACCTTGTGTTCTGTGACTGTTGGCAGACCAATTTCCCTCCTGGGATAAATAAAGTTCTGTTGTATCGCATCGTATCCTATCGTATCATATCGTCCAGCAAACTTAGATCTTATTTAAAATCTCACTAAAAAAGTAAAATGTTGAATCATAATAAATGGCCCTTGAGGGGCATCCCGTTCCATTCAACACTGCTGCGGCAACTATAGTACCTCACGCCATCTGCTGATGCAGGCTTTCTTTTTAATTACACTCATGAGAAAGACCTTGCAGACACACTGCCTTGAAAAACCTGTGTGAATTGTGATCCTTAATTCTTGCAAAGGAGCAAAGGACTTGCCTGACCATCAGTGCGACATAGTCTCAGAGGGAAGGTATGTAACGAGGCAACAAAGCCTGCCTGTCCTATGTTTAAAGTCAAATATAAAATTAGAACTCATCACAGCAAAGGTTAGACCGAAGTATTGCCATATTTAAAGGGTGACCCAAAAAAATATGCATCATTTTCAGGAGAGCGTTGTTCAAAAGATCAATTCATATTTGTCAGAATTAAAAATGTTGGAGGCCAGGGAATAGCCTTTGAACATTGATTTGACAGAATCTGGCAATTTGACCCTAATCTCATGAAAACGTGGTCTCGGGAGAGGTGACCTGGTCTGCGTTTATATTTAATAATTGTGATACTTTAATTAATTTATCGCCAAGTCTTTTCAACTCCCCGGTAGAATGATCGGTTCGCTACATTGTTAATCTTGGTTGGACTGAAGGAATTGTGAAGTGAACCTGAGCAAACGTCCAATAAAGAAAAAAACGATCTTTTAAATCGTCCGAGTCGCACTTGCTGATGTTAAATAATTCTCGAGTTGTAGCATCCTTCCAAAGTGTGGCAGAATTTCAGCTGGTTTAGTAAAAGTACTTCCAATGGCGATGTTAAAGGTGAATAAATGCTTAACTATGAATTGTAGTGATTTTCTAAAAGTGTTTGCATTTGTTTCTGAATGAATTCATAAACTTAGGAGCATTCAACAGATAAAAAAAAACAATTGTATTCCTTTCTTTGTAGATAATACAAACTTAAACTTAATGAAAAATTAGGAAGGGATTGGAATTAGTAGGAATTTGCCTTTGCTTTACCATTCGGTCCTGTATCCATTCCATCTTGTTTACTTCATTGATTTATGTTTTAAAAAAATGACATAAGGAACATCTATGTAGGCTAAACATGAAGCAATGTTTCACAACCATACATGGTCTTTTCATTGATCTGTATATTCATTTATTTTCTGCATGGATTTTCATGAGCCTTACCATTTCATAACACCCAAACAGAATCTACTCCTTAGCCTCGTCACACAGCCAACATTGAAAAATGTTGCCATGGTGTTTCACAAGAGGTTAAGGAGAAAGCAAACCTCATGCCAAAAAAAAGGATGACAAAAATCTTATTCACAAAGGTGAGTTTAAAAAACGGCATGGGAAAGCAGAAGGTATTGAAGAGAATTATATCAAAGCGTAGGATTGAGAGTCAAAGATGCTTATCACAATGGGAAGGTGAATCATAGGAGCTTAAAGGCAAATACACTTGCAAGGCTGATGGATATCTCTGAGAATAAGAATGAAAACTTGAAAAACCAGAGGGTTTAAGGATTTTAATAACTCTACAGAAATTTTAAAGTCAATGTATTACAGTGAAACGGGTTGATGGGGCAGTGATGCTTGATTTTGGACTGAAATACGGCTGCATAAAGTTTAGGGAGCACTGGAATTTTAGTTTTGGTTTTAGAGATATAGAGATAGAGAAACAGGCCCTTCGGCCCACTGAGTCCGCACCGACCAGCGATCCCCGCACATTAACACTATCCTACACACACAAGGGAGAATTTACACTTATACCAAGCCAATTAACCTACAAATCTGTATGGCTTTGGAATGTGGGAGGAAACCGAAGATCTCAGAGAAAACCCATGCGGACACGGGGAGAAGGTACAAACTCTGTACAGACAACATCCTGCGTCGGGATCGAACCCGGGTCTCCGGCGCTGCAGGCGTTGTAAGGCAGCAACTCTACAGCTGCGCCACTGTTTAATCAATGACGGTAGATCTGGACAGCATTGGACATAACAGGGAAGGGGGGTGGTGGTTGGTGAACAAAGAAGAGTGATTCGTTATGTCTTAGAGTCTTCATTCTGTCCAATCCCTTCACACATTCCCCTCTGAGGAATTATGGACTACTGCTGCTCATGAAGATTTTCACACAGGATCCATCATTTTCCTTTTTTTGGCATATTAAAAATAATTTGTGAACATAAAATGAGCAGAAGCCCCATTAGTGTAGAGTTATTGTCATTTTTTTAACCAAATTATGAACCTAAGTCCACAATACACACACGGTACAGCAAAATAATACAAAGTTCAAGTGGCGCGAAAATCAAAACATCTTCATTGTCAAGAGTCCAAATTAATCACCTTCACTGAAGCTAAGACTGCTTCTACGCAATCTCATCTCTCTTTTCTCCCAGGGACCGAGAATCATCTCATGTCTGTTAATCTATCTTCATCCTATAACTCTTTTTGTGAATTTTCACCTTTCAATTAGATGTCTGAATGTAAAAGTAATCTCAAGTCCCTGATGAAGGGGGATTTCCTCATAAACTATACCAGGGCCTTCCACATACAGGCATTTGGATGCCGTGAATGTGTGGAGTGATGTGGATCTGCAGCTCCACATTTTTCTTCATGTGTGTTAGAGTATTGGTTTATTATTGCCATGTGTGCCAATATACAGTGGACACACTATGCATGTTACCCAGGCAAATCATACCATGCATGAGTGCAATGACACCATCTATGAGTACAACGGGAAGTGTATAAAGAGTAAGGAAATGGAATGTAGAATATAGTATTATCGCTGCAGAGAAAGTGCAAATTAAAAAAAAAAAATGCAAGTGCCATAACGAGGTAGATTGGAAGATCAGGAGCGTGAAGGGTTTGTAAGTGTATCTTCTATTTCACAGTTTTCATAGAGTTTTCGGAGACATTGCAGTTTCATGTAAAGAATAATATATGCCCGGGTATATGTTATGGTGTTGAATTTGTGAGGTTTTCTAAATGAGGATTATCAGTTGAGCTTGGATTCGCAAAATTTGCTCTCTAATTACTGACTCTAAAATGATCTAGAGGAAAATCAGATTTTTCCACTTAAGTTCATGTCTCGGTTATTTTTAAAAGTAATTAGGCTAAGTGCGACCCATTGGGCCCGCTCCCCCAATGCAATATTCCACCATGCTGCGCATGCACGGCAGCCGCGTTCAGAGTTGTGCCGTTGTCGGCTGAAATTAAGTTAAAGTTAATAAAGTGAATAGAGGACCCGTGGAGGCGTTTGTAAAGTAGAAGGAAATTTACCCATGAAGCCGTCGGATCCCCGTTCTGAGGCCAGGCAAGTACACTAAAAAAATACATGGCGATTTAAAAAAAATGAAATTCGGGATCCCAACGTGACGTCATGACGTCGCACGCTACTGACGATCGGGGCAAGTGGAAAAGTGATTTTTGTAAAAGTGGTTTTGTAAAGTTTAAAATGTGAATAAATTGTAAAATATAACATCAATCCAAACAAAACTTGCCATAGCACACCCCAGGACAATGGTGGGGTAAGGTGTGTCAAAAATTGTAGCATTATCGTGTACCGTTTTGGCGTCGTTTTGGGATCACACTTACACGCACGAACGCATGCATACAAACAAACAAGATGAGAGTTTTAATAATATATAGATAGATTATGTCAGACAGTTCAGTTTGGTTCCAACCAAGAACGATAAGATCCAGGTCTTGGTTGATGTCAGGGTTAAGATCCAAGCCTTGGTTGATGTTAGTCGGAGTAGTATCTGTTGTGATGAAATGGAGCTCCCACCCTAGTCATAAGTTTAGTTGAAAAGCAGGCACATGTGGATGCCTCAGAAGGACTTAATAGATCAACCTGAAACATGGTGATGAGAGGAAATGCTATTGCCTCTTACTGTTATAAACAAGGGAAGTTATTTATATGTAAAATATTGGAGGACAGTTAACATGGGTTAACGTGACTCAAGATCAATGTGAACATCACATTCAGTCATGTTAACACATGTTAAAATTGTTCTTCAATATATTCCCTTCCCTTAGCTATAACAGTGAGAGGCAATAGACTATCATAGGAAAATAATGGAAGCCATTAAAGTAAGCTTCATGACGTCAGCTACAGAACTGATGATGTCATTTGTAATCTATAACTTTCACATCAAAGTACTTGGACATGAACTCACATTTGGCCCATTGTGTCTACTCCGCCATTCAATCATGTCTGATCTCTCTCTGCCTCCTAATCCCATTTTCCTGCCTTCTCCCCATAACCCTTGACACCCGCTCTAATCAAGAATTTGTCTATCTCTGCCTTAAAAATATCCACTGACTTGGCCTCCACAGCCCTCTGTGGCAATGAGTTCCACATATTAACCACCCTCTGACTAAAGAAGTTCCTCCTCACCTCCTTTCTAAAAGAGCACTCTTTAATTCTGAGGCTATGGCCTCTGGTCCAAGACGCTCAGGCCAGTGGAAACATCCTTTCCACATCCACTCCATCTATGCCTTTCATTATTCTGTAAGTTTCAATGAGGTCCCCCCCCCCCTCAACCTTCTAAACTCCAGCGAGTAAAGGCCCAGTGATGTCAAACGCTCGTCAAATGCTAACCCACACATTCATGGGATAATTCTTGTGCACCTCCTCTGGACCCTCTCCAGAGCCAACACATCCTTCCTCAGATATGGGGTAACTGAAAGTTGGGCAAGAATTCAACAAAGGGGCAGGTATATTTTAAGGGGAAAGCAATACAATTTGGGCACGAAATGAAGTAGTAGGTGCTTTGTTTACTGTTCAAATATTATATAATTATTTTATATATATATATGGATGCTCCTCAATGAATTTGATATATAAGGACATATAACAAGTCATTAATTTTAATATATAATTCCAATAAATTAATTATCATAAATTCTAATATATAAAAGTGACAATAAAATCCCATCTGTTCAATTTGTCACATTAGAATTTAGCAACTCTGATAATTAACCACAACTATTACTATTGGCTCCTTTCTCATATGATTTGCAAATTGCTCAAGGAACTAATTAAAAAAAATAGGGTCAGTTTCTCATTCAGTTGCTTTAAAAGGGAAAAGCTATTTAAGTGGGAGAATGCCACTTTGGGATTGAGCCATTATCAATCTGCCCAGGAGGAGCAAATTATCATAAGAGTTATTGGAATTGAAAGTTGGATCAGTGAAGAGGCATTTTATCCCACTTTGTCTAATTTTACATGATTATGTGGCTCTTTGAATTGAATTGTTTTACAATGAAATTGTGCTATACGTTAATCAATAAACTGTGCACGACCAGCTACTCCATAGAATGTTCCCATTTGAAAGCCTTTCAAATGTAAGTAAAGCCTGCCAGAATTTATGTTTCCCATATATTTTGGATGGACTGACTACATTGGAGTTACTGTAGGTACTTCCAAGCTGGATAGATGCCATTGGCATTATGTTCATACATCAGATTGAAAAAAACAACTACGTTGACAAGTGTGTGGCAGTAAAATAAATCATTAAATGAAATATTTTATTTTCATTATGCTAATAGCAAAACTAATCAAAAAATATTAATACTTTGTCAATGGAAAATGTTCCTCCTGGTTAAGTGAGTAAATGGACTATGTGATAACAACTGCATGCATTGAAATACTGAAACCATGCCAGTGGGTGCCACGTCCATAATGACTCTTCAATCTGTATTGAATCTCCAGGCCAACACTTCTAACTGCCCAAGAGCCTAGGTTCAAAATTTACACTGCCTAACAAATCAACCGACATTCTCTCCATGTACTCTTGTGCCAAACAACATACAATTCATCCCATGCTACATCCTCTCAAATGTTTCATCTTCTTTCGTATGGTGTTTGGGTAAAACAGAAATGGGTGGAAGCACTCGCAGACCAGGCCGAGTTATAGGTCCTGGACTCTCCATTAGAACTGGGAAACGGAGGAAAGAAGTTAGTATTTAGTCACACAGAAGGTGGGGGAGGGAAGGTAGAGCAAAAGGAATATTTTTGATAGGGTGAGACTAGCGTGAGTCTAAAGGCTTAAGGGCGGCACAGCAGTAGAGTTGCTGCTTTACAGTGCTTGTAGCGCCAAAGACACGGGTTCGATCCCAGCTGCGGGGCTGTCTGCACAGAGTTTGAACATTCTCCCCATGACTGCATGGGTTTTATCCGAGATCTCCGGTTTCTTCCCACAATCCAAAGACATACAGGTTTGCTGGTTAATTGGCTTAGTATAAGTGTAAATTGTTCCTAGAGTGTGTAGGATAGTGTTAATGTGCAGGGATCGCTGGTCAGTGCTGACTCGGTGGGAGGAGCCTTTTTCTGCGCTGTATCTCTAAACCAAACTAAACTAGATCAGTTAATGTAGTCCTAGGTATTGCAGTTGAGTTCAGATCATTCTTCTTTATCTGTGTACGTTGTGTTTGTTTCCTTTGCTTCCCATTACACCCCATCCCCTCCCTCTAATTCACTCTGCCACTAAAAATTAACTTGTATCCTCGCTTTCCTAGTTCTGCTAAGAGATCTGGACCTGGAGCATTAAACCTGTTTCAATTTCTACAGATGCTGCCGGATCTGCTGAGTCTTTCCAGGGTTTTCAGATTTGTAGCTTCAGCAGTTTCTTGATCGTCATTTAGTTTTGAGTTCCCATGTTAGATGCTATAATGATTGAGGTCTCTGAAGTTCACAGGTACTTTATTTCTATACGTTGAGGTTCTGGTAAACACTGTGTAAACCAGATATCCCATCGTAACCTTCAGGAGTGTGAAGGGAATGGCAACTTTATGAAATAGTGGGGGATCTCCAAGCAGAGTATTTATAGTCCATAAACAACCATAAACCGAAAGTCAAGAAGCTGGTGACTCCTCAAGAAATAGATCTGGATGTTCACCAATGTAATAAATAAATGATCATTGCATTGTACATAGTTTTAAATCATCCGGTTACTCGAAATATTGCAAACAAATAGTATTTAAAAATAATAGCGGGTACACAAATATATTGGCATGGACTGCAATTGATAATCCAAACTTGTCTGCACTTCAAATGTTGCTCCATCTCAGGGAACTTGGACTTGAAATCTTCAGCAGTATTACTGTTAGCAATTGAGTTTGAGCTTTGTGATGAGAGGTTCTATATAATCTTTTGTTTCAATTGACTGAGGAAACTCGGACACCGTGTGAGAAGAAAGCATTAGCCACTTAAGACTTGAGATGGGGAGAAATTCCTTCACCCAGAAGGTAGTGAAACTTTGGAATTCTCTGCTCAAATATATCCTGTTAGAATCTCACAGGATACATTCATTCATAGCTCAGACTGATCGAATCCTGGGCATTAAGGGAATTTGGGGATATGAGAATAGGGCTGGGAAATGGCACTGAGGTAGATTAACTATGAACAAGATGAACAATGGAACTGGCTAGAAGCATCAGATGGCCATGTCCTGTTCCCGTCTCTTGTGTCCTAATGTTAAAGCTGGTGCTTTAACAAGGTGGCTAAAAACCTTTGGATAATCAGCACTTACTGAAATACCTGCTCATGCTACAAGAATAGGTCTGACTCAAGAGGTGAGAGTGGGCCACAGCAAAAACCAATGGTTTAGTTCAATATTGCAGCAAACTCCATTGCTCGGTGCATTGCCAGGCAAATTCAGACCCACAGCGGTGCCAGGTAGGACATTAAGCTCGCTGGCTGATGGGGTAAAGAGACACTTTCAAATGGCACAATTGCAGGAGACGCTTCTGTCAGTTTGTAATCCAGCGAATACTTTATTGTCTGTCAGATGTGCAGCCATTTGGCTGCCACAATGGTACCTTAATCCAATACCCAATTCTCAGTTGAGTTGAGTTTATTGTCACGTGTACTGAGGTACAGTGGAAAGCATTTGCTGCATACTAACCAGACAGCAGGATGATAATACATGATCACAATCGATCCATTTACAACGCACAGATACATGATAAGGGAATAACGTTTAGTGCAAGGTAAAGCCAGCAAAGCCCGCTCAAGGATAGCCCGAGGGTCATCAAAGAGGTTGATAGTAGTTCAGCACTGCTCTCTGGTTGTGGTAGTATGATTCAATTGCCTGATAACAGTTCTCTCCAGTTCCCCAGTGAATACTTATTAGTCAGCCCTTAAAACATAATGTGTCCTTGTTGCCCTCAGCCAGTACCTGATATGGGAACTTACAGTATGTATTCCGATTCCTAAACTTGATTCCACTGAAATCAGTGACCATGAACTTTGGAAGCAGGTACGATGTGTGAATGCTCCCATATCATGCCTTGACAGCATGTGACCAAGGACAAATTTCTACCTCAAACTATCTAGTCATGATCATGTTACTTTTAGGAGCTTGCTTTGTGCTCTTTATCTATGGTATAGCATAGATTGTCAGAGAAAATACATCTCAGAAATGTCTCATTGGATGGAATGAGCTTTGAGACATTAAAACAGTTGTTGTATAAGTGCAGGTTGTCTCACATTTTCTTAACAATATGTATCTAACCATCACTGTTGGGGGCAGCACAGAACCTACTCCTTACAGTCCACATTATACAGCACACACTGACCATTCCCCTGCAACCTTCTTTTCCAAGTATGCGTCCAAATACCTTTTAAATGTTATGATAGTTACATGAGCTGGTTAAATGTTCTTTGCATAATCCAGGTTTTATAAACGGATTCCACAATTGGTATTTCAGCAAGCATCTATTACATGCACAGTTGTCACTCAGGTCATTTGGCAGATAGTCTAGTATTTGATTGGATTTGTCTGGAATGTTCGGCCCCATTTATCTTAATCTTTTAAAGTGGAGTTAGGGAAGCAGCTCCTGGAGTTATTGTCAAATCAGATTTTCTACAGCCCTTCTGGGTCAATACATGTGACACTGATTAAGCCATTGAAAGACTCTGAGAATTTAATTGAGAAAGCCCTTATTGTTCAGTCACTGAGCTGTTTTGACTCTCACCAGATTGACTTAAAAATCGCAAAGTTATCTTATGTGACCAATGCATAGGGCGGCACGGTGGCGCAGCGGTAGAGTTCCCACCTTACAGCGCTTGTAGCGCCAGAGACCCGGGTTCGATCCCGACTACAGGTGCTGTTTGTACAGAGTTTGTACGTTCTCCCCGTGACCTGCGTGGATTTGTTCCGAGATCTCCCGTTTCCCCCCACACTCCAAAAACATACAGGTTTTAGGTTAATTGGCTTGGTAAGTTATGTGTAAATTATTCCTAGTGTGTGTAGGATAGTGTTTATGTGCGGGGATCACTGGTCGTTGCGCATTTGGTGGGCCGAAGGGCCTGTCTCTGTGCTGTATCTCTAAACTAATCTAAACTAAAATAGCCTCGCATCACATTACAGTGAATTGTGGCAATTGTGAGCTAAATCTCAGTGTTTATTTGGAAATAGTATGGGCCAAGCCAGACCATGTGCCTGCCATTGGGCTTTCATATGAGACTGACTGAGGAAAGTCAAATCCCGGATTCAGAGCAGATCGAGCACTCTGCTCTCACACTGTGTTAGTCAGCCTCCACGCTGTGTTGTCAACATATGAGCAGCTTATTGTTTCCACTCAAAGGAGTTTCACGGTATTCATGTGTAGGAATGATCTGCAGGTGCTGGTTTTCGCTGAAGATAGACACAAAAAGCTGGAGTAGCTCAGCGGTTCAGGCAACACCTGTGGAGAAAAGGAATAGGTGATGTTTCGGGTCGAGACCTTCCTTCTGTCTTCAATCTAAAGAAGGGTCTCAACACGAAAGGTCACCTATTCCTTTTCTCCACGGATGCTGCCTGACCCGTTGAGCTACTCCAGCTTTTTGTGTCTATCTTCATGGTATTCATAATTGTTTCTGCTGGTTTCAGCAGCAACGTGATGGGAGAGAGATGTCACTGAATTGTCCAAGTGTCCCTGTCAGGCCTTGACTGGCTGCCCAAATGGCAGCCCACATGATCCCTCTTTGTTGGACACCCAGGTTTGCTCTTGCATGTGACAGGTCGGTATAAGCTTGAGGGGAAACACACACTGCCAGATTCCAGTTTCTGCTGTCTTGACTGTACAAGTGGGGTTTTGATGGAACTACTCTTATTGTGAGGCAATGCAGACATGAAATTTGCATGAAAGCCTCATCATGAGGCATGGTGTATTATATATATATATATATATGGCGCCAAGAACTGTTCCCGGCTGTGGAGATCATAGGTCCAGGTTTTCCCAGCTACTCCCTTGCGTATGTGCAGGCACCTTGCACGCTACATTCCTGAAAGGCAGCACAAAATTCACAAATGCACAAATTAAACATATACATTTAAACGAGTGTAAAATTGAGCGTGTTATTTCAAACATATGCTTTGGCATTAATTAAACATTTATTTCAAAAATGCATAAATCCTACATGCGTAAGTTGCAAGGTGCCTGGATTCCGTTTTGATAAAGAAAAGAGTGCTCAGAAAGAAAGAGTAATGCTGTTGACAATTGGCAAATGAATAGTCAACACATTTGTGTCACCTTTCTGTGCACTGTTTTACTGGGTACATTGAAACTACGTGGCTTAGCAAGTTCGGTTATGGTCTTTCAACTTGTAAACAGTACATCTTGGCTAAATCGCAACTTGCCTTTAGATCACACTCGTGCCCCAGAGATGCAACCATGGGAGAGGGGACTGGAAGAGGTGGTTTGTGGTGGTGATTATGGTGGTGGTCTTGCACCCCTGGGGCTCTTCCCACCCATCCCCAACTCACTCCACCTGCAGAAGCTACAGGCATGGCCTCCTCTACGATCTCATCCTGCTTCTGAATGTTACTTATCTCGACTGGACCGAGTTCTTAGATATGTGGGATGGAGCTAGCTCATGGAAGGACCTGAAACCAATGGAAGAGTGTGATGCCAATGGAATCTGGAGAGGACCAGGGAGGTAGAAGGAGGAGAGTGAACCACAGGGAGCAGATAAACAGGGGAGGTAAAGACTGACCTTCAGGGTTTTTTGCTGGTGCTGAAGGACTGTTGTAGATATCAAGATGATGTCGTTCCTAGTGAGGGTTTCAGTGTCAGTAAAGATAAGATGATGATGGGGCAGATAATGTTGCAAAGGTGGGGCTTCAAGCGAAGCTGGGAGTTAAGTATGAATCCAGAGATGCAGACCTTTGAGTTGCAACTGTGTGAACAGCTGTCCAGGACGATGGAGATTGCTGTTCCAAGTTCCACCGTCAATTCCTTGAGGTGTCAAAAGGCATTCTAGTGCATGCTGCAGGTGTCAAAGTGTCAGGTGTGGCATGGAACTCATTCTGGCCTGTTGATCCATAGCTCCAGGCTCCATCGCACGGAGTCCACCGCTGTAGTCTAAGCGGTGCAGACTTACAGCACTGGAAACTTGCTCAGATGTTCTGCTAACCTGAGACCACTTCTTCATGAGTTCAATCTCCACACCATACCCACCATGAAATACAGAACTGCATCCACCAACAAGACCTTCTCTGATCAGTCAGAATACTTACACACAGACCACACTGTTGTCTCCACATTTTGCATGTAATCATTTTCATCCCATCTGTTTTTGTTTCTCTAGGTCCACCCAGTACTAAACCGCTTTGAATTTCTCCATCGTCTCTTTGCTTTACACTCCCATCTTTTCTCCCCTTGTCATCATTCTATTTTCCTTATTCACCTGCTTGAAGTCTGTTCATAATTATTCGCTCTCATTATGTCTCTCTCTCCAGCATTGCTTCCTGAGGTGCTGAATGTTCACTGTGTTTTTCATAATTTATAAATTGTAGATAGTGCTTAATAAATTGGCCCATTACTCTTATAGCATTATCTTAATGCTTCCATTCTCTATCACTTTCCCTGCATGTTATATAAACTGATTGTTTCATCGATCTTGAAAGATATTTAGGATTTTGGGCTTGGGTAACATTTCACACGGTTAATTCTTTCTTTCACAAAGATGTTCTTTATTTCCTTTTCCGCAGGATTCCACTGGTGAATCTGTAAAACACACGGATGTCGACATTTTTTTTGGCGCACCCGTGGGACAGGGAGCAAAGAGAATCTTGTTTATTTTTGTAAGCGTGGATGCCAATAAAATAACATTATTTTATGAAGAAGAAAGTATGGAAGAAGTATTGAAGAATGAACCGTTTTGCCAGAAATTGGAATGGCGTGCAAAGTTGGGTGAGGAGAACGACACGGCAGCCAAATTCCGATAAGACTGATGACCTCTCAGAAGTGTCTACAGTGGAGATACAATCTCATGAACTAGGATCCACTACCAACAGTGCCATTAGATGCCACGTACTTAGAGACTGCAGGCTGGTACGATCCACTAACAGTACTTAACTCTTTGAGCAGCATTTAATATTTTTTGTCCGGGAGAAATAATATCTCTTCTTTCTGTAAATGGGACCCTACTCAGAAATGATATTTCCTAAAGTGGTGTTTGTTGCTAAAATTAAGTCTTGAGGCAGTGATGAGAAATTTGAATTCAGTGTATTCCACTTGAACCAGAGTGTATATCGTGTTTAGCAGAGTTAATCATTTTTACTCTTCACATTCTTGGTTTATTTTCTGATCCACTCTTATGTCCTGGCTTGCTTTCCCAAAAAAACTTTTATGGGCTGTGGGTGAGTATCTATCCAACGCCTGAGAGAATGTACCAGGTTAACTCCTGTAGTTGTCCTTGATTCCTACCTCCCGATTCCAATCAGGCCTATGTCTGGGAGTCTTTTCAACACATTCCGCTGGAGGAGCTCATGACCTTTGAACTTCCATTGACCAGATCTTCTGGTGAAAACATGGCGGAAGAATGTTGCCATGGTGATGGATGCATGCACTGACGGCATTGCAATCAGTGAGGCCCCTCCGTCACTTGTAGGCCCCAAAATTTATAGGTGAAGGTTTGGATTGGCGGATCAATTCATATTCTATGGAAGGGAACTTATTAATCTCTATTTGAAGCAAATCGTGACTGTTAAATCTGGCTTTCTGGTTATATTGGTGGTGACTGAATATTAAAATGGAGAAAGTATCAGCCACCCCGCCAATGTCCAAATAAACCCGCTGTACACTCATAAGGACTAGCTGATGGTTTCTCGCACTTCACTGCTTGTTTTTACCACGCTACAAAATGGCGCAGAGAGTTTTGATCCTCTGAGGAGCAAAGGAATTTTTATGTTTCTACAGATGTTTTACGTCAGTTTTTTTCCTTAAAATTGTGTTGTGCAAATGCCCAGAGCAATGGAACACAGATCAAAGCATCAAAGTGAAGGACAGAGATCTGTGTGTGGACTACGAAGACTAAATAACTTGCACTTTGCATTGTTTTGTTGCGCAATGATGCTGTTATTGTCTTGCAAATAGTTCATAACCATGACAACTGTGGGTTTTCTTTTCCTTTCAGATTACGTGAATATCTCATTATATAAATTATACTGTGTAATAAAATAAAATTTCATTCAGCAACAGGTGTTTTCCGTGGTAGAATAAGTGGGCTTTAACCATGGAAGGAAAGCACTGTTTCTAAATGGTTTCTTGTTTAATGTTGAAAGCTAACTCTTCCCTTTGAGGTTACTTTTAACCTGGTGACAGGGGAGGAGCTAAGTCTACAAGTGTGAGCAATTTTTCGTTGCCCTGTTCCTTTGTACAATTTTCTCCCTCCTGCTCCAACCTTAAAACTCTGATCAACCATCTGCCCCTTCCCTGATCTCGCCCAAGTATCCATGCTTCATGTGTGAGCAGGACCAGTGGGATGTTGTCCAGATGTATACTTTCACTACAGAGTTACTGATGGGAGAGGACTATGAGGTAAGATTTCTGCTGTCTCCTTTACCCAAGGGATGCTGTGGATAGATTAAAGGCAATTTAAGTTTGAAGAGGTGTTAAGTCAAGTTCAAAGAACATTTCAAAGCTGAGTGCCAGATTTTGGGGTATGGAGTATGGTAAAATTGTACAAATTGACGTCCTTTGATCATATTGGAGATTCAATCTGTGTAAAACCTATGCCTTGCGAGTTCCATTGTTCATATCCCTTTGTTATCATCACTTCCAAAGCCAACAATGGACCATTGTGGGCTCTACTTTTCCTGAGTCATCGGTGCCGGTTCTGATTTGTTCTGTACCTTTTCATACCTCTAGTTTCCCACTCCCCTGACTCTCAGTTGGAAGAAGGGTCTTTACCCGAAACGTCACCTATTCCTTTTATCCAGAGATGCTGCCCGACCAGCTGAGTTACTCCAGAATGTTGTGTCCATCTCCGGTGTAAAGCCTGCATCTGCGGATCCTTCTCACACACATAAAACTTATCAGCAGCTGCCCTCATTTGCCTTGCATGACCAGCTACCAGAGCCAAACACAATTTGGCAAAGCCCAATGTGCTGGTTGCTAAAGCGGACTGATTGTTGCTGATGTTAGGTTACATTCTCAAATAGAGGCACTACTTCTTAAGTAGAGTAGTAACTCTGGGCTAAGTTTGAAGCAGGGCTCAGACGATGAGAGGAAAATCAATTAAGGATTTAAACCTTAAACCATCTCTTTCCAATCATTTACCCAGCATTGTTCAGTTAACATTGACTCTCTTTAAGGTCCGGGTGTTAATTTGCGCCGATTGTCTGTGAAGGTGGTAGCTCACACGATTTGCTGACTAAAATATCCAGAGGATTCATTAGTCTTTGTCTGCTAATGCTAACATGGTAAATGCAGAACAATAGGCTTCATTGACTTTAGATCCAGCATGACAACTCAAATATCTTCTCGACCAAATCTACTCACTCCATGGCCCATTGGAATGGTCAGCTAGCCCAATAAAGGTTGCGATATGAGTGGGATTTGGACACTTCCATGGACCAACTGGCTGGGGGCAACTTTCCAGTTTCCATCCAAATAAACACTAGTTTATTCCCATGGCAAAATTATTGCAAGCTCAGGCCTAGAAAATCATCCACACCTGTTCATTACAAAAAGATTGAAAATTAATGTTATCATTCTATCCCGGCCTTTGATTTTCTTTTTCGTTAAATGAGAAAGGCAACCCAGACAGAACTCACGAGATGATTAATCCTTTGCCATCCCAGTTGGATTTGCAAGTTGTGAAAGAAACTGCTGTATGTTTTGAGCTGGAACTCAGACAGACCTATTGAAATTTGTGCCACTTCTGTTAAAAGACACACACACACACCGGCACAAACACGCACAGGCATGCGTGTACACAGAGACACACACGCACATGCACACGTACATGCGCATCCAGATGTGCACACCGATGCGCACACACGGACGCGCGCACACACGGACGCGCGCGCACACACACAGACACAGACACACACACACACACAGACACACACACACACACACACACACACAGGCACATACAGACTATATGTCTATATCAGCCACAGGCACACACAGAAAGACACACACACACACACTGAAAATCACTATTGAGATGAAATGTTTGTGAATTGTTTTCAAATAAACTCAAACTGCAAAATTACACCTCAAGTCAAGTCAAGAGAGTTTATTGTCATGTGTCCCTGATAGGACAATGAAATTCTTGCTTGGCTTCAGCACAACAGAACATTGTAGGCATCTAAACCATTTTCTGCTGCACCTTTTTTAACTGATGCCTTGGCACCTCTTGACCACAACATTTGTTAATCAGATGTTTCAAAAGATTTATAGACTTGAGGTATCTTCCATGCCACTCTTCCCAATTGTCCCTCAGAACAAACATTTTGCACCAGAGAATGCCAAAGACGGAAACGTGGTTTCTGCAGAAATATCCACCGACGTTTTCTCTCTGGACAATGCCGGTGGTTGAGCAGGACCTACAATCGAGGGTACGTACCAGCGTGACTGATTAAAAGCCGGAGTAAGACTGAGACTCTACGACAAAAGGGAATCTCCTAACGCCAAGCTTGAATTTGGAAGTCCAAAACTTGGCAGTAAACCAAGTCGGGCTGATTTGAATGTTGAAACCTCACTGTAATGCAGGTGATGCTGAAGCCTGCTACATGGCAATAGGACTTCAAGCTCAATGAACCACCTTTTTTCTTTCCATTTTACCATTTGCATTCACCAAGATGTTGACCATCAATAACTGATTTCTTTACGCGGTAGGAAAGCACCATGTTTTTAGATTATGTTTGACATGGTTTCAAAGATTTTTTTTTTAACTCATCCTTTTACCCATTTTTAAGCATCACCACCCAGTTTTACTTCCTTGGTATATTTCAGTCCCCCACCCCACAAGTGCTAGGACTCAAGAGAGACGTCTTCCAGGAATGTCATTGTATTTGCTCAGCAGCCTCAGTCATCGTAAAACAACGTTTAGATGTTGATCATAACTCCCGGGTGATCAGAATTAAAGGATGTTCCTCAGAATTAAAGAAGGAGATGAGGAGGAATTTCTTTAATCAGAGGGTGGTGAAGCTGTGGAATTCTTTGCTACAAGTCAATTGATATTTTTTAAGGCAGAGATAGATAGATTCTTGATGAACATGTGTGTCAGGGGTAATGGGGAGAAGGCAGGAGAATGGGGTTAGGAGGGAGAGATAGATTGGCTATGATTGAATGGCGGAGTAGACTTCATGGGCTGAATGGCCTAATTCTGCTCCTATAACTTATGATCACCTCGTAGAATCACTCAATTTTCTTAGCGACGCAGTCTGCAGTTTTATACAAAGATGTAAAAACTCCTCCCCCACCCCACAGTAAATAACGATACTGGTGTTAGTATGAACCTTGAACATGGACTTTTGGTCACCCTGATTTGCTCCATTCCTTGTAATTTAATTTGCTAATAATCAAACATTCATAGGAATGACTTTGCTAATCCAAAATAACCCATTTCAACCCTCTGTGTCTCCACAACTATCCAATCAGAGGTAGACACAAAATGCTGGAGTAACTCAGCAGGCCAGGCAGCATCTCTGGAGAAAAAGAATCGATGATGTTTCGGGTTGAGATCCTTCCTCAGAAGCTTCTTCAGTGTCACCTGTTTCCTTTCTCCAGAGATTGTGCCTGGTCCACTGAGTTACTCCAGCATTGGGTGGCTATCTTCGGTGTAGACCAGCATCTGCAGTTAATTCCTGCACAATTCAATCAGGAGTATCTGCAGGCAGCTATTTGGTTATAATGTGGGAAGCGGAGAGCTAGGTTATACAATGTCTTCCTAGAATTTCTTTTAAATTAATTGTGAGAGAGCAAGTCCCAACCCACAGATAATTATGCTTCCCCTATTGAGTCGGATAGATCATGAAAACATTGGCAGGGTACACCACATCATCACTCCACCAGAACAGCCCAGAACATAAGTAGGAGGCTGCCCTCACCAATATGATCGGAAATTTTAACGCCGATTTTTCCTATTTTGCTATTGTGTACAGAGCGCTGCAGATGTGTCCACAGGCAACACACAGATCTTTCTCACTGATCTGCAGCAACTTGACACCATACTTATGCAGAGGGAGTCCTGGATAGTTCATTGCACAGGAGTGGGCCACACATTGGGTATTCAGACTGCCAGAGGTGCTGTACAGAGATGGCTGTTAAACTGAGTTAACAATAGCCCAGTCTGAACGGTTTACGATACGATTCGATACGATAGAACTTTATTTATCCCAGGAGAGAAATTGATCCGCCATCAGTCATAAAAACACAAGGTACATGAAACATGAAATTAAAGTGAGGAGTGGAAAGGATTGAGGATGTGCAAAGATTTAGGGGGGGGGGGGGGGGGGAGGGGAGTCAGTCTACCCCACGACAGAAGGGGGAGTTGTTGTACAGTTTGATAGCCACAGGGAAGAAGGATCTCCTGTGGCGTTCTGTACTGCATCTTGGTGGTTCCAGTCTGTTGCTGAAGGTGTTCCTCAGGTTGACTAGTGTGTCAAGGATGGATTTAACAAGGATGGACAGTCATTGAATCATAATCATGGCGTGTACTGCACGGACACATGGCCCTTCGGCCCATCCTGTCCATGCCCGCTAAGCTGGCACACTGGGCTAGTCCCAGTTGCCTGCATTTGTCCTCAGTCCACTAGTCCTTTCCTATCCACATATCTGTCCTTCCGACTGAGGTGCATGTTGAGGAGGGAAAGGTCCCTAGCTGGGGAGTGTGCTGTTGTGTGGTATGTGTTAGACTGCGGGACCTCATTAGGCTGGGTTGAATGTTACTCTGGGAAATCATGCATTTTGCAGAGTGATCTTCCCATGATCTTTTCGGATGGTAAACCAAGTCAGAATTGCAAAATTGTGCGTCTTGATAACGATGAGCAAAAGCCTGCAACCAACCATGTGCTGGAGAAAGATATCTTACGTTTGTTTTATGAGCTCCTTCAGGTACCAGAGGCAAGTGTTCACAACATGGACTGTCATGACATCTCCAATAACGTCACCAATGTCACTGTGGTTTAATTGCTTTGGCAGTAAATACTGATTGACATTTTGTATTAACAAGAGAAAACAAAACTTTTTTTCCAAAATTGTGTTTACGCGGTTTTACACTCTCACTGAATACCTCTCCTGCATTTTAAAATTGTAACGTGTTACTCTAAGAGCAGTTTAAAATATTGTGTCAGTTGAATAATCCTTGTTTTTTTTATATCCTTTTGGCTCACAAAAGGTGAAATTCTTAGCGTAAAATCTGGTCTATACGCTGCACTTCAAACTGGCGTTACATCTGCAAAACGCACCAGTGGCTTGCACACCGGGCCAATTTTAAAATATATTTTACTTAAACGCAAAGCAGTAAACTATAAGGTCAGAGATTAATGACAGCGGTGTTATCGATATACTTGTGTCAGATCGCTTTCTTTGGTATTTCAAAAGCAGGCATTATCACATCGTAAACATGCTCACGGACAAATCCCCGCTTCACTATGTCAACAGCTTCCTTTAAAATGGCACCGTGAGGGGCCATGCCACAAACCACCAAAATGCTTGTAGATTAATGGCAAACAATCTCTACCTTATAGGAAGTATCTTTTATGAAAATTGCGACATATAGCCCGTATTGTACGCTAAGTTTTGACGAGGAAGAAAACCTTTTGCTTTCACCAATTTTTCTGTTGCAACTGAATGGTACATTCTGGTGTGGGGAACAAAATATATATATATACTTAATATATATCCATCTTCCAGTGAGAGCAAAGGTGCATTTTTTTCCTTGAGGAAACAGTTTAATTGGAGGATGGTTTCTATTTTGTCACTTCTGTAATTCTGAACTATATGTTTGAATGCACTGTAAACACAATCTGTACCAATTCTCTTGTGTAAGTTTAGTACTCTGATGTTGCTATTAAACCTGTTTAACAACAGTTCCCACTGCCTTTGTTCAGTTTAGTTTGGAAATACGACGTGGAAGCAGGCCCTTCAGCCCACCAACTCTGCGCTGACCAGCGATCACCCCCACTCTAGTTCGATCCTGCACGCTAGGGACAATTTGCAGAAGCCAATTAACCGAGGAAACACCCGGAGAAAACCCAAGCGGATTACAAGGAGAACATGCAAACTCCATACAGGCAGCAACCGTAGTCGGGATCGAACCCGGGTCTCTGGCGCCGTAAGGCAGCAACTGCATTGTCTCTGGCGCTGTAAGGCAGCAACTCTACAACTGCGCCACAGTGCCGCCTTCACCAACTTTATGTAGCAACCTTAAGCCCTGGTGCAGGTCCATGCAGCAGGTTCCAGAGTCAGGAGTAAGAAGTCAACTAATATGATGCTTAGATCCCAGTTGTTGTTTCTAAGTTCCGGTTATTCCCTGCGTGTGAGTGAAGAGTGGGAGAGATGAGGAGCACCGTGACATAAGATCCAGAAGAAACATGAATTGGAACATAAGATACACAATGTACACATAGGTAGGAAAGAGTGAGCAATATACGTACAGATAAAGAGAGTACTTTACACAGCCCAGGATTTAGACAACAAAGTATGGTTACAAATAGGCCAAAGTCTGCAAAGGCAGCTAAGATAAAGTAAACATGACAAGTATAGAGATTGAAGAGTTTACACAGCATTTGATAGATTGAAATGTACAGGGGGTAAACAGGCCCTTCACCTCACCCAGTCCTGCTGACCATCAATCACCTGTTCACACTAGTTCTTTGTTATCACCTTTCACATCTATTCCCGACTCAGTAGGGGCAATTTATAGAAGCCAATTAACCTACAAAATGCACGTGTTTGGGGTGTGGGAGGAAACCGGAGCACCTGGAGGATACCCACGCGGTCACAGGGAGACGTGTGGACAGCACCCGAGGTCAGGATCGAACCTGGTGCTCCAGGCAGCTCCACCTATTGTACCAAGGTGCTGTTCTTGAGCAACTGTGCTGCCCTTTGTATAGTTGGGAACGAGTGTACAGAGAATATGCATGGATAGAATAAAATGGACAAAGCACTTGAGTGGGTTGGGAATTGCAGAGTCAGTTCAGAGGGCGAGGCACAACTTATCCAGCAAGGAACAGGAAGAGAGGAATTCGAATTAAATGCATGTAACTTGGTTGATAGACAGAAACAAGCCCCAGTGAGAAGGAGAGATGGGCAGATGAGCACATTTGTTGATTAGCTCTCTCTCTGGATTTCTATGGGAACATGAAACTGCTGTGGTGTTGAAGGCTGAACAGTACTCGGAGGGGGAAATGACTCTCTGAGAATCCTGGCCTGTCGCAGCGAACCAACACAAGCCTCTCCAAATGGACCGTTGCCAAGCTTCTGCATTTGGAAAACAAAAGGCAGCAGGCTTGGCGTCCCCACAGTGGGGTGGACCTGGGAAACCAAAGCCAAGGGAAGTTCCAGATCCTGTGGTGAACAGGATCGTAAAGGTAATTGTCTTGTTTATTTTCCAACTCATGCTGCAACACCTGTAGGTAAATGGAGCATGCGTGAAGGTCACTAGATGGTTGGAAATCTTCCAGCACAAAAAATGCTCAACCTGTGTGGTGCTTGTATTCTGTAATCATAGAAACATAGAACATAGGTACAGCAGGAGGCCATTCGGCCCTTCGAGCCAGCGCCGCCATTCAATATGCTCAAGGCTGATCATCCAAAATCAGTACCCCATTTCTGCTTTCTCCCCATATCCATTGATACCCTAAGAGCTATATCTAACTCTCTCTTAAAGCAATCATTCCCGGGATTATTCTCGGAAACCTCTTCTCGGCCCTTTCCAACACCAGCACATCCTTCCTTCAGATATGGGGCCCAAAACTGCTCACAATACTCAAAATTACCTCCCCCTTGATATGTTGAACTGCCCTATTGTGTGCTGGCTCGCACTGTATGCCAATTGAACTTCTTATATATCAGTTCATAAATTGCAGACATCCGGAATTGATTTGCATCCAGTGCATTGTGGCCAATCTATGCTCAGCAAGGAGTGGAACAACTTGAGCCTTTTCTGGGTTACACAGGACAATTCTATATTCAATATTCAATTCAATATTTATTCCATGTCATTTGAACCTCAGTGAGGCTCAAACAAAACTCCGTTTCTACAGCCATACAAACAAAACAATTCCAACAAGACACACAAACAATTCAATTCACACAAACATCCATCACAGTGAATCTCCTCCTCACAGTGATGGAAGGCAAATTATTTTCTCTCCCCTGCACCATTTTTCTCACAATGTTGAAGCCCCAGGCGGGCGTTGGAATGTCCCGCGGCCATTTAAAGCCGCGCCGGGCGATGTACGGCCCCGCTCTGGGTCGTTCCAGCCCCGTGACACGGCCGGGAGAAGTTACGTTGCGGGAGCTCCGAAAAGCGGTCTCCCACCCAGACCCGCGAGCTCCCGATGTTCCTGTCCACCGGACCTGCGGCTGGAGCCTCCGAGCTCTCGAGCACAGCAAGCCACCACCGCTCAGCAGTGGTTCAATTGATGCTCTCTATTGAAACGTTGGTTCTACATCTCAACTGGTGAGCTTCACCACTTCATATTGCTGCAGTATCAGTGGAAGTCTCACTTGGTCCCACTGACCCAATATATAAGTTGCATCCCTGCAGCCTTCTAGTTTGGTCTTCGGTTTCCTGTAGAATTTGTAATCAACTGCCAGAGATAAAGCTATGTTGGATTTAAATGTTGGATTTATTCTTTATTCACACTTTGATTATTATAATCCCAGAAAATTAGTTAACATGAAAAGATTTGTGGTTCAGTGCCATGGCAGCAAATATTGTAACTGTGATAATTGGCCAAGCGTTTCATTCAAAAGGCTTTATTTCAATGGTAATGGATTTTTAGTTAACTTCACACGGAATGAGTTATGTGGAATCGAGGTATTTGCAGCACAAACACTGGTGGATCAAGTGAAAACATTTGGCTGAGAGGTTCCACCCCGGCATTAAATTCCTGAAGGTACATTTGAAATGAATAAATAGTACATTGCGAACTTTGAGCAAATACAACAGGTTTTCGACGTGTGAGTGGGAGACAGTGGACCACCTGCTCTCAGCAGTCGGATGAGGGAGAGGCCTCAGTTAAAATAACAAAGGGTTTGCACCATCTCTGGGGAGGCTCATTGAAATCTCATTGGAAAATGTGGGCTTGGCTCACTATGCAGTTCAGTTTAGTTCAGAGATGCAGCGTGGAAACAGACCATTCGGCCCATCGGGCTCACATCGACCAACGATAGCGCGATCCTGCACACTAGGGACAATAGCCAATTTTTTATCAAAAATAATTAACCTCCATACCTGCACGTCTTTG
This sequence comes from Leucoraja erinaceus, assembly GCF_028641065.1. Classification (NCBI taxonomy): domain Eukaryota; kingdom Metazoa; phylum Chordata; class Chondrichthyes; order Rajiformes; family Rajidae; genus Leucoraja; species Leucoraja erinaceus. Next base: position 9,930,683 of record NC_073406.1, read on the forward strand.
GAGTGTGGGAGGAAACCGGAACATTCGGGGAAAAATCACGGGGAGAACGTGCAAACTCCGTAAAAACAGCATCCGTAGTCAGGATCGAACCCGGGTCTCTGGTAGCAACTCTGTCACTGCGCCACCGTGTTGCCCTGCAGTTCTCCACATTACTTCCAGAGCAGTGCTCTAATGTAGTTGTCGTTTTGCTGGTTTGCATTTTTAATAGCTGCGCTTTCTGTCTTCTCAGGCAGGCCCAGATGAATGGTTTGTTGGGGGCGGTGGTGAATAAGACGGATGGAGGGTCACTAAATCAGGACACAGGGCCGACCACTGTTTGGGATTACCAAGGCCCAGGTCAGTGCTGCTCCAAGAACTGTATCACTTCCTTTGCCAAAAAACCTGCCCCGTACAAGTCCTTTTAATCTTTCTTCCATCTGAGGAAAGTTTACAATGTAATGAAAAAAATCCTGCATTATATCATACCTCTCAGAACCTACCAAAGAGGATGTTTGACTCCCTTAGGAGTTATAGAAACATATAAAATAAGTGCAGGAGTAGGCCATTCGTTCCTTTAAGCCAGCACTGCCATTCAATATGATTAGGACTGATCATCCAGAATCAGTACCCCGATCCTGCTTTCTCCCCATATCCCTGGATTCCGTTAGCCCCAAGAGCTTTATCCACTTCTCTCTTGAATACATCCAGTGAATTGGCTGCCAAAGCCTTCTGTGGCAGAGACTACCACAGATTCACAACTCTCTGCGTGAAAAAGTTTTTCCTCACCTCAGTCTTAAATGGCCTACCCCATATTCTTCTCCAAGCAGTCCATGCCCCTGTGGCCCCAACCAACTAACTCGGGAGACTACCACCAGGTGAACCAGGCAAATCCTTTATGAATTGACCCCCACAGTGTCTGCCCAACTCCCTCATTGCCCCACTCCTCCATGGGCTAGGCCAATTCCATCACAAATTCACTCATAAATGCATCAAATCTTGCGAAGTGCGCACATCATCAGCCAGTGCGGCCACATGTCCTTTCTTTAACCACAATGACGATATTCTTCTAAAGTGTGCGCTGGGGAAGAGGGGCATCTGTTGGTACAACCTGTTTTGTTCAACGCCAGGGTATACCTGGACAAGATCAATAAATATCATAAGCACAGAGCTCTTTGCACTGTCAATGGATGGATTGTAAACATGTGTCCGAAAGATGCTGGCTTAAATCGAAGGTAGACACAAAAAGCTGGAGTAACTCAGCTGGACAGGTAGCATCTCTGGAGAGAAGGAATGGGATGGGTGATGTTTCGGGTCGAGACCCTTCTTCAGACTGATTGTAAACATGTATTGTCTTTCTGCTGACTGGATACCACGCAACAAAAGCTTTTCACTGTACCTCGGTACACGTGACAATAACTAAAAAACTGAAAGGTTATAGTAACTGCAATACATATTGTTGAAAAACAGGTATTTACAAGCAAAATATAAACTAAATCCAGTCAGAGTCTTAGGATCATAGAGTCATGCAGCACAGAATGGGAGATTAACCACCTCCATGCTGGTCTTTTTGCCATCTACCATAACCAAATGTATCCGCATTAGGACGGTATCTCTATGCCTTGCCGATTTAGTGTCTTTCTAAATGCTTCTTAAATGTAATAATTATATCTGACTTCGCCATCTCCTCTGACAGCTGGTTCTAGATATCTACCACTCTCTGTGTAAAAACCTACCCCTCAGCTTCCTTCACTCCGACGAGAGTCCTGCAACATCCTACATCTCTTGTTTCCCTTTCCCCTGACTCTCTGTTTAAGGAAGGGTCTCGATCCGAAACATCACCTATTCCTTTTCTCCAGAGATGCCGTCTGACCCGCTGAGTTGCTCCAGCTTTTTGTGTCTATCCTCTCTACCCAATCTCTCCCAGTAACGGTTAATGGAAGAATCAAAGCTCGCCAGTCCCTTGGTTAGTAAATTCTGCTCTTATAGATAAAACACTGATGTCACGGTGAGTAATGTCAAGGGAAAAATTAACTAAAATGATTCCCGTTAATTCTCCATCTGCAAGCAAGAAAATAAAACCTAAGGCTCAAAGCAGGTGTGCTCATTTACTGGAATCATTGTCAGGGGTTGCTGATTAGCTGAAAACCTTTAGTCCCGTGGAGATAACAGAGGTGCAGCAAGCTCAGATATTGACATCCCTCCCTGTTGTGAAAATGCAGTGAGCTTAAGAAACAAAGCCAAGTAGGCCCATTGATGTTAATTCTTAGACTTTGAGCTTGAGTCGTAATCTACAAGGGAGATTCTCCATTCATATTAAATGTGTACTTCCAGATGGACAAAGAATCACAGCAAAATACTGTTGAAGAATTGAACCTCCTCCAGCTAGGTCAGCGAAGGCTCTCGAATGATTACAATTGGCAAGGAGTGTCGTGATACCAGCTGCTAACACTGGAAGTGCAGGAAGCAGAGGAGCGGCTGTTGCAAGGACAGATCAAACAAAACTTAGTTGGGCACTGGGAGTCATTGATGGCTTGATGGTGATTCTAGTGGTGAAAGAGAAAATTAATAAGCACAATGAGAGAGAAGACTCAATGTGTCTAAGAAGGATCTGCAAATGCTGGTGTATGCCTAAGATAGGCACAAAGTGCTGGAACAACTCAGTGGGTCAGATAGCAACTCTAGAGAAAAGAAACAGGTGACATTTTGGGTCAGAGCCCTTCTTCAAGCAGGGTTCAAAAGAGAGAAGACACAATGGACTTCAGACGCTGGAATCTTGACCAACAGACTAAGTGCTGGAGTAACTCAACAGGCCAGGCAGGATTTGTGGAGGTAATGCATGTAACAACACCATTTTGGGTTAGGATCCATCGTTAGACTGATTGGATTCAGTCAGGGGAGGTGGGGGGATAGAGAGCTGAGTAAATGAGAGGTTGAAGCAGGGCTAAGCCTGGCAAATGATAGGTGGATACAGATGAGGGGGATTTAGTCAGTTTATGAGTGGACAAGGCAGGGCCGGATTTACATATAAGCTAGACAAGCTTAAGCTTAGGGCCTCGAGATCTAAGGGGGCCTACTCACCCCACTGACCATCCACCCACCAGGACCTCCTACTCTTTGCCTGCTGACCCTGGCCACTCCACCGCCCTCCAGCAGCCCGCAGCAGTCACCTTACCTGCAGCCTGGACTCAGCACCGGGCCTGAAGTTTCCACGCTGCAGATTCCCACTCCCCTGGGTTTGACTGGGCTGGATCTTAGTGCTAGCCCCCCTAACCCTGGTAATCTCAGTGGGTCTTCCCCATCCCCCTCAAACCATGTGACCCCAGCTCTTCCCCACCCACACTACAGTCCTCATATCCCCCTTCCCCCCACCACCCCTCCAGCAGACATCGCCTCGGCCTCAGTCCACTCACCTGCCTTCCTCCGGCCCCAACCCCCATCCCTGCCACAGGCCCAACATTCCTGCTTCACACGGTGATCCAGGTAAGGCATCGCCTGCTCCGCGGTGAATCCAATATGTATTGTAAAACCAACTGTTTATTGACAACATACAGTAAGATCTAAAAGTGTCACACTGTCACTGTCAGGTAGTCATGGTCCTCTAGTCATGGGGGCAGGGGCATTGGGAGGGAGGGGGGGGGCCCTCTCAAGTGGAATAGCTTAGGGCCTCTCTTCATCTAAATCCGGCCCTGGGACAAGGGCTAGAAATGGAGAGGGACAACAGGGTGACAGACAAGCAGAGAAGAGGTGGAGGGAAGCTGGAGGAAGGGACTTGGTTGAAAGGGGATGGGGAGGGGAGAGAAAGGGGTAGTGTGAGAAGTGGGCGCACACCAGAGTGAACAGAGTGACAGGTTCAAGGATCATGGAAGGTTGAAGCACGCATGGATAAGATGGATACGAAGGCAATCTGGATACTTTTCTTCATTAGTCAGGGCATAGTATATAAGAGTAGGGATGTTATGCTACATGGAGTAGGATGTCCTGGTTTTGGGAGGAGGCAGGTCTGGTGTCATCCTCCTCAATGTTGACCTTGCCCGAACCCCCAGAAAACTCCCCAGAAGGGCGCCAGTTCAAGGTGAGGGAGGAACGATTAAATAGGGACCTGAAGATCAACATTTTCACACAGTGATGGGTACATTGAATGAGCTGTTAGAGGACTAGCTTCTTGGTCAGCTGGGAAAACTGAGCTGAAGAGCCGTATGACTCTGTGACTCTAAATGAGGAAGACATAGAAACATGTTTAATGTCTCACTAAGACCACCCTTCAAATGCTGTTCACTTTTACTTCAGGCTTCCTAGATTTATCAGTTGTTACCTTACGTAAAATAACAATAGTCTGTTCCTACAGAACAACGATTACTGTCCAAATAATTCAATGTAATGAGTTCATGATGTCTGAGAAATGCAATAAGCTATTATATAAATGCAAGGTACTATTTGCATCAAAGCTTTAAATCCCTCAGCTTTTTATGCTTACTTATTTTAAATATAACACACTGCAATGGATGCCATGGTTACCAGATGATGTGATTATTTTTGACATGGTACAATGGTCCTGCAGTAGGTTAGTGCGATATTGTACAAAACCATTAATGTTGAAGATGGTCTTTTGTGTCTCCCGCATGCTAATTTCCTTTGATGAATTAAAGGGAAATGTGATCTTCTTTGCATATTTGCAGAAAATAATGTCATCATTATTGCAATTGTTGTGGTTTAAGTTTAAAAATCGATAATTGTGCCTATATCATGGAGGTTTTGTGTGACATGACATTAGGCTGTGAATGTTTTCTTTAGTTAGAACGGAATGAACCGACAGTGAGGCTGTCTGGAATATTGGGAATCAGGAAAATGCTGCTGCCTGCTAACTTCTCGGGATTGCTGTCGAGCGATTAAGGGAAGAAGTTGAGAACATTAAGGGTGGCACAGAAGCACAGTTGGTAGAGAAGCTGCCTCGCAGTGCCTTGGGTCCTGTGTGTGTGGAGTTTTGCTTGTTCTCCCTGTGACCATGTGGGTTTCCTCCAGTTTCCCCCCATATGCCAATGATATGCAGGTTTACAGGTTAATTGACCTCTGTAATTGCCACTGGGAGAGAGGGGGACGGAGAGAGAGAGACAGAGCGAGAGAGACAGACACAGAGAGAGAGAGAGAGATTAGGAGGCAGGGATCAGCCATGTTTGAATGGTGGAGTGGACTCGATGGGCCTAGTGGCCTAATGCTACTCCCATAACTTGTGGGATGCTCTTCTCTGTCGCTGGCAATAAAGCCCATCGGGTGAGTTCAACTTACTGTGTGTGCCAGTGTGTTCATTGCTGATCCCATGTCATCACCGGGATCACACCCCAAGGGGGGGAAAACATGTGTCCTGATTTGGGAATGGCACTAAGATGGCCAAAATGTCAAGCTATATTGATGGCAGTGTTAGATTGCAGAGTGGTATTAATAGACTGAGAAATGGGCACATGGATTAATATAAATGTCAGTCCATAATAACAGAAAGCCTTAAAAATAATAATGATAATAAAAATAGCATTGAGCAGAGTCGTCATGGATTCAGGAAAGGAGTATCACCTTAGACTAATATAATGACATTCATTGAGGATTGATGAGAAGATTGGATAATGGTGTGGATGTGGTTAAAATGGATTTTTTAGAAGATCTTTGGTAAGGTCTCATGCAAATTGTGGGTTAACAGATCGGAGCACATGGAACAGGGGATCTAGTATACTGACCTGGATTGAGAAATAGTTAACAGAAAGCTAAGAAGGGGAACAAATTGGCCATTATAATGTTGTCGTGGGGAATGTCAGAATTGGCATTTGGACCCCAGCTATTCACAATCTATTTCAGAAATTCAGCTGAGAAGACCAAATATCATACTTCTTAGTTGGGCGGGTGACACAAAGGGTAGGGAGGGAAGGAATGAGGTGGGCAGGGAATAGAAAGTAAAGGAGCTACAAGGAGATGCCAAAAAAACAAGAGTGGGTGAGAACACACAAATGGAATGCAGCCTAGATGAGATTATGAGGCCATAGATTTAAGTGCGCAAAGCAGAAAAGCAAAGGTTTTTTTAAATCATCCATTTCTGATTTTAACTCAATTTTACTTTCTCTGGAGTGCTGGGTATGTCCCTCCTCTCTGTTATTTGCATGTTGCTTTGTTTAAATTATCATCCTTCTACTGCTCCCCATTAACCCACCTGACTGGAGGATCTTTGAAACTTGTTTCCATGACAACCCTGGCCTCAGCTTATCACAGATCTTCCCTTTATCCAATCCATTTTTTCTCTCTTCCGCTCCCCCCCCCTCCCTCCACATTCTCGTTCCCCTCGTCCATCTACATCTACTCTATAACATAAAACAAACTTGTTTTTCTTCTTCAACCAGTTCCGATGGAGTCTTTGACCTAGAGTGTTAATTCGATCTCTCCTTCCACAGATGCTGACTGACCTGCTGAGATCTTCCAGCATTTTCTGTTTTAGCTATTGGCTAAAAATACTCTCTCACTCTTTCTCTCCCTCTGCAAGGCCATTGCAATTTGAAGAAGGATCCCAACCTGAAACAACACCTCTCCATAGATGCTGCATGACCCATTGAGTTACTCCAGAACTTGTGATTTGTTCAATATTCCAGCATCTGCAATTGCTTATGTAGCCATTGTCAATGGTCTGTAGAAGGATACCATGACACTCCAGGAAATCTAATCAAACTTATTCCATGCAAGTTTTAACTGGAACTTAAGCATCATAACATCAGTAAAAGTCAAACTATTGTGGTATACACGTGTAGCTTGGGAAATTGTTAAACAGATCTAACAGAAGGATATTTTGTGAAATTATCTTGCATGAATTGCCCATGAGAAGAAGAGAGTAGAATTAGTGCTAAATTGCTTCATGAGAAGTGATATTTTGTTATAATTCCAACAACTCCCCTGCTGTAAATTACGTGGAATTAAAATGCATTTTGATACAAGCAGGATTCTGAAAGTAATGCTATGGAACCACCAGTTAGAGTCAGGGCAGCACGATGGTACAGTGGTAGAGGTGTTGCCTTACAGAGCCAGAGACCCAGGGTCGATCCTGGCTACGGATGTTGTCTGTACGGTGTTTGCACGTCCTCCCTGTGACTGCGTGGGCTTTCTCCGGGTGCTCCAGTTTCCTCCCATACTCAAGAGGCACGGGTTTGCAGGTTAACTGGCTTCAGTAAAAAAAATTGTAAAAAACGTCCCCAGTGTGTAGGATAGTGCTAGTATAAGGGGTCGGCACGGACTCGGTGGGCCGAAGGGCCTGTTTCCGTGCTGTATGTCTAAAGTTTGGCAAGTACAGACGGACATCAAATCTGCACCCAATCTACATAATAGCATGGATGTACAGAGGGATCTTGTGGTCCAAGTCCAAGACCTTCAACTGTTTGAAGGTGGCAACAAATAGATAAGGGGCTGTCCCACTTGGGCGACCTAATTGGTGAGTTTAGAAGAGTTTGAAAAAATGACATGTTGAAGACCTCCTTCGACTATGTTGAAGACCAGCTTTGACTCGCTACGACTAGCTACGACTAACTTCGGGAAAATTGGACACCGAATAGTGGAGAGTGAAGACGACCTCCTTCGACCTCCTTCAACCTCCCTTCGACTATGATGAAGACTATCTACGACTACCTTCGATTACCTTCGACTACCATGCCGACCTACTACGATTTAAACCTACGAGTAAAAAAAGTATCGATTTTTTCCATGGCCACTCGCATGTTTTAAAAAAACACTGCGACCTAGCTGAGGCCTCGAGTACGCGGAGACCACTCTCGAGCATGAAGGAGAGTTACGAAGACCTCGTGTCGACCATGCTGCGAGTATGAGTCGAGGGCAAACTCGCCAGAACGTGCCGATTAGGCCATTCGGCCCAAGTGGGACAGGTCCTTTAGTGTCATGGATGCCGGTGCTGGATAAGGAGGGACAAGTTGGAATCATGGTATTTGGAGCTGGGTTCAGTAGGCCATCAGCAGATAGAAACAATGGGTCCACCAGGGCATTCATACTCGTGGATATTTTGAAGCAGATAGATTAACAGGATATGGAAGATTGGTTAACAGTCAGGAAACAGAGAATTTAATTAAATCAGTCACTTTTGGATTGAGAGGCTGAGGCTTGTGAGCTGTCAGAAGGATTATTAATACTCACTCTCAGGATGAAATGTCAATGCTTGCTTTGGTCCTGAGCAGGCATTGATTAGCAGTCATGCGTGGAAGCCTCTTCAATCATCACTCTTACGCTCAGAGTTCAACAATCTTCTGCTCAAACTGATCACCCTTCAGTCTTCACCCTCATACTCAACACGATGCTGCTTCACCCTTTCCCCCAACCCCCTGCCCCACAGCGTAACCCAGGTTACCACCTCCCCCCAGCCACGTTTCACACCGTCACTCTAGCCGAACGCAAGCTCACACAGCGCCACTCTTGCTGATCAGCGCTCACTCCACCACCTTCCCTGAACGTCTAGTTTCAGTTTAGTTTCTTATTGCCAGGTGTACTGAGGTACAATGAAAAGCTTTTTTTTTGCATGCTATGCAGTCAGCAAAAAGACTGCACGTGATTACAATCGAACCGTCCACGCTGTACAGATACTGGATAATGGGCATAACGTATAGTGCGGGATAAAGTCCAGTAGAATGACATTTCTACCACACAAGAGGTCAAAATGTCACTCCCACTGCTCATCTCTCCAGGGGTCACACTCTCACTTCCCCGTCTAAGAGTCACTCAAATGTTCCTAATAACCACAAATCACACAGTCTCTCACCCTCACCCTCACCCCTCCCCTCCCAGATCAGCACTCTGACCAACCCTGATAAGAGTTGACACCATCTCGCCCCTATGTCCACATTGTCCTAAGGTAAAAATAGACACAAAATGCCTGAGTAACTCAGCGGGAAAGGCAGCATCTCTGGAGAGAAGGAGTGGGTGATGTTTCGGGGCGAGACCCTTCTTCAGACGGAGAGTCAGGGGAGAGGGAGACATAGAGATATGGAAGGGTAAGGTGTGAAAATGTAGATCAAAGGGGACGATGGTCAAGGAATGGAAAATGGTACCTGGTTAGCTGAGGGGAAGGTGACAACGAGGCATACAGTCAGTAATATTTAATATTTAATCAAGAGGACAATAAACTAGTTAGAGAACTAGGATGGAGGTGGGACAGACAGAGAGAGAGGGGAAGCAAAGGGTTACTTGAAGTTGGAGTAAGCAAAATCCATAAGCTGTAAGCTTGTAAGCTGCCCAAGCAAAATATGAGGAGTGGTCCTTGGGAAAGTTAAGTAAATCTGCTGAGCTAACACTGCTACAGTAACGATGCAGCCTTAACAAACTCAGAGTATTTGTGCTTCCTTGAAAATTCACACAATTCTATACCACTGTGCAAAAATACTTGAGGAAATCTTTGAATAGATATTAAGGAATCTAGATCCCCCCCCCCCCCCCCCGTGAGTGTTTAAAGCGTTGATTTAAAGAGCAGGTAATTCAATTACTGACATCTGCCTAACATGCCCTTCGAATGAAAACCCTCTATGCCCCATGTGAATGGGTCAGTCCCCTTGGCCTTTCTTCAGATCAAACACCATTAGCCTTGTCATAGCTCACCAGGAAACTCCTTGGGATTTAGATGGGTATCCACTCTCATTAGTATTCAAGGCAAATTTATGCACAGATGATTAATTTGCATGAATTGCTGCCGATATAAGTGGCAAACATTTTAAGAGTAAATTAATGGACAGGGTTGCTCACAAATAGATGCATAACATATGAAACTCATTATGATGATTGAAGTCAGACAATGCCTCTGTCATTTATTGCAGAGTATAATTTGCCAATGAAATATGAATCTCAAGGTTATATTAAAGGTCATTTTTCTTCTAATCCTCTCTTGATGCAATTCATTCATGTTGGCGTTTGGCTTCTTGAAGGTCAGATGTCTTTGTGCGCCTCTCCCAAGAGAGGCTTCTTCATGTGGAAAGAGAGAGTGAGTGCGGTCCTTGATGGATTGCGAGCCTTAAGGGCCTGTCCCACGAGCATGCGACTGCATGCGGCGAGCGCGACCAAACCGGAAGCGGGGACCGCGGGGGGTCGAGTGAGTGACGTGAAGTTCGAGCAAAGTCCGCGGGAAGTTCGCACGTGACATACGGCGTCAAGACGCTGCGTATGCCCGTCGAGGCGGTGCGTAAGGCCTCAATGTGGCTGCGGGCCAGCAGGCCGTTTCCGCGCGGAATTTTTGAACATGGTCAGTTTTCCAGAGGCCCGCGCGATGTCGGGACCAGCTCCGCACAACTCCATACAGCTGTGGCGATCGAAGTGGGACCGGCCCCAGAGTATAGGACTCAGAGAACTAGTCTAAAGGGCCTGTCCCACGAGCATGCGACTCCATGCGGCAAGCGCGACCTAACGTGTTCGCTTGAGCCGTACGGCCTCGCGGGGGGCCGGTCCCACTTCGATCGTCGGAGCCGCATGGAGTTGTGCGGGGCCATTTACAGTGTATAGATACATGATAAGGGAATAACATTTAGCGCAAGGTAAAGCCAGCAAAGTCTAATCAAGGACAGTCCGAGGGTCACCAATGAGGTAGATAGTAGTTCAGGAATGCTCTCTTGTTGTGGTAGGATGATTCAGCTGGATGACAACAGCTGGAAAGAAACTGTCCCTGAATCTGGAGGTGTGCGTTTTCACACTTCTTTGCCTTTTGCCCGATGGGAGAGGTGAGAAGAGGGAGTGACCAGGGTGCGACTCATCCTTGATTATGCTGCTGGCCTTGCCGAGGCAGCGTGAGGTATAGATTGAGTCAATGGAAGGGAGGTTGGTGCGTGTGATGGTCTGGGCTGCGTCCACAATTTACTGCAATTTCTTACGGTCTTGGATGCTGTTTCCAAACTATGCTGAGATGGATGTAAGCTGTAAGAGCACGGTCCTATGCTGGATGAATCTCTGACTAACAGAAAGAAGAAAGCCATTCAGCCTCCCAAATTGTTTAGTTATATCATGGTCAATCTGAATTTAAATTTCTAATTCATAATCCCCTTGCCAACAAAAACCTATTGAGTGTGAAAACTCCATTTATTCTTGCAGCCGCAGATTGCAGGGAGAGAGAATACAAGATTTCTAATACCCTTTAGCTGAACAATTGAAGAAAGAGTGAATAGTTTAAATAGCTCCTTGGCCAGAAATATTGATTGGTATTTTCCCTACAGTCGTCACATCATTAGAAAGCTCTTTCGACTGCTAAATTGCAGCCCTAACATTTTACATTGAGTTTAATCAAAAATTAGGTGCAAATCTGGCAACTTCTTAACAGTCAGGGTGGCATGGTGGCGCAGCAGTAAGAGGATCCTGACTATGGGTGCTTGACTCTACAGAGTTTGTATGTTCTCCCCGTGACCTGCGTGGGTTTCCTCCGAGATCTTTTGGCTTCCTCCCACACTCCAAAGACGAATAGTCCCGTAGGTTGATTGGCTTGGTATAAGTGCAAATTGTCCCGTGTGTAGGATAGCGGTAATGAGTGGGGATCGCTGGTCGGTGCGGATTCAGTGGGCCGAAGGTGCTTTGTCTGCGCTGTATCTCTAAACTGAAAAAAACTAAACATTAAAGTGGAACTTGGGACAAGATGTTGGCTGTGCAGAATGATCAGACCATCAATTTCTTGACATCTCTTAAACCTTTGAATTTGTAACCAAATTGGACAATATTAGCGGTGTTCCTTGCTAAGTCTTTGACCAAGAGCTAGATAGAAACATGTTCTCAAATGTCCCTGGAAGCAATATTTGCTGGGGATGTGAAAGACAGGTCTGTATGAAGTGTTTCCATCTGCATTGCCACCCAGTGAAACCCAGCAACTCAACAAGTCAAGACTACAAATTCAGCCTAGTTTAGAGATTCAGAATGGAAATTGGCCTTTTGGCCCAACAAGTCCACATTGACCATTGATCAACCGTTCACACTAGTTCTATGTTATCTCACTTTTGCATCCACCCTCTATTTATTATGGGCAATTTACAGATGCCAATTCACCTACAGACCTGCACCTCGTTTGGACGTGGGAGGAAACCGAAGTAAGCCCACGTGGCCACAGGGAGAACGTGCTGACTCTACACAGTCAGCACCCGAGATCAGGATCCAAGCTGGGATTCTGGCCCTGTGAGGCAGCAGCTCGACCAGCTGCACCACTGTGCTGCACAATGCAACATTGGTGCAGGAAATTTGAAATAGACTGTGAAATAATCCTGTGGGCTAATACAGTAATGCAGCTGGGGTCTAATTTCATGACATAACTTTCTTCAGTTGCATGAGTCAGAAATATCATTTTTTGGGTTTAGTTTATGGTCACCTGTACAGAGTACATGTGTACGTGTACAGAGAAAAGCTCTTGTTGTGTACTTCCTAGTCAGCACAACGAGAATACATGATTACAATCAACCCATACACTGTACACAAATACATGATGAAGGGAATAATGTGAAAAACATTTAGTGCAAGCTAAAGATCGTCTGAGGTAGTATCTTCGGACTGCTCTCTAATTGTTGGTAGGATGGTTCAGTTGCTTGATCCATAGATGCTGCTGCACCCGCTGAGTTTCTCCAGCTTTTTTGTGTAACCTTCGATTCTCCAGCATCTGCAGTTCCCTCTTAAACACGAAAGGTACAGAAATGTGAAAGCGCACACCACCAGATTCAGCTGATTCATGATTGACTAGTCCTTGCTTTCTCCCTCCTTCCCCCCCCCTTCCCAGCTCTCCCACAGCCTACTGTCTAGAATGCCTCGTCCTTGAGAGGGGATCTTATATCCCCCCCCCCCCCCCCCCCCCCAACCCCCACAGGCAGTGCAGGAAGATTGTCTCAACCCGAAACATCATCTATTCCTTCCCTCCATAGATTCTGTCTCACCAGATGAGTTTCTCCAGCATTTTTGTCGACCTCCAGATTCAGGGACAGTTTCGTCCCAGCTGTTATCAGACAACTGAATCATCCTACCTCAACCAGAGAGCAGTGCTGGACTACTATCTACCTCATTGGTAACCCTCGGACACTCCTTGGTCGGACTTTGCTGACTTTACCTTGCACTAAACGTAAATCCCTTATCAGAGTATCTATACACTGTAATCCTGTTCTGTCTTCTGGCTGACTGGATAGCACGCAACAAAAGCTTGTTTCTATGTTTCTATGTACCTCGGTACATGTGACAATAAACTGGACTAAACTAAGCTTAAACCTACCTAGTCCATGCTGGCCATAAAGTACCCATCCATACGAATGTTATATAGTCTGAGTGTTCTCTTCGATGTGTGGAGGAGAAGGTCAGGCTATGGAAACTCTCCCTAGGAGGTGCACGGTGCACATGACAATAAACTAAACTGAACTGAACTGAGTGCCTTTAGCAACACGGAACCATTCAGACCAGACAAGGCCATGCATTGCCTGCAATAAGTAAGCTTCACCCTTATGGTAGTAAGCCCATTACAGGGAAAGCTAAACTTGTTTTTTTTTTTCAAAACTGTATCCCAGCAATTCACTAGCTTCAAGAGGAATGAGAGCGAACAGCATTTTTTTTTTTAAAGAATCTTCATTTAATTTACTATAAAAGGTTGTAAACAAAATAAATCTCTCTTTGGCTTTCATTACCTTTCAAATCCTTCCGTGTTTGCAACCAAAGACGTTTCATCTACTCCAGTGCATTTTCAACTGTACTGTTGTTAGTATTCACTCAGGGTAAAAATTGTCTTCATTTTTTAATATTTATTTCTTTTCATGTTTCTCAAGTCGAGTCCTCCATTTTTTTTTTTGCCCTCATGCTGGTATTCTTTTCCTCATTTGAGATGTTTCACTTTCATTAATTATTTGTTATTCTCTCCAGCTTTGAATTTGCCATAATCAGCAGGGATGTTGAAATCACTGCAGGAAAGTCCAGGCAGGTCTGAAATGCCTCATTTGTTTCTATTTTGTTGATGGATATGAAATCAGTTACGTTACTGTTGCTGCTTCTTTCTGCTTATTGGTTAGTAATCATTTTTTGACTAGTTCTTATGATGCGGGGTTAATATAAAAATAAATATCTAATTTGCCTGATTGATTAATTATTGTTCAGAAGCATAGAATTAATAATTTTTTTTCGTATCCTCTCTGGTTGATTGGCAAGCAGGACTTTCTTACATAGAGTCATAGAGCATGAAAATTATCCCTTCAGCCCAACTTGCCCATGCTGACCAAGCTGCTCCATCGACACTATTCGCACCTGCCTGCGTTTGGCTCATATCCCTTTAAATCATTCCTGTCCATGCACCTATCCAAACATCATAGTACAGTTCTGACTATGTCAGTACTAAGCCATGTCAACCTGAATAGTCTGGATCTCTATGCCTGAGCTGTATCAAATGAGTTAATATGTAGTACACATGCCCAAGAATGATAATCTTTGTATCGGCCTCCATCCTTCCTTCCATTGATGTGAATGCAGTAAAGTACTCCAGGGTTAGTTTAGTTTAGTTAAGGGTTCGATTTGTTTAGTTTAGAGATAAAACGTGATACACAGACCCTTCGGCCACACTGACCAGCGACCCCCGCACACTAACACTATCCTACACACACCAGTGACCCCCGCACACTAACACTATCCTACACACACCAGCGACCCCCGCACACGAACACTATCCTACACACACCATCGACCCCCGCACACTAACCTACACACACACATCGACCCCCGCACACTAACACTATCCTACATACACTAGGGACAATTTACAATTTTACCAAGCCAATTAGTCTTTAAACCTGTACTTCTTTGGAGTGTGGGAGGAAACTGGAGCTCCCGGAGAAAATCCATGCAGGTCACAGGGAGAACAAACTCCATTCAGTCAGCACCCGTAGTCAGGATCGAACCCAGGTCCCTGACCTGTAAGGCAGCAACTCCACCACCGTGCCACCGTGCTGCACCACCGTGCCACCTGATGATATAAAAGATACTCCACAAATTTGATTTTTCTTTAGCAAGATAGTGAGTGTCTATCGGTAGATGACAACTTCATTTGGCTTGACCATGAACCCTTTTACAAGGGTCAAGCCAGATGTCAATCATTATCTGGGCTTCTTCAAGATACGAACCTTCAATGGGCATCATAACTGAAACACAATAATAACCTGCACTTGGTAAATCATGGGTAGATGTACATCACTTCATCATTGATTCAATAAGTGTGGTCACGGTAGCGCAGCGGTAGAGTTGCTGCTTTACAGCGAATGCAGCACCGGAGATCCGGGTTCGATCCCGACTATGGGTGCTGACTGTACGGAGTTTGTACGTTCTCCCCGTTACCTGCGTGGGTTTCCTCCGAGATCTTCGGTTTCCTCCCACGCTCCAAAGACGTACAGATTTGTAGGTTAATTGGCTTGGTAAATGTAAAAAAAAACATTGTCCCTAGTGAGCGTAGGATAGTGTTAATGTGTGGGGATCGCGGGTCGGGGCAGACCTGGTGGGCCGAAGGGCCTGTTTCCGCGCTGTATCTCTGAACTGAAACTAAACCACCCTCATGGCAATGAGCATACAGGGTTAATATTGTGATTTAGAGAGAAAAAGCTTGTCGGATTAGCCATAGTATTGTTTACACAATCTTTTGTTTTAAATAAGAAATCCTGTTTTGTTGGCATTTCTGAAGAAGGGTCTCTACCCAAAATATCACCTATTCCTTTTCTCCAGACCTGCTGAGTTACTCCAGCTTTTTGTGTCTGTCCTTACTACATTCTCATGTCAGATTCATCACCCTTGGTAGTTCGATCACCGCCTACTGTAAATGTAGGCCATCCTAATGGAGATATTTGCCCTACATATTGTGGCAGATATCTTCAGCCATAACACCATTTTAAAGGAATCTTACCATTGAAAGATAAAATATAAATCATCGTGGTCTCATACTAAATCCTCGGTGTATCTGATGAAATACAAACAGCTGTACCACTGGCCAGTGATTTAAACTGCTTATTTTGCTTTCATCTATTTTCTGACATATTTAGTCTGCAGCCTGAATGAATTCTCACCCACACAAGGGATTATTGCATCATTCCTAAATCCTAAATGGTTTTTCCTCAGCAGATGCTCAATTAAATCTGTTCTGCTTACAGAGTCGATGTGCGGAGGAATGGTCCTGACCTGATGCTTACTTACATTGAATATTAATTAGTTCGAACTAAATTCCTAACCAAGTCGTCAATAGTGCTTTTGGAAAACGATGCTATGATTTGTTGATTTTTTTTTTAAATTTCTCGAAGATGATCTTGTCATCGATGCATTACAGAATACCTGCCAGAACCTGCAGAAAGGCAAATTCACATTTTTGAAAATGGTTGTTACAAAGTGAGTTGACAGCATGGTGGAAAAGAATTAACCCTGTTCTACACAGCATTCACTAACCAGATGCTAATGTCCACATAGGTCCATGCCAGAAAAGTGGCGACTCTTTGTGTACTGCCTAGGTGAGGTCTCCTGTATGATTTTATCTAGATTGTGTGCAAAAACAAGGAATTTCACCACGCCTAGGTACACGAGGCAATACATTATAATTGAATCTTTGTCTATCGCCCGGCTTGTTTGAGACATTCTGATGTGCTGATGTTTGGGCTGGGGACAAATGGCAAATACAGGAGCATGGTTTTTTAAATATCTTCATTAGACTCCAGAAACCTGGGTTCATTCTTGCCCTCTTATGCTGTCTATGAGTAGCTCACACTTTCTTTCTGGGATTGCGTGGGTTTCCTTCAGGTGCTCCAGTTTCTTCCCAAAGACGTGCATGTCGGTAGGTTCATTATCCATTGTTAATTGCCCTAGTTGTAAGGGTGAGTGGTAGAAACTGGAGGGAGTTTTGTTTAGTTTGGCTTTGAGTTACAGTCCCTTCGGCCCACTGAATCCACGCCAACCAGCGATCCCCGTACACATGCAGTATGCTACACACTGGGGACAATTTACAATTTTACCGAAATGAACCTACAAACCTGCACGTCTTTGGAGTGTGGGAGGAAACCGGAGCTCCTGGAGAAAATCCGCGCAGGTCACAGGGAGAACGCGCAAACTCCGTACAGTCAGCACCCGTAGTCAGGATCAAATGTGGGTCTCTGATGCTGTAAGGCAGCAAATCTACCACTGGCCACCGTGCCACCATGCCACCCCCAGGTTAAAAGAAATGTGGAGAGAATAAAATGGGATTAGAGTACATAGGGTGATGGATCATTACAGTGGAGTCATCGATAAAGGCCTGTGCCCATACGGTATGATTCTATGACTCCGTGATCTGCGGTGTTATCTCTATTTGTCTTACCACAGATGCTGCCCAACCTACTGAGAGTTGCCGTGTGTTCTATTTTAATATCAAGATTCCACCATCTGCAGTTATTTTTAATCTGCTTCCCCTTCTGGAGATTCATTGGCAATCCTTTTGAAACACCTAAGATTCCGAGTGTAATTTGCAGGTCAAATGCTCGGAGATGATTTCCTTGGCTGAGAGTCTGCAGTGAAGGTGCTGACTCAGGGTAAAAGATTGGCCATTCAGTACCGAGATGAGGAGAAATGTCTCTAAACAGAAGCTTGGGGATCTATGGGCAGATACCAATGGTGCAATGCTGGGACATCACAACAATAGTGGGCCCCACTATTGGATTTCATTGTGAATTCAATCTGACAGGTATAGAGTCAGTGACCTCTATAGTCAGTGACTATAAGAGTCAGCATTGAAACAGGCCCTTTAGCCCAATTCAGCCATGCCAACCAAGATGTCCCATCTACGCTGGGCCCACTTGCCAGTGTTATAAGGCCATAAGGAATAGGAGTAGAATTAGGCCATTTGGCCCATCATCAACTCTGCCATTCAATCATGTCTGATCTATCTCTCCCTCCTAACCCCATCTCCTGCCTTCTCCTCATAACCTCTGACACCTATACTAATCAATGGTGTTTGACCCATATCTCACCAAACATTTCCTATCCATGTGCCTGTCCAAGTGTCTTTTAAATGGCGTTATTGTGCCTGCCTCAGCTACCTCCTCTGGCAGCTCATTCCAGATATCGACCACTCTCTGTGGGAAAAAGTTGCCTCAGGTTCCTATTAAACCCCCTCTCACCTTAAACCCATGTCCTCTGAATCTTGATCCCCCTCCCTTGGGTAAAATATTGTGCATTCACCCTATCAATTCCCCACATGATTTTATATGGTCCACATGAGTCATTCAGTCTTCCCAAACTCAATAGTGGCACATCCTGCAGATTGACTATTGACTGATCCATAGTTATAGACGTAAACTGTTTAATTCAATTGTAAATCATTGTTTCTTGCTCTACATGTAACACAGTATTAAGTCCTTGGCCTTGAGCCAATGATACTCCCTGAAAAACCTTACACACAGTGAAGAGAATTCACATCAACAGCCAACACCATTTGCATCGTATCTCTACATTTTGTTAGTGTCGTCAACAAGGCAAATTAGTAAAACGGCTTCAGCAGCAACTAGGGGTTAATATTAAATCTGTATCACATCACCAGCAACCAGCGCTAATAACACAGGAAATAAATGAGAAACAAATGAGTTATTTATGGGTCCCATGGAAGAATAATTCATAATGCTGTACAACAACACATTACAGATGTTATAGCAGTAGCACAGGGGCCCACGGGCCAGTGCGACACAGCTAATTACTGTCAAAGTATTAACAGCAATGTCACACTATAGTACGGGTGGTATGGTGGCTGCCTTACAGCGCCAGAGACCCAGGTTCGATCCTGACTATGGGTGCTGTCTGTACGTTCTCCCTGCGACCGCGTGGGCTTTTCTCCAGGTGCTCCAGTCTCCACCCACGGTCCAAAGACATGCAGGTTTGTAGCTTAATTGGCTTTGGTAAAAATTGTAAGTCCCTAGTGTGTAGGATAGTGCTAGTATGCGGGGATCGCTGTTCGGCACGGACTCGGTGGGCTGAAGGGCATGTTTCCACACTCTATCTCCAAACCAAAACCAAAATTCTAGAAGAACACCTCACTCACAGTTTTCCCAGATTTTCCCATTTTCCTCCGGATACCACTGGCTTCTGAATCCATGTTCCCATCAGCATGAAAGGGGGCATTCCTCAGAAGTTACTTTAAACAGTCTTGACATGGTTATTCTCTCCCAGTAATACGCACCACTGGAGATTACAATGTCCTGTTGACCCCATCCACCTGCTGAACACTAGTGTTTTATTGATCCTAAGATCAGGCTCAGGCACCCTATGTTCCTCCATTCCCCAATTCAGGAACAAAATCAAATGGCTCTTCCAAACACTTTGTTTATGAATTTATTTATTCACCTCATCACATTGCAAGAAATCCTCCTTGACCTCAAGGCCATGGAATGAGCTATCAGAGGAGGTAGTTGAGGCAAGTACCCTAACAGCATTTAAAAGACAGTTGGATAAGTACATGGATAGGAAAGGTTGGAGTGATACGAGACAAACACAGGCAAATGGCTCCAGTATAGTTGGGGCATCTTGGTCAGCATGGACGTGTTGGGACGAAAGGCTTGTTTCCGTGCTCTATGACTCCATGACTATGACTCTAGGTAACCCCCGCTCTGGAGATGAATTCCATGATTCCGTTAACCAGTGGTTCAATGGTGCCAGTGGTGCTTTTTACTGTCACATATTCAAAGTGCAAACGCACAGTGAAATTATTTTATTGTAAACAGTCCTGTAGAGTATTGCTATATCCAAACACATCCCCGATTAGCATGTGTACAGAAATATTTCACAGAGCTCGCGTGCAAGAGGCGCCATGTTTTGATGTCCAGTCAAAGTTTTTCAAAGTCCAGTTCGCGCTCCACTTGTTCTGAGCGTTGCCCGATTCAGGCTGCAGACTGCCAGCCATCGCCTCCCTTGGATGTCTGGATCGACCAGCGAACCAACATCCTTCTCCTTGCCCATCCCCGGGGGTGCCAATGAACTCTGATCAGTATTGAGAGTGTCGGAAGTAATATGTTTTTTAAATTGTGAAGGGCTTCTGCGTGTGTGGTGGTGAGAACAAAAGGAATGTCTGTCGTAGAAGATAAACCAGGAGCGGCATAATTACGTAAGTGGTGGTGGTGTTGGCTGAGGGAGGCATCTTAATGACAGGTGTTGTGGAGGAGGTGTAACTCGGAGACAGAAAGAAAAAAAACAAAGACAATGCCAGGACCGTGAGATTAAAAAACAATAAAGATGCCGGAAATCTGAAATGAAACAGAAATGCCTGAAATATCCAGTAGGTCAGAGAGACATCTACAGGGAGAGAAAATCGGAGTTAGCAGCTTTCATTAGAAGTGTCTTTCATCAGAATCAGAATAGGGCGGCACAAAGACACAGCGGTAGAGTTACTGCCTTACAGCACCAGGGACCCAGGTTCGATCTTGACTACAGGTGCTGTCTGCACAGAGTTTGTACGTTCTCCCTGTGACCATGTGGGTGTACTCCAGGTGCTCTGGTTTCCTCCCATATGCCAAAGACATACAGGTTTGTAGCTTAATTGGCCTCTGTAAATTGCCCCTAGTGTCTAGAATGCGAAACTGGGATAACTTTGAGCTAGTGTATGGATGATCGGTGGGTCGGCACGAACTCGATGGGCTGAAGGATCTGGTTTCCGCTGTATCTCTAAACAAAACTAAACTAAACTAAATAACTGGTCAGTACTAATGAAAACTGGTAAGCTGATTACAAACAAAAACAATATTATGTCCCCAAAACTGTGTTGCACCAAACCAAATGTTCAATTTACCATTCCATGGATTTACTTCATGTTTTGTTTGAACAATGTAAAGAAAGAGAGTGGGAATGGAGAATTAGACAGGTCACTGGAAGTTTTGAAACTACATTTTGAGTAAGTGGAATTGTTCTGCAAAGCAATCCATCAATTTATACTAGTTTTGGCCTCATTGTGAAGAGGTCCCACTCAAACACATCATTGTCATTAATAAGCCTCCACCACCATTTGTACCATTCCGTCTGTTTTTGTCGACTGCCAAGGGCGACATTCCCTTTGTCTTAAGATGGACACAAAGTGGTGGAGTAACTCAGCGGGTCAGGCAGAAAAGGGATAAGTGATGTTTAGATCGGGACCCTTCTTCGGTCTGATGAAGGGTCTGAGCTGAAACGTCACCTTTCCTTTTTCTACAAAGACGCTGCCTGACTCGCTGAGTTCCTCCACCACTTTGTGTTTGTATTTGGTATAAAACAGCATCTACAGTTCCTTCTTATCATATTCTCTTTGTTTTCTCCACCACCAATTCTGATGAAAGGACATTGACCCAAATTAACCTGGACCTCTCCCCACAGATGCTGCTCGCCCTCGTGTGTTTCAAGCATTTGCTGCTTTCATTTTAGATCTCCACTGTTTGAAAGTGTTTGCTGTTTGACATTTTGAGGGCCCCTTTAATATAACAATTTAGATTATATATACATAGAAAGATATATTGTTTCATTTGTTTTATGCCTATTCTTCTGTCTATTTCACTCCACCTTGTTCGACTACACCTTGTCTTTGTAGAAGCCGTTTCTGTTATTGTTTTCTTCCCTCCTTGTCCAAGCTAATGACTTTAGTTTAGTTTAGTTTAGTTTAGAGATATCGCGCAGAAACAGGCCCTTCGGCCTAACGAGTCTGCACCGACCAGCGATCCCCGCAAATTAACACTATCCTACACTGGAGACAATTTTTACATTCACACCAAGTCAATTAACCTACAAACCTGTATGTCTTTGGAAACCAAAGTTCTCAGAGAAATTCCAGGGAGATCACGGGGAGAATATACAAACTATGTACAGACAAGCACCCATAACCAGGATTGAACCTGGGTCCCTGGCGCTGTGAATGCTGTAAGGCAGCAACTCTACCGCTGCGGCACCGTGCCACCCTAATTCTTCATCTTTAAAGTATTAACCAATGCAGACTCAGCCATAATTAATCCTGAAATGACCTGTTATCTTAAAACAAAACATAACCTACTTTCTCGACCCACCATGCTCCTGCTCACGACTAATATCAAATGTGGTTGTGTTACCAAATGTTTCTTGTTCTTTAAGCATTAAACAACACAGGCTCATTCATCATTAAATCTGAGATGTCCTGTTGGTCTTGTCGGTTCATAACGTTTTTGGAACAGGGTTTCAGAATCTAAGAAATGACAGGAGCAGAATTAGGCCATTCAGCCCATCAAGTCTATTCCGCCATTCAATCATGGCTGATCTATCTTTCCCTCTTAACCCCAATCTCCGGCTTTCTTCCCATAATCCCTGACACCCGTATTAATCAATGACACCCATACTAATCACTAATCACTAATCATTTCTTGGAACATTGTGGATGGTCCAACCCGAGAGGGCAACATACAGGGCCTGGACATGCGGGAACTCAATGGGACTAGAGAGGACTGAGAAAAGGAAAACCATCTCATGTGGAATACAAAGGGGCTGAAGTTATACTGCAATCAATCAGAGATCTCATTAGCCTGCATCGAGCGTTGCATTCTGTTTCTGGACACCAGTCCTCCCCGAAAGTATTTTGACTTTGGAGGAAATTCTCTGCTGATTTATATAACTATCCTGAGATCAAAATGCTTAAGATTATACTTGGGTTCCTTGAAAACAAAATAATAGGAAGATCAAACTGTGGCGCAAATGAGGATTCATTCAGCATAAGAGAACATGCAACCGTGTAGCACAGGAACAGGGCCTTTGGCCCATCACGTCGGTGCTGACCATGATGTCATTCTAAATAATCCATGGTCTGCATCCCTCTATTCCTGGATAAAAGGCAAAGGCAATATGAGTAAAAGGTTAGTGCAACATAAAGTCTAGTAAAGTCCGATTGTAGAGGATTTTAAATTCTCTGTTGAAGCCCCAGCAAAATGCTCCTTTGTTTCCATCAGTGTCCTGGGATAGATCTCAAAATTGGGGTCTGGGGACTTAACCACCAAGATACCCAACACCACCTCCTCCTGAAACTCAACATGTCCTAGAAATTCAACATACCGCTCCATGATCTCACAACCATCCATAACCTTCAATTTGACACGACGAGTTAATTAATGATAACCCAATTCAACGCATGAATTAACTCCTTTGTCGTTGAGTGGTCCTAACTATTCCCTAGCTACCATCCTGTTCCTAATATACATTTAGAAATATCGTGGGTATCTCCTTAATCCTACTTTCCAAGGACATTTCTTGGCACCTTTGAGCCCTCCAAATGTCTTGTTTGAGTTCTGTCCTACTTTCTTTATATTCCTCTCTGTTGATTGGAATAATAATAATCCAACTGAGAAGTGCCACGGGCCATGCCTTTACATGGGAGATGGGTTCTTCAGGGATTCTTCTCACGGAAAGTTTAGATTAGTTTAGTTTAGAGATACAGCACGGAAACATGCACCTCGGCCCACTGTGTCCACACCGACCAGCGATCCCCGCACATTAACACTATCGTACACACACTAGGGACATTTTACATTTATACCAAGCCAATTAACCTACAAACCTGCACGTCTTTGGAGTGTGGGAGTGGGAGGAAAACAAAGATCTTGGAGAAAACCCACGCGGTCACGGGGAGAATGTATAAACTCCGTACAGACAGCGCCCGTAGCCGGGATCGAACCCGGGTCTCTGGTACTGTAAGCGCTGTAAGGCAGCATCTATACCATTGCGCCATTGTGTCACCCTCAAAAGATTCAATCCTTTAAGTGCCATTAAGCATATAACAGTTCACACAATGCTATTGACTGCTGTGCGTCAATCTAGTTTTCCTAACATTACTGCATGTTCCATAGAAACATAGAAACATAGAAATTAGGTGCAGGAGTAGGCCATTCGGCCCTTCGAGCCTGCACCGCCATTCAATATGATCATGGCTGATCATCCAACTCAGTATCCCGTACCTGCCTTCTTCTCTCCATACCCCCTGATCCCCTTAGCCACAAGGGCCACATTGTTCCATCACAGAAAAAAACACACTGGAAAGATCTAAAACTCTCTCTAAAATCGCTGTTGAAAATTTCAGAGTTAAGTTCAATGCATTTGTCGGTTGACATCGAATCAATGACCTGAATCTTCTCCTTATGTTCCCCGACAATTCTCTCATTCGATGATAGATTTTTGTCATTTGTCGTTATGGGACAAAAAAAGCAGGTGTATGGGACTAAAATAAAATTAGCCTTCATCTAATTGAATGATGGGACAAGCTATCTGGGTTGAATGGCCCACACCTGGCTCTATTTCTATGAACATGAGAATTTTAAAATCAATGCATTGCCAATCCAGGATTCAGTCGGTGAGGTAAGAATGTTGAACTTTAAACATTCTGTGAGGAAAATATTTCATTTTGATGAACCAGTTTTAGTTTAGTTTTAGTTCAGAGATACAAAGCAGAAACAGGCCCTTCTGCCCACCGAGTCCACACCGACCAGCGATCCCCGCACATTAACACCAACCTACACACGCTAGGGACAATTTTACATTTATAAACCAAGCCACTTAATCTGCAAACCTGTATGTCTTTGTAGGGTGGGTGGAAATCGAAGATCTCTGAGAAAAAACACGCGGTCACGGGGAGAACGTACAAACTCTATACAAACTTGGTTGTGCTTGGTTATGAAGGTAAAATTGTCCCTAGTGTGTGTAGGGTGGTGTCAATGTGCGTAGATCGCTGGTCAGTGTGGAGACAGTGGGCCGAAGGGCCTGTTTCTGTGCTGGATCTCTAAACTAAACCTAAACTAAACTAAAACTACATGGACAACAAAATGAAATATTTGCCACACAGAATGTTTAAAGTTCAATATTTGATTAGTACCGGTGTCAGAGGTGATGGGAAGAAGGCAGATGAATGGGGTTAGAAGGATGAAATAGATCAGCTATGTTTGAATGGCGGAGTAGATGATGCCGAATGGCTTAGTTCTACTCCTAACGACCTTATGCCAAGCACTCGTAGTCAGGATCAAACCCGGATCTGTGGCGCTGTAAGGTAGCAGCTCTATCACGACGCCCCTGTGCCGCCCCTTGTGAAGTCTCCTCTCTACTACTCAAAATGCAACCAAGACTAAGTTACAGTATTCTGGCTTAATTCGGCCCGTTGAGCATTTGCATGCAATAATCAATTAAGAAGAAGTCCCACACTGTATCTCTGCACTGACTAATCATTGAGGAATATGCAATTTTTTCAAGAAAATTCAGTCATCTCCTATTATTCTAAATAGATAATTAAGGCTCTACACCACAGGGTCATTTTGCTCATTAGCTAAAAAGCTAAATGATAAAAATATGTTTCCTTCTTAAAGAGATTTATTTAGACATTGGGATTCAGCTTTCTGAGTGTTTTAACGCAATTTTTAAAATGAAGATTGACAAGTTCTTGATTAGGGTGTCAAAGGTTACATGCAGAAGGCAGGAAAGGAAAGATAGATTAGCCATGATTGAATGGCTCATAAGGTCACGTGAGAGCAGAATTAGGACATTCAGCCCATTAAGTCTACGCCATTCAATCATGGCTGACCTATCTCTCCCTCCTAACCCCATTCTCCTGCCTTCTCCCCATAAGCCCTGACACCCGTACTAATCAATGGGTAACCGTACAGCTCAACGGGCCGAATGGCCCAATTCCATCCCCGTGACTTATGAACTTATGAACAATGGCAACAGGATATGTGTTTTGAGAATGTGACTTCAATTAATACTTACCATTCTTCTGGATTTTTAATGTATCCGCTGCAAAGGTCATCACCATTTTGAAAGATGACATTCTTCCCTCATTGAGGGCAGGCTCTTATTTTTAACCAACCGTCTCAACCTCTTCCAATGCCAAAAGCTTTGGGAAACCGAAGTAGTGCAAATCCCTTCAGACTCTATTTAAACGAGAATGACTATATTTAAGGAATGATTTATAACTGATTTGCACTGGCACTGATACTCCAACTTTGTGCTCTGTACTGCTCAAACAAAGACTCACATGAGACATAAATTCCAGCCTGGATTCATCAGGCAGTATAGTCTGTTTCTGTATGGCAAATTCTATTTAATAATAGTCTTAATTTTAACTTTAGTCATATTCTATTTCTTTTTCAGTAGCGGCCTTGGACAATTTGTCTAAACTGTTTCTGATTTCTCAGTTGACTTCATATACTAAACTGTGAATGTTTCCGCACCAAAGCTTATAGTTTAGAACGGGATGATATACCAACGTAACTGAAAGATGTGGGATGTAGCATGAGCTTCTCTAGGGCTTTCTTCATGAAATTCGGCCACAAAGTAGTGTAATGATACAGCAAGGTTACACAAAAAAGCTGGAGAAAAACTCAGCGGGTGCAGCAGCATCTATGGAGCGAAGGAAATAGGCAACGTTTCGGGCCGAAACCCTTTCTTCAGACTGATCGGGGGCGGGGGTGGGCGGGGCCAAGAAAGGGAAAAGGAGGAGTAGCCAGAAGGCTGGGGGATGGGAGGAGACAGCAGGGGGGCTGAGGAAGGGGAGGAGACAGCAAGGACCAACAAAATTGGGAGAATTCGATGTTCATGCCCCCGGGGTGCAGACTCCCCAAACGGAATATGAGGTGTTGATCCTCCAATTTCCGGTGCTGCTCGCTGTGGCCATGGAGGAGACCCAGGACAGAGAGGTCGGAGACGGAGTGGGAGGGGGAGTTGAAGTGCTGAGCCACCGGGAGGTCAGCTTGGTTATTGCGGACTGAGCGGAGGTGTTCGGCGAAACGATCGCCCAACCTCCGCTTGGTCTCACCGATATAGATCTGCTGACATCTAGAGCAGCGGACGCAATAGATGAGGTTGGAAGAGATGCAGGTAAACCTCTGTCGCACCTGGAACGATTGCTTGGGTCCTTGAACGGAGTCGAGGGGGGAGGTAAAGGGACAAGTGTTGCATCTCTTGCGGTTGCAAGGGAAAGTGCCCGGGGAGGGGGTGGACCGAGAGGGAAGGTACCGACTGATAATACAGCAAGTCTGATCTCAATGTTGCTGGGGACCCTTCCAGCATCCTCTTCCAAGGAATGTGTGAAGAATAGGAATGGACACAAAGTGCTGGAGCAACTCTGCGGGTCAGGAAGTAACTCTGGAGAATATGGACAGGTCACCTTTGGGGTCGGGACCCTTCTTCAGACTAAAGACAGGTCTCGACCTGAAACATAACCATCCATGTTCTCCAGAGCTGCTGCCTGACCCATTGAGTTACCCCAGCACTTTGTGTCCTTTTGCGCAGTCCAGAATCTGCAGTTCCTTGTTTCTACACTAAGTATAGGATGGAGTTGGCAGCAATGGGTCTGGGTGGGTCAAATGAATGGAGCATCAGGAGCCCCTCCCAAGCTGACACAATCACAAAATATATTTCAATTCAATTCAATTCAACTTTAATGTCATCGCACAAATACAAGTATGAGTACAACGAAATGCAGTTTTGCGTCAGTCCGTAGTAGTTGTACATAAAGAAATAAAAAAAATAGAAAGAGAGAAGATACAGAATAATCAAAAAATACAGAATAATTAAACAATGGGGACGGAGGGACCAGAGAAATCTATCGGCGGGACTCCGAGTTCAGCAATGTAATTGTATTATTGTAGAAGCTGTTCCTCATCCTACTAGTACGTGACCTGAGGCTCCTGTACCGCCTCCCTGATGGGAGGAGGGAAAACAGTCCATGGTTGGGGTGTGAGGGGTCTTTGATGATCTTCCCAGCCCGTCTCAGACACCGTTTTCGGTGGAGGGCATCCATGGCAGGGAGCGGGGCACCGATGGTGTGCTGCGCGGTTTTCACCACCCGTTGTAGTGCCTTCCTGTCCGCAGCAGTGCAGCTGCTGCATTTAGAAATGAGCGTTAAAAAGAACCTGTACCTGTATGTATAATTGTTTGCAGACCTTTCCAAATATTAAGATGCAAATTCTCTGCTCTGTCGCCATAACAATGCTGGATGCCAGTAGTAGGCAGGTATCTCTGGTACCCAGTTTGCATTGTCAAGTAATATAAAACCCAAACTGAAACATTGTCTGTCTATTTCCTCCACTGATGCTGCCTGACCTGCTGAGTTCCTCCAGCTTTTTTGTTTTTTTGCTTCAGATTCCAGGTTCTGCAGGTTCTGCAGGCCTCAATTTCACTGCTCCACTGGCAAAATCTCTTCAAAATATGCTTACTTTGAAGATGTTCCCCTCCTCTCTCTGTTGGGGGTTCTCTCTGTCTTTGTGATTCCTGCTCTTTGACCATGTTTTAACCCAGTCTCACAGTCTGAAGAAGAGTCCCAACCCCGAAAATGTCATCTGTCCATTCCCTCCACACATGCTGAGTGTTCTTTGCTCATGATTGATATAAAACTCCCCCAGAGATATACTTCTATCAATGGAATATTATCACAGTCAGTACAACTAAATACTATCAGTGAGGACTGCACCTGAATGTGGGACTGTTGTGAAGGTCAGGTCTACTTCCACAAATGCATTAGAGGAACGATTTGGAGAACACCACACCCATATCTCAAATACTCACAGAGTTAATATAAAGGGTTAAATAATTACAAAGGGAACTAATGAAGTTGCATGATTTTAAACTTTGGCTATTCATAAATGGAAAACATTTAAATTAATTTAATTATTTTATAGGACATCAGATGTCTTTACAACATGGGCAATATTTGGAATATGCAGGAACCAATGCTAAATCAATAAGAGAAAATGATTACAGTCAATCAAACTAATTTTCTTTCAATCTTTGGAGTGCATTTAGCCAAAGTGATCTTCCGGGGCAGAATATCAATATAGAATAATGAATTAGTCAGATGATTCCAAGGCTGACATATATTTAAACACAAGGTATGTGTGTGTGGAATGTCAACAAATATATAAGCAAATGCTTTCAAAGGAGGGGCAAATTATGCTTGAAGTTGGTTGCCCTCATAGGGATATCTGGAACTAAAGGATGTTTCACAATAAGGGGTTGTCTATTTAATATCATAGGATCATAAATGATAGGAGCAGAATTAGGCCATTCGGCCCCAGCATGTCTTCTGCTTATTCTTCTTAGGGCAAGTCTTCTTTTCCTTCACACCATTTAATCATGTCTGATCTATCTCTCCCTCCTAACCCCATTCTCCTGCCTTCTTCCCATAACCTCGGACACCCGTCCTAATCTAGAATGGAGATGAAGAGGGGTTTTGACTTCATAGCTACAAAAAGAACTGCAGATGCTGGAATCTTGAGCAAATCACAAAGTACCGGAAAAACTCAGCAGGCCAGGAAACATCTGTGGAGGGAACAGACAGGTGATATATTGGGCCTTCAGACTTTCTTCAGGGTTGCGAATCTCTGTAATTCTCAATCCCAGATGCACATGGAGGAGGAGTTCATTGAATATATGTTCCAGGCCAAGTTGGATTTTTGTTCTAAGGGGAAGTCGGGCCTTATGGTGAACAAGCAGAAAAGTGGAATTATGGTTAAGACCAAAGCAGCCATGATCTTATTAAATTGTTGAGCTGGTAAGAGATGGTGCATAGCTTCCTCCTACACCTAATTCTTAATTTCTTACAGTGTGAGGTACAGATTATTAAGCCCACAAGACAAGGGAGATGTTGTACTTGAAGGATGGAGGCACCATCTTCTAGCCAATTTGGTACGTAACACAAGCATTTTGAGTCACACAGCATGGAAACAGGCCCTTCGACCCAACTAATTCTGAGTCAGAAAGTCCAAATAGATTTATTCCAGCAAATTGAGCCTGAAAATCTCGGCTGACACTGAAGATTTCAAACGAGGCATTAAATAGTTGCCCTCTCAGAAGGATGTAAAACTCCCTGGGAGAATCATTCAAAGGAGAAAGGCAAGTTCAACATTTATTACCCAATGAGCAGCATTGAAACAGATTATCTGAGCATTACCTCACTGCTGCGGACAGGATGATTGCTGTGCTGCCCACATTTGAATAGTGACTGAAGCACTTTGGCTGTTCAGAGTGTTGGAAATGTCGAGGCTCCGGAAGCTGCCAGGGACGTGCGAGTATGGCACGGAATTGTGAAGTAAAAGAGGTCATTTTCACCTTGGAAAAGGACAAGGCACGTCACCGATCCTGTAAGGAGACTTCCACACAGACAAAAATGGGGCAAAGGAGTTTAATTGGACACGGAAGACTGAAGGTGCTGGAAATCTGAAATAAATGTAGAAAATGTCAGAAATACTCAGCAGGTCAGACAGTGCCAATGGGAAGAGACACTGAAGATGACACATGAGTAGTTTTCTTCTCACTACCGATGCTACAAACTGAGTTGTGTATCCCCAACATATCGGTTATAAAGCCAGCTGGTACTGTTCATTTTACACAGTCAACAAAAGTTTAAAGACCTCATGCTGAATTGTCACAGAGAATTCAGTTCAGTGGTTAGGGCAGCACCAGACCTGGAACTGCTTGTTCATTTTTATAGCAGCAGACAGTGCCTTTGAGCCACAGGCTAAATGGATCAGTCACTTTGATTAAATTAACAGCATCATCCTTTTGATCATAAGGAACTGGTTCGTGTCTTTGTGAAGGTTTGCTGGTTTAACAATAGAATGCCAAGCAATGATGTAACCCTGGGATTTTGTTTCTGACCTCGATATCATCGTTGGAGATCTTGGAGACCATTCTGTGGGAGTCAGAAAAGTACACAATACTTCACATGTGGTCAGATTAAGGCTCAACATCATCTTGGCATAGCTGATTGGAGACTGATTTGAATAGCATCCAGAGGGAGAGGCAGGGTTTGTTCAGTCATCATGTACCGCTTTCTAGGTGTGCATTGTGAAGGAGTTCAAGGCTAGACAGACACATTAACTGGCAGGGAAGTTACTTCAAACATGTTCCCAGAGGTGACATCCAGGAAGTGAAGATGTCCTGATGCAGGACTTTGACCCAATTTGTCAACGATTATCCCCCCCCCCCCCCCCCCACAGATGCCGTTCGACCTGCTGAGTTCCTCCAACAGTTTTTGTAGGAAAGAACTGCAGATGCTGGTTTAACGGAAGATTTGCTGAGTTGCACCAGCATTTCGTGTCTGTCTTCCTCCAACAAAATGTTTGTTGCTCCAAGAAGATGGGTGGACAATCAAAGCTGCACCTCTCTTACAGAGGTTAACGGTTGGAAGCATAAAGGATACACAACAAGTGAGATTCTCAAGGAACGGCACAGTGCTGGAGTAACTCAGTAGGTCAGGCAGCATCTCTGGAGAACATGGATAGGTGACGTTTCGGGTCGGGACCCTCTTCAGATTGAATGCAGAATGCTGGAAAAGAAAAAGGGCAGGACAGAGCATATCTGGTAACATAAGCTCCTGAGGACATAAGGTATAGGAGCAGAATTAGGCCATTCATCCCATCAAGTCTACTCCGCCATTCAATCGCGGCTGATCTATTTCTCCTTCCTAACCCCATTTTCCTGCCTTCTCCCCATAACCTCTGACACCTGTACTAGGTGACACAGGTGAACACAGGTGAGATGGTTGTTTGACAAAGGCTTGGGATGAAAAGGCAGGTGTACGCTTGAAAAGGATAAAGGATTGCAAATTGTTCGGTTCAGAGAGAGAAATGTTGTGAATTGTGTACCCATTGGAAGTGAGGTTCTCGCACAACCTCAACCTCGAAATGGATTCCACAAGTGAATTTTGCGGGAATACATTCTCACCGTCTTCATCTGTACGAAATATGTCGACAGTAAGAAGTGATTTTCCAACATACGCGTAGGACATTTTGTTAAGTCCTCATAATAATTAACATGCATCACTGAGCTGTTAACAGCATAATTCTAATGAACCCCTGTCTCAGATCCCAGACACAGTTGATCATCAGTGTGCTTTTGTGTTGGAGTTCCACAGATTATTGTTTGAGGAAATTATCTTTATTTTGCAGACTGATGCTTCAAAGGTGATTATATTTCAAAGGATTTCATGGCTTTATGAATCCAATGCTTTTGGTGTTCAGGCTTGTAATGATCTTGGTCCAACACATGGTAGATAAGACACAACTCTTTTAAGTTAGTGTTTAAGAAAGAACTGCAGATGCTGGAAAAATCGAAGGTAGACAAAAATGCTGGAGAAAATCAGTCTGAAGAAGGGTCTCGACCCGAAACGTCACCTATTCCTTTGCTCCATAGATGCTGCCTCACCCGCTGAGTTTCTCCAGCATTTTTGTCTACCTACTCTTTTAAGGTAGGGTATCTCATATTTTGTTATCTCACATTTCTTTATGGCATAGAGGAAACCATTTGGCCCACCAAATCTCGGCTGGTTCTCAGAGCAAGTCCATGAATCCGATCTCTCTGAGCAGCGATTTGAGATCAATGCAGCAAGATCCATCATTTAAAATGTGTGTCCATGGGTAAGATCAACTTTAAAGAAAAGCAAGTTTGCCTCTGTAATCTTTTCACAAACTGACTCAATGCTGTGCTACATTATTTTGAATGACTTGGGCAGCTTGCTTTCATAAGGGAGGTTCTACTGCAGTTGTACAGGGTCTTGGTGAGACCACACCTGGAGTATTGCATACAGTTTTGGTCTCCAAATCTGAGGAAGGACATTATTGCCATAGAGGGAGTGCAGAGACGGTTCACCAGACTGATTCCTGGGATGTCAGGACTGTCTTATGAAGAAAGACTGGATAGACTTGGTTTATACTCTCTAGAATTTAGGAGATTGAGAGGGGATCTTATAGAAACTTACAAAATTCTTAAGGGGTTGGACAGGCTAGATGCAGGAAGATTGTTCCCGATGTTAGGGAAGTCCAGGACAAGGGGTCACAGCTTAAGGATAAGGGGGAAATCCTTTAAAACCGAGATGAGAAGAACTTTTTTCACACAGAGAGTGGTGAATCTCTGGAACTCTCTGCCACAGAGGGTAGTTGAGGCCCGTTCATTGGCTATATTTAAGAGGGAGTTAGATGTGGCCCTTGTGGCTAAGGGGATCAGGGGGTATGGAGAGAAGGCAGGTACGGGATACTGAGTTGGATGATCAGCCATGATCATATTGAATGGCAGTGCAGGCTCGAAGGGCCGAATGGCCTACTCCTGCACCTAATTTCTATGTTTCTATGTTTCTATAAAGGATCTGTCTGTGAATGAACCTATTTAATCCCTGCGCCTGCCACAAACATTTTAAGGCATAACTAAGATTGGCCATCTTTTGAAGTAATGTTTGCCCTTGGTAGAAATGCTCATGTGAATTTCACTGAGTTTATAAGTTGGGGTCGCCCGTGTTGAATTCCGTACAAATAGAAATCTGGCAGCATGTACAAAGGACAATCGATTTATAATCTTCAGTTAATGGGCTACTTCATTGTTCATTCAGTGAAGGCTCTCCCTGATGACTTCAAATGCAAGGTTTGTTTTATTTCAGAGGATTTACTTTATCTCTCCACATCACCGTCTATATCTCTCGTTTCCCTTATCCCAAACCAGTCTGAAGAAGGGTCTTGACCCGAAACGTCACCCATTCCTTCTCTCCAGAGATGCTGTCTGTCCTGCTGAGTTACTCCAGCTTTTGTGTCTATCTTCGATTGACTATGAGGATTGGCATGTGCCTTTGACACTATTTGCTATTAGATTACATATCCAATAGCAGGATATCATTCACATAAGTTTCCTATTTATCCGTGGGAACATGCCTACCGTGTATCCTTTGCTCCGACACCTAAACACCTTCAAGTAACTATTTTTAGACCATATTTGCTAACTCATTTCTCAGTCTCGCAAAAGCAGCCTTAATCTAATTTAGCATTTTCTCATTTTATCTTTGACCTTTTCATAACTATATTAAATTATGATCAGTATTTACATCTTCCTACACTGAGTCCCCTCTGCCTGCCTAGCTTCATTCCTACTACTTGATTCACAATTACATCAGCCTTCCCAAACACTCTGTGTAAGGAGGGACTGCACATGTTTGTTTAAACCAAAGACAGGCACGAAAAGATGGAGTAACTCAGCGGGTCAGGCAGCATCTCTGTGGAAAAGGAATAGGTGACATTTCTGGTCAATAAGAAGGGTCTGAAGAACGGTCTTGACCCGAAACGTCACCTATTCCTTTCCTCCAGAGATGTTGCCTGACCCGTTGAGTTACTCCACCATTTTGTGTCTATCTCTCAACTCCTAAGTTGGATTTGCTAAACATTGGCTAAAATACTCCCCTGAAGGTAATTTTGTAATTCTTATCGACCATGCCTTGCGGATTGATTAAAACTCCAAATAGTATTAGGAAATGTCCCATATTTACTGTCCTAATGGGTTGTTTGTACAAGCTAATAGATTTATTCCTCTTTCTCTCTGAGAATATTTGAAAAGCTAAAAAAACATTTGCAGCAATTTGATTTCTCCTTTGTTCTCCAGTTCAAACCTTTGAGTCTCATTGTCGCTCCTTACAATATGTCATCACATCTCACAGCTGTGACTATTTAGCTATTAACAAATACAGTCCCTCATCCTCCTTTGCTTAAAACTTCCCTCTAATTCTTCAGGGAATCCTGTAACAATGTTAGTCTGCCAGTCCTGCCCCTTCTGACATCTGAAGAAGGGTCTCGGCCCGAAAAATCCTCCATTCCTCCCATCCACAGATGCTGTTTAAAAAGGAACTGCAGATGCTGGAAAATCGAAGGTAGACAAAAGTGCTGGAGAAACTCAGCGGGTGCAGCAGCATCTATGGAGCGAAGGAAATAGGCAACGTTTTGGTCCAAAACCCTTCTTCAGCGGGTTTCGGCCTGAAACATTGCCTATATCATTCCATAGATGCTGCTGCACCCGCTGAGTTTCTCCAGCACTTTTGTCTACCATCCAGAGATGCTGCCTGTCCCACTGACTCCAGCTTTTTGTGTCTATCTTCAGTTTAAACCAGCATCTGCAGTTCCTTCCTACACATAACGTGTTCAATGTGTGTCTATTTTCTATTTTGTTTTCTTTGTCTTTCTAATTGTCTCATTAGTTTTCAGCCTTCCATCTCGAGCTATGGTTTGCTGCCTTCCTCACCTTTATTCAGTTGCTTTTCCCACCGACAAGTTACATTAAATCCTCCCAGGTAGCATCAGCAAAGCTGGTCTGCAGAACCAGTCCCAGAAGTATAAAACAAGAAATTACAGAGAGTTGTAGATGTAGCCCAGTCTAGACTCCCCATCATCGACTCCATCTACACTTCATGCTGCCTCGGTAAAGCAGCCAACATAATCAAAGACTTGTAACATCCTCTCATTCCTCATCCCATCAATCCTTCTTATTTTTGTTACAGATACAACGTGGAATCAGACCCTTCATTCCACCGAGTCGGCACCGACCACCAATCCTCACACATTTACACTATCCTACACACACTAGGGAAAATTCACACGTACTGTACACCAAGCCAATTAACCTACACACCTGTATGTCTTCGGAGTGTGGGAGGAAACCAAAGATCTCGGAGAAAACCGACGCGGTCATGGGGAGAATGTACAAACTCTGTAAAGCCAGCCCCCGTAGTCGGGATCGAACCTGCGTCTCCGGCACTGCAAGTGCTGTAAGGCAGCAACTCTACCGCTGTGTCACCGTGGCCACCCTTCTTCTCCCTGCTCCCAGTTGGCGGAAGGTATAGAAGCTTGAAAGCGCACAGCCCTGCTATTATGCTTCTGAATGGTCCTTCCATGGGCCAGGATATCATCTGATTCCCTTCCACAGCATTGTGGACATTGGACATTATCTCTGGAACTGGAACATTGCTGAGAACAATATTCTGCATTTTGTATCTTCCCCTTTGCCCTTTCTATTGGACTTGATTTTGAGTTTTGGAGGACACGGATAGATGACGTTTCAGGTTGGAACCCTTCTTCAAAGGCTATTTTACCTGGAGAAATTATAATGAACGGTTAATGTTACCTAAAACAAAAATCTCCACTTCTTGGACTATCTAGTTTTCTCTCTTATCTCTTGCCTTGGTGACATTCAGTATTCTAAATCTTGGCTCTTCATTCGAGTTATCGGATTAGATATACCAGCCTGCATGGCTTAAGCAGGAGACCTTGGTCTGAATCGGCTTGGTGTTTCCAAGGCTGGGTATCATTCCTGAACCTCATGGTGTTAGTTTTTCCAGTCTCATGAATCACTGATGCAATGCACCTTTAAACTAGAGATTGCTCCTCAGCGAATTACACTGAATATTGCCAAGCGCACTTATCTACTGGGTACAGATGATTAAAATCCATATTATAGATTATTTAATTTGTTTGTACCTGTACATCCGTGCCCTTTTAATATTCCCTCCGCCCCCAACCCTGTAAAACTTGCAATGTTTTCCACATATTTTGCTTTATTTATCTGTTCCATTAATTTATGAGCCATATGCAGCATGTTGTGGCTGTTTTATGTTACAGTAAAGACTAAATTTAAAAAAGCTTGTGGCTTACAAACTCCTCAAGGCTGTGAGAGCTTTTGAACACTGATTGATGACATCGTGGAGTCTTTGTCTTTTGAAGGCTTTGCTAAAGTAGGGCAAGTGAAATAGTTGCTGGGTTATTTCCATACCGTGCATGCATTGCCTCTTCCTCCCCTGCCCCTTAACCAACAGGACGTCTCCTTCACATAGGAAGGACACTGCTGTGTTGTTCTCAATGCCAAACCAAGTGCTCAGTCATTGATTGAGAATGGGATCTGCTTTTTCAATCTTTTCCTTCCCCTAGCCCAGAGGGGTGAAAAAACTCCCCGCTACTTTTGTAACACTTCCCATACGCTCCAAATTCCAACACAGTTTCATCAGAAGATAGACACAAACTGCCAGAGTAACTCATCGGGGCAGGCAGCATCTCTGGATAGAAGGGACGGCTCTCGACTATCCCCCCCCCCCCCCCATCATATCATAATGGGATGGTCTGAAGAAGGGGTCTCGACCCGAAACGTTACCCATTCCTTCTCTCAAAAGATGCTGCCTGCCCCGCAGAGTTACTCCAGCATTTTGAGTCTATCTTCAGTGTAAACCAGCATCTGCAGTTCCTTCCTACATAGTTTTATCAGTGTCCGTGTGAATATCTAAGGCCAGATCTGCTTAATTTCCAGATTTTACAATCCTCCTGGCAACCCTGCTTTTAATAACACATTGCCTGCGTGCTGCCTTCACTCTGCAAGGTGACGGATTGGTAACTGAGAGATAGATTTAACAAGAAAAACAGTTTCAATCAACTAAATGGTCGCTGGGCCATTTCGAGACTCCATTAATAGATGAATCAGACATAAATTCAGGAGAGCAGGACCTCTCTTGGAATTAGTGCTTGTTAGCTGGCCTATCGCAATGTGTTAAATGCATAATTTATTCACTAATGGGATTGTTAAATTGTCTGAGGTAAGGTCTTACAACCTCATGAGAATCTTTTGGATATGACCTGATTTTAACAAGACTTTCTCCGGACAGATATTATATCAAACCGAATGCTTGCCTTTCAATGAATTAGGGTTGGGCAAGGAACCTTGCTCAATCTGAAGGTTAAATATTGTTATTTACAACGGAATCTTGCCTGACTTTCATTATCAAGTGATGGGAGGACAAACGACTCCTCCAATTCATCGGCTCTCGTTTTAAAGCACTCCTTGTGTACCATCTGTCTATTCAATGCGTTTTAGTGGCCGACTGATGTACCAACCTATATCATAGAGCACTTTAAAAAAAATACTTTTCAATGTTTTAATGAATCTGTTCGCAGGCTATTAAATTCACTGACTGCTTTCTCGTGATAAGACCTTGCCTATGACTTTTATCTGTTTTTCAAAATGCTTCACCAGCCTTCCGGTTTTTGAGCACCTCTATCTAAAAATCTGCTCGGCAGTTACTCTTTCATACTGCGTTGCACTGCCTGAGTGTTTTCGAATGGTGGGGTATTAATCAAGATTCTTATTCACTGCTTGCACGGAATTCTTGGTTTGGAAACTGAAATAGTGTCAATATCTCAATTTTGATACAGGGTCTTTGATCAGAAAAGTTAAAACTGTTTCTCTTCCCACAGATTCTGCCTGACCTGCCTTAGCCATAGAGCCATAAAGTCATACAGCGTGGAACAGGCCCTTCGGCCCAACTTGCCCACACTGACCAACATGTCCCAACTATCCTAGTCCCACCTGCTTGCATTTGGTCCATATCCCTCCAAACCTGTCCTATCCATGTACCTGTCTAATTGTTTCTTAAACGTTGCAATAGTTCCCGTCTCAACTACCTCCACTCGCAGTTTGTTTTGTACACCCACCACCCTTTATGTGAAAAAGTTACCTTTCAGATTCCTATTAAATCTTTTCCCCTTCACCATAAACCTATGTCCTCTGGTTCTTGATCCCCCTACTCTGTGTGACTGACTGCTCAGAGTAGGGGAATCGAGGACCAGAGAGCATCGGTTTCATGTGAAGGCGAAAAGATTTAATAGGAATCTGAGCGGTAACTTTCTCACACAAATGTTGGTGAGTGAATGGAACGAGCTACCAGAGGAGGTAGTTGAAGCAGGGACTATCGTAACAAGTAAGAAACAATTGGACAGCTACATGGGTAGGAAATGTTTAGAGGGATATGGATGAAACGCAGGCAGGTGGGACTAGTGTAGCTGGGACATGTTGGCTGGTGTGGGCAAGTTGGGCTGAAGGGCCTTGTTGGCTGGTGTGGGCAAGTTGGGCTGAAGGGCCTGTTTCCATGCTCTATCGCTCTATGACTATGACTCAATGAAAGAATCAAATTCTTTGTAAACAAACAAATGATGAGAACAGAATGAAGATGAAGGTGTGGAAAAGCTGTGCATTTGGTTAAGCTCGGCTATTTTTTAATCTTCACCCCCTGTATCTCTGCTTATCCATAAGGCTGTAACATTTACATTACAGTAATGAGAAAATTATTCCTACTTATAGCCTTTGGAGATGCTAGCATAGTCACACGCTGTTTAAGAAGACATCAGAGAGAGTGCCTGAAGACTTTTGTTCGGTGTGCCAAGGCAGACTGGATCTCCCGGTTGCTAACCATTTTAACTCCCCTTCCCATTCCCACACAGACCTTTCT
Organism: Leucoraja erinaceus; assembly: GCF_028641065.1. Classification (NCBI taxonomy): domain Eukaryota; kingdom Metazoa; phylum Chordata; class Chondrichthyes; order Rajiformes; family Rajidae; genus Leucoraja; species Leucoraja erinaceus. The sequence continues at coordinate 9,969,693 of NC_073406.1, forward strand.
GTTCTGGGCCCCCTCCATTGCCAGAGATAGGTCACACGCAAACTGGAGGAACAGCACTTTGTTTTCCGCTTGGGTAGTTTACAGAATAACAGCTTGAACGTTGAATTCTCCCATTTTTAGGTAACCGCTAACTAACCCTCCCCTTTCTACCCCCCTCTCTTCCCCTCCATTTTCTCCCCTTGACCCCATCTGGACTCCCACCTATTTCTCCCCTCCCCTGCTACACCCCACATCCCTTCAAACCTGTTGCATACCTATTGTTCTTATCTCTGGCCTTTGCTCCAACCTGCTTGTCAAAAAATCGCCCTCAGCTGTGTCGACCTGTCACACTCTGTCCGCCCACCCCCCCCCCCCCCCACACCAGCTTTCTTCTCCCCTCCCCCCCCCCCCCCCCACTATCAGACCGAAGAAGGCTCTCGCACTGAAACATCACCCATTCCTTCTATCCAGAGATGCTGCCTTTACCGCCGAGATGCTCCAGCATATCTCCCTTTGTGTCCACTGAGATCTTCCAGCTGTTTACTTTTCACTCAGGATTCCATCATCTGCAGCCTCTTCTGTCTGCAAAAAGAAACAGGGAGGTTGGCAGAGTCAGCAAAAATGGCAGATGAAGTCTAATACAGAAAAGTGTAAGATGGTGCATTTTGGCAGAAAGGATGAGGAGAGCAATATTAACCTGATGGAATGGTTCTAAAGTGTGTGCAGGAACAGGGCACCTGATGCTTCACGTGCATAATCTATGAAGTGACAGGATATATGTGGAGAGAATTGTCAGTGAAGCAAGTGGAATCATCGGGTTCATAAATACTGGTGCTGAGTACCAAAGTTCTACCGAACTGTCACAATATCTGATCAGACCACATCTGGAGTATTGTATCTATTCCGGTTATATCTCTTTTGGAGGATGCAAAAGACAGAGGATGGGTGGCACGGTGGCGCAGCGGTAGAGTTGCTGCCTTACAGCACCTGCCGCGCCGGAGACCCGGGTTCGAGCCGGACAACAGGCGCTGCCTGTACGGAGTTTATACATTTTCCCCGTGACCTTGTGGGTTTTCTCTGAGATCTTCGGTTTCCTCACACACTACAAAGACGTACAGGTTTGTAGGTTAGTTGGCTTGGTGTACGTGTACATTGTTCCTGGTCCCTACTGATTAATGTGCGGGGATCGCTGGTTGACATGGACCCGGTGGGCCGAAGGGCATAGTTTCAGCACTGTATCTCAAAGCTAAACTGAACTGAACTTGATAGGATGCAAAAAGATCTTTGCCGAAATGGGCCCAAGCAAACTTCTCTCTTCAGTAGCAGAGTCAGGTGAGGAGGGTATTGTCACCCTGGAGCCAAAGAGATCAAGCGGACATTTGCTGAGAGTGAATGAGATTGTGAGGTTACAGATGACATGTCAGCTGTGCCTGGCCTCACTGTCATTGATGTTAATCTAGATTTGGAGAGTGGGGACGTGAATCTTCATTATACGAGGATTATCGAAGATTGGAGAATGGAATTGAGAATGAATGTTCTCCAAATAAAGCAGCATTTGTCCTGAATCTAGATTTGAGGGATCTGCGTACTTAAAGATCCAGGTTCAGGATAGGAGGGGTGGATAAAGATCTCGGATGAAGGGTTTTTGAACAGAAACATGAACTCTGTTTCTCTTCTCTCAGATGCTGCTTGATCTGGCGAGTGTACCCAGTGTTTTAGTTTAGTTTAGTTTAGTTTCGAGAGACAGCGCGGAAACGGGCCCTTCGGTCCACCGGGTCTGCGCCGACCAGCGATCCCAGCACACAGCGGTGTTCTCCACCGCAAGGCAGCATAGACTCGAATGACCAGGTGGCCTCTTTGAGCTGCTGCGATGACTTTATGATGTCCTGCCTGAGAAAGAAAAAGCCCCAGTCTCAAAGTTTCCAGTTGCCTTAGTCCCGTACAACTTGAAAGGGAATGGAAAATATCTGAACTTTTGTCTTCATCCCTTGGTAGACGCAAGCAGATAAACAGTGGGGAGAAGGCACTATTTCATAAATCATTTTGTGTTATGCTACCTAACCCATTATTTTATGCCAGGCATCTAATTAGATAGAAAGCTGGTTTCTTTGACAAAGCGCGCTGTTTTATCTGTGGCACTGCTTTCCACAGATGATGCACAGCATGTGTCAGAAACCAGTGGAGGGCTTGACTTTCTACTTAAGGCTCCGAAATTTTCAATGTCTGACTTCCTTGACATCATCCGCTCCATGTATATATATATATATCTATATAAAGTATACAAAGTTTGTCAATTCACTGCAAGCAAAATCAACACATGGATCACGTTTTACTTGGATTCATTTGCTGGAGGATTCTGAACCTCAGTAACATGCTGCATCGTGTTTCAAACAACAGAAATATTTTTATTCACCGCTGGATCATTTGAAGTCTTAAATGAGCTATGGTCCTGAACCCAGTCCCGGTTGGATTCTTAAGGGCCTGTCCCACTGTACAAGGTAATTCAAGAGCTCTTCCGAGTTTAACAAAACAAACAAACGCGTGGTAATCATGTAGAATGCACGTAGCGGGTACGTCGGAGCTCTGGACGTCTCTTAGCGACTCGCAACGCTAACAGCAGGTACTCGGGAAAGGCGGTAAGCTCGTGAAGACTAGTGAGGATTTTTCAACGTTGGAAAATGTCCACGAGGGCCCCAAGCACCTACGAGCGGCTATTACCGTAATTCTCAGAGTTCAAATCAGGGGAAACTCGGGAGAACTCTTGAATTAATTGTATCCAAACTCTAATTAAAAGGGAATAAAATAGTGCGAAGAAGGGGCTCAAACCTGAAACAACCCATTCCTACTATCCAGCGATGCTGCCAGTCCCGCTGAGTTACTCCAACATTTTGTGTCTATCTTCGGTGTAAACCAGCATTGGCAGTTCCTTCCTGCACATAAAATATATTTCAGTTGATCCTAAATGGAATCTCCATTTTGTGACTGAACATGAATAAATATGCCAGAATTTACCATTAAAAGAAAAAGTTATTTTTCATGATTTAGGTTTTGCCTGCAAAGGTTTCAGTTTCAGTTTAGTTTATTGTCACATGTACTGAGGTACTGTGAAAAGCTTTTATTGCATGCTAACCAGTCAGTGGATTATTTAGGATATTACCTATCCCTAAATGTTCTTGAGAAAGCGTTGGTGGATAGGGTGTCACTCAATTGTCCTGAATGGTTTAATTTAGTTTAGTTTAGTTTAGAGATACAGCTCGGAAACAGGCCCTTTGGCCCACCGAGTCTGCACCGACCACGATTCCCGCACATTAACACTATCCTACACACACTGGGGACAATTAAAAAAAAAACAACATTATTTTACATTTTTACCAAGCCAATTAACCTACAAACCTGTACATCTTTGGAGTATGGGAGGAAACTGAAGATTTCGGAGAAAACCCATGCAGGTCTTGGGGAGAACGTACAAACTCTGAACAGACCAGCACCCGTAGTCAGATTCTAACCCGGGTCTCTGCCACTGTAATGCCCCTGTCCCACTTAGGAAACCTGAACGGAAACCTCTGGAGACTTTGCGCCCCACCCAAGGTTTCCGTGCGGTTCCCGGAGGTTGCAGGTGGTTGCCAGAGGTTGCAGGTAGTGGAAGCAGGTAGGGAGACTGACAAAAACCTCCGGGAACCGCACGGAAACCTTGGGTGGGGCGCAAAGTCTCCAGAGGTTTCCGTTCAGGTTTCCTAAGTGGGACAGGGGCATAAGGCAGCAGCTCTACCGCTGCGCCACTGTGCCGCCCTCTTTGCTCTGCAAACCCAGGGAACAGGCCCATTGGCAACCATTCTGGATTGGAGAACCTACATCACAATATTGAACAATTATTTCATATCTGCTTGTTCCCCTCTCTTCCAGCAGTTCCCACAGGGAGTGAAGAAGTGCTCCTGTTCAGAGTGTTGCTAATCCTCATGAGGGTAGAAATGATAATGAATAAGACTGGGTGCACACACTTGATTTATTTTAATGGTGGCATTAACATATTTATAATGAAAGAGTTACCTCACATATTGCAATGACCAACAAAAGAACATTGTTAAAATTCATGAAGCATTCACTCACTATTATCATCAATGCTAATTTCTCAGCAGTTGCATTTCATGCACAGCAAAAAAAGTCTAACGAATTTTGTTTTTACATATAAAACCTATAATAAAGACACCATTTAAATAAAACGTAGGTTTCTGTGGGGGAGGGCATTGAGATTGCAAAAAATGTTAAACATCGATTGATGACATTGAAGCAAACAATTGTATGATAGATAGTACTAAAGGCAAAATTAGTAGATTCAAGCCCAATGTGGTAATGGCAGTGGGTCTATATATCAATACTAATTCAATCGTATGATCTGATTCAAATGGGTAACAAAGAAAATTAAAAACTTAAATTAATATTTGTATTAATTAATATTATTAATATTAAATTAATAGTCTGTCTTAAACTCCGGCTTATTCAGCCAGTCTGACACCAGAGTCCAGTCTGACTTGCATGTTACAATTTGCCATCACTGTCACTGGATATGTAACAGATTGCAGATGCTCCAGTAATATATCACGCTTAACACTGGAAGATTTCTCGATGGGCTTCACAGGTGAGCTACCAGGTAAAAGGGTCAATTGAGCCACCTGCAGAGAGTAAAGTTGGTGGTGAAATGCTTAGCAAAAGCGGAAGCTTTTATGGAGCACTTTCAAAAGGGAAGTAGAGTCACGGAAATTTATAGCGAGGATCCCGAACTTTAAGGCCTTGCAGCTAAAGTTACAGCCACCAGGTGAAGGGGAATATCAAGTTTAAGTTCAAGTTCAAGTTCAAGTTCATCTGAGAGACAGAGAGGTCAAATGTTCCTACTTGTAGGTTCAGGCCATTTCTTTTTCTCTGTTGTTTTTGAACCTCCAAAAGGTTCTGAACCTCCTCACTTCCAGGGAGCTGCAGACCCACTCTCTTCTCCACCACCCCATTCTCACCACTTAGAACAAATTCCAGAATCTCGGTCAACTTCGCTTCTTTAAGAGGTATAAGTTGGATTGCTGTGGATGGTGTGTGGGAAGGAACTGCAGATGCTGGTTTACACCGAAGATGGACACAAAACGCTGGAGTAACTCAGCAGGGCCAGGCAGCATCTCTGGAGAAAAGGAACAGGCGACGTTTTGGGTCGAGACCCTTCTTCAGACTGAGAGTCGGGGAACGAGAGATATGAAAAGGTACAAAGAAACCAATGAGCAAAAGGAATGCAAAAAGACAAATCAGCTGACCAACGATGATCAAAGGAAGGTGGAGCCCACAAAGGTCCATTGTTGGCTGTGGAGGAGGCGGTGCAGAAGAGGGTGGTGATCGCAAATTATCACAGCTTCCATAACGTCTCCTTAAAATAAACAACAAACTAACACTGGATTAAAATAATCGTTAAACCATGGAAACATTTCTAACGCTAAAGCGGTGAATCATCATTTCTCGTTTTTATTCCTGGCAGGAAATCAGATAGCTTTAAAACATAATTACTAAAAGATGCATACTAATTAGTACCTATTAACAAGCATGCTCTTTCACTTTACTTCATTTTCTGCTGTGACTGTAACAAGTTTCACAAGTTATTGGGTTACATTGAATTTGAGAAACAAAGAGCAGCTGTCCCTCTGATGGTGCTGATTTGCTTGTTGGGACTAATGGGAGGCAGGTGTTGTGATGGATACATTTTTTTCTATTTCAGTATTAACACCCAGAACATTTTTAGTTATTTTTTAAAGAAAAGGCTATTCTGTGTCATCCCGATTTTTCAGGAATTTATTTCTCAATTCACATAAGGTGCAAATGAGCTCTGGGTGGAAAGGTATAAAACAGACAAGGTGAACATTTGGAGGTACACAAAAAAGCTGGAGAAACTCAGCGGGTGCAGCAGCATCTATGGAGCGAAGGAAATAGGCGACGTTTCGGGCCGAAACCCTTTTGTTGAGAGACTCTGGTGTGGGCTTTTACAGTGAGGGGTTGGAATCTTCCTCCTGAGGAAGTGCAAAGGTAAGGTGCGGATGAACACAAAACTAGAAACCACATCAAGCATTAAACTTTAGCTTATTTTATAGTTTAGTTTATTGTCGTGTGTGCCAAGGTACAGTGAAAAGCTTTTGTTGCGTGCTAACCAGCCAGCGGAAAGACAAAACATGATTACAACCAAGCCATTCGCAGTGTACAGGTACATGATAAGGGAATACCGTTTAGTCCAAGGTAACGCCATCAAAGTTCGATCAAAATAGTCCGAGGGTCACCAATGAGATAGACCTACATTCATCATTAAAGGAAAAACATTTCAAACAGCAAAGATTGCAGTCAGTTCAGAAGGTGAATCCAGCGACTTAAGCAAAGAAGAAAACTGTAAAGGCAAGAGTCGTGAGTTTGCACAGGTAGTTAAATAAGATGCTAAAAACAATGACTGTAACCAGATAACCTTTGAAGAATTAATACATAGTTTAAACCACGCAAAAAGTGATCCAATCGAGACTATTCAAGGTGAAGATAATATTTGCTCAAAGGAAAAGATTTACAAATAACATTACAAAAGGACATTAGCATGCAAGAAGCAGGAGTAGGTTATTCATCCTGTAATTCCTGCCTTGCTGTTTAGAAGGGTCTGGGTTGAAACAATCTTGGCATCAACACCATTTTCTCAGTCTTTCCACCTTGAACATATTCAATGATATCTCTTCAGTTCTCTGGGTTCTCAAAGCTCCCAAATTCTTCATAATTTCCATCAAAAATGGGTATTTTTTAATTCTGACTATATATATATCCCGTGGTTACTCCAGCTGTTTGTGTATATTATATATATAATATATATATATATTATATATATATTATATATATTATATAACTATAAATATATATAATATATATATATGTAACTCAGCGGAAAGGCAGCATGTCTGGAGAGAAGGAACGGGTGATGTTTCGGGTCGAAACCCTTCTTCAGACTGAGTCTTAACTCACAACCACACCACAATAAAGAGATAATAAGCACAATGCTCCCAGTATGATACAAATGGAGCTCTGCATGATGAAAATCTGACTTTTAGATCTTGCAGAATGCAAACCATACAATAAACTGCGCAAATAGTTCTTATTATGGGGCATGAGGAACAAACACAAAGATCCAAATCTGATACCATTCAAAGAGCCAGTTAAAAGGTTAATCAGATTATTTTCATAAGATATTAAGTAACTCACTACTATGCTAACAGTCTGTTTATCCAGCCTTGTATCTGTAATTGATGAAAAGTCTTTGGTTGAAACCCAGTGTGATAAAAAATCAAATATTGCAGTTGATTTTGTGAATATATGTTCATTTTTATCACAAGTCAGATGCAGATTAAATGTTAAGATGAAGATAAAACGGCAGTGTGGAAACGGTTATACAAGCAGCAATATGTGGTATTAAAATAGTGTTGGAAGTGTCGTTGTATTTTATTATGTAAATATTCGGTGCATTCATTGCATTAGTTGGAGATTTCAATAAATGGATCGCTCTTGTCCTTAAAGCTTTTTAAGTACATTCATGTATCTTTATATTCTGGGAATTATTTACTCTTCAAGTATGAACATGGATATTTCAAGTGTGTAATAAGGATGAATTAAACAGACGATGCTGGAGGAAGAAAAAATAACATCATGTTCCACAATCAGAAAAATCTGGATGTTGAAACAAGGAACTGCAGATGCTGGTTAATGCACAAAAGGACACAAAGTGCTGGAGTAACTCAGCGGATCGGGCAGCGTCCCTGCAGACGATGGTTTTGGGTTGGGACCATTGTTCAGACTGATTGTTGGGGGTGTGGAGAAGAAAGAAAGCTGGGAGAGTTTAGTTTAGAGAGAGTGTGTTGAAACAGGCCCTTCGACCCACTGAGCGAAGCTAAATCTATCTCAGAGCAATGGGAGGCATTCAAGAACAAAATTCAAAAGGAAATGGAAATGACCAAGGCAGAAGAAAAGGAAGATTTATCGGGGGAACAGCTCCATCTAAGACCGCAAGAAATTGCACAGAATTTTGGATGCAATCCAGACCATCGACACAAACCAACCTCCCTTCCATTGACTCCATCGACATTTCACGCTGCCTCGGCAAGGCCACCAGCATAATCAAGAACGCATCTCACGATGGAGGAAAGATGAGGGAAAATATACTTAATCCAGATGGTGCTGGGGATCTTGAAATTAATGCTAAAATGGTCACTAACTTCCCTCCCCCACAAGGCAAAAGATGCAGGTGTGAAAACGTATACCTCCAGATGCAGGGACAGTTTCTTCCCAGCTGTTATCAGGCAACTGACCCATCCTATGAACAACTAGAGAGCAGTCCTGAGCTACCATCTACATCAATGGAGACCTTCGGACTTCAATTGGACTTCGCTGGACATTACCTTGCACTAACCGTTATTCCCTTCATCCTGTATCTGTGCACTGTGAATGACTTGATTGTAATTACGTATAGTCTTTCTGCTGACTGGTTAGCATGCAACAAAAAGGCTTTTCACTGTACCTCGGTACACATGGGAATAAACTGAAACAAACTCATTTTGTGAAGCACCAAGAGATTTACGCAGCAGATAGCATTGAACACTATATAAAGTTCACTTCAAGCTGAAAGGGAAATCACGACAGCAATCAATGGTTACGGATAAATATTTGCATAAAATCAATGTAAATCCAGTGAGGTTTTATCAATAAATCACAATCAATAGGTTAAATAGGGATAAACATGTGACTATTAGGAGCCAGATAGATAACTGTTAGCATGGAGGTGGAGGATGTAAGTTGGCTTTATGTTCAATACTGTGTAGCACTTGTGACAAAATTGGGGGCGAGGTGATGGCGGTGGTGCCGTTGCAGTTAAGGAGGATGAGTGGACTGTGGAAACTTCAATGTATTGGGCAACTTTGAAATTGGATAAATCTTGAGGACTTCCGGTGGCGGTATGGAGTAGGTGAGACTCGCGCCAACTAGCTCCGTGAAAAAAAACGAAAAAACGGGGGGAAAAGACAGATCCTACCTGCAGAAAACGGCACCGATTGTTTTGCAGGAGGCCAGTGACGTCATCAGGCGTGCGACACTGGCAGAATGTCGACTCAGCATACTCCCCCTCCCAAGACAAAAACCGGCAAGACTAAAGAGGTAGGCCCAACTGAAGCCTCGGCCTCAGGTTTAACAGCATCCCGAGAAGACGTCTCAAAGAAGAAGAAAAAGACTGAGATGGAAGAATTAAAAACGTTTCTTACACAGGAAATCTCTAATTTAATGGTGGAACTTAAAAATCTTAGACTGAACTTTAAAGAAGAGCTGACATCTTTTAAAAAAGAAATGAAAGAACAAATTAAAGACGATGTTACAGAGATGGTACACAAAGTCCTGGAAGACTGGAAATTAGATATGGAAATAAATTCGACTCAAAATGTTGAAGAAGTAAATGAAAAACTGAATATGATGGAATCCAAATTTGATTCTAAACTTGAACCTATCTTCCAGACATTAAACCAACACCACAAGATTGTAAAAGAATTGAGGAATTTGCTGAGACAAGCACCGCAACTACAAAACAACTCATCACCGAGAACCAACGCCTATCAAAGTTATTGCGTCAAATAACCGAAAAATGTACAGACTTGGGAGAACGACAGAGGCGTCAGAATTTAAGAATCGTGGGCATCCAGGAAGGCAGAGAGGGGACTCGTGACCCCCGTGAATTTGCTGCAGATGTACTGAAAACAATTTTGAACCTGGACCAGGCGCCATTACTTGCCCGAGCGCACAGAGTGCCAAGACGTCCCCCAAAGGTGGGCGACCCTCCAAGAATAACGATAGTAAAGGTCCAATATGACCATGTATTGGATGACATGATGAGGAAAATCGGCAAAAGCAGAAATCTTGTATATGGAGGAGATAAGATTAGCGTATTCAGTGATTACCCTGTGGAAGTTGCTAAGAAAAGAGCATTGTTCACAGAAACAAGAAGAATACTGAAGAACATAAAGAATCTGAGATACGGACTGTTATACCCCGCAACACTAAGAGTTAGTTACGAGAAGAAGGAATACTTCTTCATCAAGCACACGGAAGCATTTGAATTTGCCAAGAACATCGAGGACAAGATCGAAGTTTGAAAAATATTCAACACTCAACACCTACCAGGATACTGCTATCTCGCAGAGAAGATATGGAACTCTAAACTTTAAACTATTATATTTAAGAGTTGCCTAAGATTCGCAATAAGAATTGGGTAAATACCCTGCAACGGATATATAATACTTACATTTTAGTACTAACTTCTAACAACTATTAATAATCAAGAATACTAACTAACACTAACTATTGATAATAAGATTATTCAGATTATTTAAGAATTAACTAAAAGTATGAAATATAAGTAAAGTGTGATTCAGGTATTTTATAATGAAAAATGTATGGTGGCTCTCTCTCTGATGTTTTTGTTTTTGATTATTCTTTGATAAATGTTTATATTATACAAAACTATACATTTCAATTTGAGACTACTAATTATATCAGTAATGGAATATAATAATTATTTCTTTCCCCCCCACAAATTGTTTGCATCGAATTGGAAACTTTCCTTTCAAGGAGCTAGTATTTTTATTAACCAAAAGCTACGGAAGTCCATAGATGCTTAGCCACATTAGGGTGGCTATCACTAACTGCACTAATTGTAGTTGTAGTTGCTTTTCTTTTTTACTTTCCACACTTTACTAACCCAATTTGCTATTACTTTTTTTTATCTTATATCATATTATATTTTGTATTTGGAATGGAATTGCATATTTTATTTAAGGAGATATGTTCAGATGGAAAACAGACGTGACCTAAAATTCATCTACCTGATGTTCGAGTATAAGGTAGGGTTGAGTGTGCTGAATCATCTGCTCTACCACTTAATCACAAGATGCAAGACATGAATATAAAAATTGGGGGTGAGGGAATTAAATTCTGTAGTTGGAATGTTAAGGGAATTAATGAACCTATCAAGAGAGGCAAAGTGTTAGCTCATTTAAAATCATTGAAAACAGATATAATATTTCTCCAGGAGACACATCTTAAAAAGGAAGCACAACACAGCACAACATAGCAAAATGGATTGCTAAAGCGTACGACTCTTCATTCACACATAAATCTAGAGGTGTTGCAATATTAATTTGTAAAGGTATACCCTTTAAACATATATCAACGATAGAAGACATTGAAGGCAGATATATTGTAATAATAGGGAAGTTATACTCAAAAAAAGTGACTCTCCTCAATATGTATGGACCAAATTTTGATAGCCCTCTGTTTTATAAGAGTATTCTTAACAATATCCCGGAATGTACACAACAAAACTTAATAATCGGTGGAGATTTAAATTGTACATTGGATGCTTGTTTGGATAGATCATCAACTCAAAGAAAACTAAAATCTCGATCAAGTGAATTTTTAAATTCATACATTAATACTACTAATATTCAGGACATTTGGAGAATTGAAAATCCATCGGGCCGAGAATATTAATTTTACTCACCAGTACACAAAACTTACTCAAGGATAGACTATTTTTTAGTAGATTCAAAACTTATCCCATTTACCTATAACTCGCAATATCATAACATCATAATCTCAGACCACGCTCCATTAACATTTATGATCAAACTAAACGGAATGGTAGAGACACAGTCACAATGGAGATTTAATCCCCAAATCTTAAAAGATAAGTTATGTAATGAATACCTAGTAAAACAGATTAAAATGTTTTTTGAGGCAAACGATAGCCCTGACATCTCTGCTTCCCTTCTTTGGGAAACATTTAAAGCATTTGTACGAGGAGCATTAATTTCTTCCCAATCATTTTTTAATAAAGAGAATAGGGCCAAACAACAGAAACTGGAAATGGAAATAAAGCAATTAGACACAGAAAATGCAGCAGCACCATCTACGATAAAACACAATAAAATTGCAGTACTGAAATATAAATTATTCAAGATATATTCAGTGGAGAGAAGGCAGGGATGGGATACTGAGTTGGATGATCAGCCATGATCATATCGAATGGTGGTGCAGATTCGAAGGGTCGAATGGCCTACTCCTGCACCTATTTTCTATGTTTCTATGAGTGTTAATCAGACAAGCATGCTTGTTGTCACAGTGCCCAGGGTTCCCAAACTGGGGTCATATTCTTTCTTATTGACTGACTGTGTTTGGTTCTGGTATACTGATATCTGTTTATCATTAGTTCATAAATAAGTGAAACAACATTGTTATGTGCCATTAAAGTTGCCAGGGGTAAACGGGACGAAAAAGGTTGGGAACCCCTGGGATAGAGGAAATGGAAGCTATCCACCTGATGTGATACTAAGATATCTCATCAAAATTCGAGGCAGGATCAGTGATTCAATGGTTCATTGGTGTTTTATTGTCACGTGCGCACTGCACAGTGAAATTCTTTTTGCATGGATAGCACATGCACGAGCCGCCGTATTTTTTGCGGCAGGTACAAAAACTCCAAAGTCTGGTCCACCCGCTCGAGGTACTTGAACGGTTCCCGATCCAGGTAGGCCCCAGGCTGCTACATGGTGTCCTCTGTCGCCCTCTATTGGCTTGGCCCGCCAACTGACGTTGCAGCCTACCTTGAAGGCACTGGAGGCAATGCCCCTGGACCCTCTCTAGACTTCTTGCATCTGTCGTTGCCAGCCGCCTCCTCCTCCTCAACTCTCCGGTCTTCGGGACCGAGCTTCCCTCCCTTCAGACCTGGTCTTTCTTCGCCGCTGCCCCTGTGAATCATCTAATTCCTACAAGGGAAGTGCCGGGATACATCTTAAGATGCATGATTGGTGCACGATTACCAAAATATACCTCAAATCTTGACTTCAGGTGACATCTTAGGTCAAGAAGTGGTGCAATGAACATGATGTAAGTTCGTTGGAGAGATCAACGAGACTGGAAAACCAGTGGTTAGATTAAACGTGTAATTAATGGAATATGTGAGTCACTCATTTATTTCAGAAGGGAAAGCAGTGGAGTGTGCGGAAATGACTGGCATAGCTTAATGAATCTGCGAGTATTTACAGCATTAGTTGACACGTTGAGAAAATGAGTTGGACAAGTTCTTAAATCCAAACCGCTTCCTGAATCTCCATTCCCCATTCACTGTTCAAGAAAATAACGCACGAGTGATGAATTTCCTACTGCTGAGCTATTGCGGGACTAAAGTCAGACGTGCAGAAGCCAATAAACAGCAGAAAGAACACAAGGAGATTAAAGGATGTGTTAGAGGGTGAAACAGAAAGAACAATGGAAATAACACTGTGACAACGAATCAAACGCTAACAGGATTAATAGGAACAAAATTAAAATGGTAAATGCACAGAACAAGAATGGAACAAGAGCAATGTGGAAGAGAGATCAATGCAGACCTAATTTGTTTTTACATAAATTATATACTTATTGCTCTGTGAAATACAGAAGAGCTACGAGAGAGTTGTGGTCCAGTTATTTGTTATTGCTGGGCAGTTTTGATTGAAATGGTGCCTCCACTCAGTCGCTGGACTCTAAGTGAGGGCTTTATGTTTACTTGTAGAGGAGACAAATGGCAAGATCTTGGTATTTAAAAGTTGTTGGGTAGGGTGTTCCAGGATTTACACATGATGGTGAAGAAGAAATGACTCCACATTTCTGCACTGTCTCTGCTTCAGCAGAACCCGCTCCAAGGGGAACGTCTATTTGTCTTGTTCCTCTGCTGGAAATTGTGAATAAGTGAGAAAAAAAGATCGAGTCTTGAATAGAACGTGATATTCACAGGTTTTATGGGAATAATAAATCACTGTGGACTTTATAATTTCTTGCAGAAATTGCATCGATTAGGAACCTTTTTTCGTGTAAACATTGATTTAATGCAGGAGAGATCATGCGAGATATGATTTCTAGATGAAATTATGCCCAATCCTTATGTAGGCCACGGATTGCTTTATCCTGTACATGTAGTGTGTTCTGATGTCCACTAACTGGCAGGCATTGAGCTGCTGGGGTCATTGTTTGTGTAACACTCAGTTATGCCGTTGCAGCATAGATTGAAGAAGGACATAGGGTGGCAAGGGGGGGCGCAGCAGTAGAGTTGCTGCCTTACGGTGCTTACAGCACCAGAGACCCGGGTTCGGTCCCAACTCTGGGTGCTGTCTGTACGGAGTTGGTAAGTCCTCCCCGTGACCGCGTGGGTTTACTCCGAGATCTTTGGCCACCTCCCACACTGGAAAGACATACTAGTTTGTAGGTTAATTGGCTTGGTACAAAGGTTAAAAAAATGTAAACAGCGCCTGTTTCCGCACAGTTTCTCTAAACTAAAATTAAACTAGCCATTAGCACCTCTGGCCCTTACTGAAGAGCCTCAAGAGAAACAGGGAGCACATCACCCTCATTCTGGAGGCCTTGCATCAGACCTGGATGGAGTGGATGTGTAGAGGATGTTTCCATGAGTGGATAAAGGGAATAATGCATAGCGCAAGGTAAAGTCCAATTAAAGATAGTCTGAGGTTCTCCAGTAATGTAGATGGTAGCTGGGGTCCACTCCCTAGTTATTGAGAGGATGGTTCAGTTGCCTGATGAGAGCTCAGAAGACACTGTCCCTCAATCTGTGGTGTGCATTTTCACAATTCTGCCTGATGGGATAGGGGAGAAGAGGGAGTGACCAGGTCCTTGATAATGCTGGTGGCCTTGCCAAGACAGTGTGAAGTAGTGTAGATGGATTCATTGGAAGTTCAAGTTCAAGTTCAAGTTACATTTATTATCACCTGCACCAATTGGTACAGTGAGATTTGAATTACCATACAGCCATACGAATAAATAAAACACAACACACGATAGAATTTAGCATGAACATCCCCACACAGCGGAATCAGCGTTTTCCACTGTGAGGGAAGGCAATAAAGTTCAGCCATCTTCCCCTTTGTTCACCCATGGTCGGGGCCTTTGAGCCCTCCGCAGTCGCTGCTACGAGCGGCCCGATGCTTCTGGCCCTCACGCCGGGATGATTGGAGCTCCAGCGTCGGAACGGAGAACACTCTCATTTGGCCTGGAGTTTCCGAATTGGCCACTTCCTACCGGAGACCGCGTCTCCCGAAGTCCACAAGCCGAGCTGGATGGAGATTCAACGCTGGCGACCCTCGGCAAAAGATCCCAGGACTCAGCGATGTTAAAGTCGGCGCTGCCCGCGGCTGGAAGCTCCGCAAACCACAGCTCCACGGTGTTAAACAGCAGGCCCAACACTCCAGAGCTCCAGCGATCCCCGATAAGGCATTGACCTGC
Source organism: Leucoraja erinaceus (assembly GCF_028641065.1). Lineage (NCBI taxonomy): Eukaryota > Metazoa > Chordata > Chondrichthyes > Rajiformes > Rajidae > Leucoraja > Leucoraja erinaceus. Next base: position 9,985,035 of record NC_073406.1, read on the forward strand.
TCCGCGATGGAATCCAGTGCTGCACCGCTGCTGAAAGGCCGTGGCAATCCAGATGGGAGGCCGTGGGGGGGGGGGGGGGGGGGGGGGGGGGGGGGGGGGGGGGGGGGGGGGGGGGGGGGTGTTAGAAGATGAGACTCGGAGAAAAGACGCATCCTCGACCAGGAAGTGACTGAGAGAAACGGTTTCCTCCTTCCCCCCCCCCCCCTCCCCCACCCCCCCCCCCCACCCCCTCCCTCCAACCCTTTGACACAACTAAAAATACCAAGAAGGGTGAAGTGACGGACAAACTGCTGGTGAGGATGCCACGTACGGCGTCACCTGAAAGGGAGGTTGGTTTGTGTGATGGTCTGGGCTACATCCACAATTGTCTGCATTTTCTTGCAGTCTTGGACAGAGCTGCTGTCAAACCAGGCCAATAAAATGCTTTCTCCTTTAGTGCAAGGGTGGCCTGAGGTGTTCCTCTGCTAAGGTAGGCTCTGCAAACAACCCAAGCATGAATTGTTATACATTATTCCCTTTGTGCTTTGATCGTTCAAGTATTTTCCAATCTGTTGATGTCTCTCAGCGGTGAAGCATTGGCACAGCTGGTGGAGCTACTGTCTCACAGAACCCTGTGTATGCCCTGTATAAATGGAAGGGGAGATGCATCACCTCACCTCACCTCACTTCACTTCACCTCACCTCACCTCACCTCACGTAACCACGCACTGCCAGCCTCTTCTGTGGGTGTTCATCAGTTCTAGGAGCAGAATTAGACCATTCGGCTCTTCAAGTCCACACCGCCATTCAATCATGGCTGATCTATCTCTCCTTCTCAACCCCATTCACCTGCCTTCTCCCCATAACCCCTGACATCCGTACTAATCAAGAATATGTCACCCTTTCTAATCACTCTCCGCCTTAAAAATATTAATTGACTTGGTTTCCAATGCAGTCTGTGGCAATGAATTCCTCAGATTCACCACCCTTTGACTAAAAACATTCCCTCATGTTCCCACATTGGACTGATCAATCATTTTAGATCTCTCAGAGTGGAAGCAAGGCACCTTCAATCCCAAAGTATTACCTCAGAAGAAGAAATCTTCTCAGCGTTACATACAAAAGCAACATAGCAGTAAAATAACACAATTGTTCACAGGTTAGTGTAACACCCCACCTCTGGTGAACTGCACTGAGTGATGTCACTGGATACGTGTTGGTGTTTGTGAAGATTTTTGAAGAGAAAGATCTAAAAGAGTCATGGAAGAGAGTGGGTGAATTGAATAATCTTAACTTCTTTTCAATCGTTTCTGCTTTAATCACCAGGCCAGTCCTGATGTTGGGTAACATTAGTAACTTTAATTTTAGAGATGCAGTATGGAAACAGGCCCTTCGGCTCACTGAGTCCACTCCGATCAGCGATCACCCCCGTACACTGGAACTATCCGATACACTAGGGACAATTTACAATCTTTACCAAAACCAATTAACCTCCAAACCTGCATGTCTTGAGTGTGGGAGGAAACCGGAGCTCCCGGAGAAAACACGAGATTAGTACGGGTGTCAGGGGATATGGGGAGAAGGCAGGAGAATGGGGTGAAGAGGGTAACATAGATCAGCTCCGATTGAATGGCGGAGTAGACTCGATGGGTCAAATGGTTGAAATCTGCTTCCATCACTTATGAATTTAGGAAACATGCGGTCACAGGGAGAACATGCAAACTCTGTATAGACAGCACCCACAGTCAGATTAGAACCTGGGTCTCTTGCGCTTTAAGGGATCACCTCTATCGCCGCACCACCATGACTACCCCTTTGCCTCCACAGATGCTGCCTGACCCGCTGAGTGCCTCCAAATAGTTGATTTTGTGCTATCTCCCGGTCAGTTGAATTAGCATTTTTTTCCCCCTCTTCTCATCTCATATTTAAATGGCATTACTGAATATTTCCCTTTCTGCTTGTATCTCCCCTTCACGGTTGGCTATTTTCACAAGGTGGCTTATCACCCTCTCACACATTGACGGGACACTTATCCATGCATGTCCAATGCCATTAATGCTGGAGAGGCAGTCTGCATGAATCCCAGTAGACATTATATCAAGGTCCAGGACACAGTACGAGATGAAGATAAACACCAGTCTAGCGCGTACTCGGAGCGAAGCATGTCAGGCATGGCCATGGCGACACTGCAGGCTTTCACCAGTAAAGATGAGTGTGTGGATGCTGTGTGTGCTCACCAGCTGTTTTAACATTGTAATGTTAAGTGCATCAGAAATGCCAGCTTTGAGCCTCCTTTAGAAGCATTCAAACAAAGACTTGGAATGCGCTGTTGCAGCCTACGTGAGGCTACGAAGGTGCAGATCTGCCTCCGAGCACTAATCTCCTCAACCACCTGCCAAAAATCGGATTGCGTGACTTCTCACCCGTGTAAAACTTCACGGTTCTTTGAAACGGAACGCAATTTGCATTGACATGACCTTTGGAGGGAAACTAGCCTGAGGGACATTCCACGATATTATGTTTTAGTTTAGTTTAGTTTAGAGATACATCGTGGAATCAGGCCCTTTGGCCCACCGAGCCCGCGCCGACCAGCGATCCCCGCACATTGACACTATCCTACACATAATAGGGACAATTTACATTTATACAAACCCAAGTATACAAACCCAAGCCAATTAACCTACAAACCTGTACGCCTTTGGAGTGTGGGAGGAAACCGAAGTTCTCGGAGAAAACCCACGAGGTCACGGGGAGAACGTACACACTCCGTACAGACAGCACCCATAGTCGGGATCGAACCCGTGTGTCTGGCACTGTAAAGCAGCAACTCTACCGCTGTGCCACTCTGTGAGAAAACCTTTTGCTGAGATTAAAGTGGAACCAAAAAAATGATGCAAAATGCTGGAGTAACTCAGCAGGTCAGGCAACATCTCTGGAGAAAAGGAATAGGTGACGTTTTGGGACGGAAAACTTCTTCAGACTCTGAGTATGAATAAGTTCTTAAGTTCGTAAGTTCAAGGAGCAGAATTAGGCCATTCAGCCCATCAAGTCTATTTCCTCTCGATAAATAGCAGCAAACAAATAACCAAGTGTCCCGGCAAAGGCCGAGACACTTGGGACATGTTGGAAATGCTCAGTAAGCCAGTCGGCATCTGAACTGGTTCGTCCATCAGAACTAATTACAATGATCAACATCTTTAAAGGGCAAATTGAAGGGAAAGGAATCAGAACAAAACAGAAATTAGAATATGTACGGTGTCTTCCAGTACGTGTAAGGAAATAATGCCTCACAGCGCCAGAGAACCATGGTCTCTGGAGCTGTAAGACAGCAACTCTCCTGCTGCCCATTTGCGAAAATGAATTTCATATTCTAGAATCAGGAAATATTCATCATGAGAAACATTTATCGTGAACTCTCCACTACATTCTCCAGCTAAGGCTGCATTATTATTGTGAATATTAAAACTTGATACAATGGGAATAATTCAAACAGCATTCCTCAGTCAAAATCAAAAGAGAAAATGTCTTAACAAAGATTACCTGTTGATCCTTGAAGATACCTGAACCTACCTGATCTCGCGGTTGCCAAACACTTTAATCCCCATTCTCATTCCCACACTGACCTTCTCCATTGTCAGAGTGAGGCTAATCGCAAATTGGAGGAACAGCATCTCATATTTCGCTTGGGTAGCTTACAACCCAATCGTACAACTCTTGATTTTTCTAATTTCAAGTCACCCCTGCACTCCTCTCTCTCCACCCCTTCCCCCACCCGAGGTTCCCATTCTCATCGGGCAAACAGCTAGCTGTTTCCTTTATCATCGTTTTTTTTTGCATATCTTTCATTCATTTGTTCTATATTTCTCTGTCTATATTTCTTGTTTCCCTTTCAGCTGACTAGTCTGAAGAAGGGTCTCGACTTGAATGGCCACCCATTCCTTCTCTCCAGCGATGCCGCCTGTCCCACTGAGTTACTCCAGTATTTTGTGCCAATAAAGATATTGAAGGTTGGTTTAGATCCCAGTTATTTTATGATTGTGATTTTCAAATACGAGAAATTTGTAAAAGTCACTGCCCTGGGGAGACTATACCTCATTCATGGCACAAATTGATAGCTCCCAGGGCAACCCTTTCAAATGTTCGACTTCCAAATATTTGAGCGGAAAATGATATAATGCTGGCAACAGGTCAAACTGCCTGTGAAATTGAAAGATTCTCAAGGAATGGAATTTGTTCTCGTGGCTGAGAAATAAGTTCGCAGTGACCACACAACAAAGACATCTTTCAGATAAATGATTTTTAACTGTCCCATTGGTCCTCTATTATCCTACAACAATTCACTGAAATGCCACTGGATAATTATTTTATTCAATACTCGCTTTCATAGTGTGGAAAACTATTGGAGCTACTCTTTTTGATTCTAAGCGATCCATCATTCTTCAAAATCTTTTTGTTCCAGTACAAGTTGAGCCACAGATTCTCCATTAAAAGTTTGGCTTTGGAAACACGAGGGAGAAATGATATTTGCAGAGAATTATATTTATTTTCATCAAAACTGCACTGTACTTCACATCGTAGAAAGTAGACTTTGTATTTTCTACTGAAGGGCAGCACGGTGGTGGAGTGGTAGAGTTACTGAGACCCGGGTCTGAGGGAGTTAGATGTGGCCCTTGTGGTTAAAGGGGTCAGAGGGGTATGGAGAGAAGGCAGGTACGGGATACTGAGTTGGATGATCAGCCATGATCATATTGAATGGCGGTGCAGGCTCGAAGGGTCGAATGGCCTACTCCTGCACCTATTTTCTATGTTTCTATTATCCCGACTACGGGTGCTGTCTGCACAGGGTTTGATCATTCTCACCGTGACCGGCGTGGGTTTTCTCTGAGATCTTTGGTTTCCTCCCACACTCCAAAGACCTACGCGTTTGTTGGGTAATTGGCTTGGTATAAAAATGTGTAAAGGCAAAATTGTCCCTTGTGTGTGTAAGATTGTGTTAATGTTCGGGTATCGCTGGTTGGTGCGGACTCGGTGGGCTGAAGGGCCTGTTTCCGCACTGTACCTCTAAACTAGACTAAACTAAATTGAACTTTGGTTGTAAATATCATGTTTCATGGGCTCAGATGTGCCAAAGCATCATACACTAGGTAAGTATTTTTAAGGCTAGTTAACAGGAAATGTAACAAACACACATAACAAGTATAGTAATATAGTAATAGTCCTTGCTAGAGAGAGATTAGTTGTAAACCAATGGCACAAATAGTGCTTTGTGGCTTTGCTTGCATCTCAGACCATGATGTCCTCCTTTTGTGCAAGACAAAGTGGAGAAAACAATATGAAAGGCTGTTAATATGTATCAGGTATCGATGCCATGTTTAGATTACCAACTCTGCATTTGTACATATCTTTTCATATTTTATAGTTTAGCTTGAGAGATACGGTGTTGAAATAGGCCCTTTGGCTCACTGAGTCCACACCGACCAACAATCACCCAGACATTAGTTACATCCTACACACTAGGGACAACTTACAGAAGCCAATTAACCTGCAAACTTGCACGCCTTTGCAATGTGGGAGGAAACCAGAGCACCCGGAGATAACCCACGCGGTCACAGGGAGAACGTACAAACTGTACAGACAGTACCTGTAGTAAGAATCGAACCCAGGTCTCTGGCGCTGTAAGGAAGCACCACTGTGCCGCACCTGGGAGCTCTTTCAAAAACTTTTAAAACTGCGCATTATACGATAATTCTGATTTTATACAACAGTAGAAAACCGACTGAATAAAAAAAACACAGTTAGCATTTCAGGTCAAAGATCTTTTAGTCAAACTCTTTCCTTGTTGTAAAGTCTTTGGACCTCCAACATCCATTCTGTATCTCTTTTCACCGATGTTATCCGAGTTGTTCCTAGTGTTTCCAGTCATTTCTGTATTTGTTTCTGACGGCCAGCATTCAACTTGAATTTGACATAAAATTAATTATTGGCAGCCTGCCTGAGATCTCTCTTAGAATTTATATCTGATTAGGCCCTCGTAAAAATAGCGGGAGTTGTAAAACGTACTGCTGATTCACTGCAACTCACTGTGCACTTTTGCACAAAGTCAGAACCGTACCCACTGAGAGTGCAAAATTACAACATACAGTTCCATGCACAACCTGTTAGCACAGCTGCTAGTTAGATGAATCTGGGAAGGCATTTTAACTCACCCTACTGAGGGATGGTTAAAATAAAGTTAGCTGATGATAAACTACTCGCTATAATCACCCTTTTTTTTGTTGCCAATTCTCAAGTAGCTGCTAAATTATTTAACAGGCACAGGGCACGGAACTGCCAAGGAAGTTCCACTGCCACTAAATTATAATCATATTTAAAATGAAACTTCCTATCCACTGTTTTTCACTGTTGCTGATTTCTATAGTACCGTAGAGAGAACCATAAAACCCAAGTCTCTGCCTCCCATATCATGCACCAAGTCCATCATTTCCATCCTCGCTGATCTATGCCTGTCTGCCGTTTTTCCTATGGGAACCATTCTTTCCCTCCTTCTCTGCTGATAGAGGGTTTTGCCACTCATCTCTGTAATTCCCCCTCCCAGCTTAAAACCTTCCGCCCACAATTTAATAGCTTTCGTCAAAACCCATCACCATCACACCACGTTGGTGCATGCGTTCATACGTTTATGTGCTAGGAGCCGAATTAGGCCATTCGGCCCTTCGAGTCTACTACACCATGCAATCATGGCTGATCTATCTTTCCCTCTTAACCCCCATTCTCCTGCCTTCTCCCCATAACCCCTGACGCCCGTACTAGTCAAGAATCCATCAATCTCTGCCTTAAAGATATCCATTGATTTGGTCTCATTGCCGTCTGTGTCGATGAAGTCCACCGATTCACCACCCTGTCAAACAAAAGTTCACTTTTTTTCCACCTTGAGGTAGATTCTGTTGGCAAAAATTATCCATTGCCATTGCCATCCGAACTGTGATCGTCAAACTGTGCAGCAAGTTTGCTGGTCCCAACGTAAACCTCCCATTAATCATTCCCGCTTGTCTCCCCTGCTCCACATTTGCGGACTACTCCTTTGATTGAAAACTATCCATATGGTGCTCCAAATGAAACACTCCAGGACTCTACTGCACTTGGCCCACATTCAGTCTGCAGACGCACACTCCAGTCTGGGAGTAATGAATCTCCCAATACTTACACTCATTAAACAGCCTCTTAACTGCTTGAGGCTGTATTAATAAAAGGTTAATTATTGCAGGTTAATGGTTAGTGTGTTTTACCGTTTCTGTTAACAAACCAGCATTCCCTGAGATGTATTTCACGAACACGTCATCTCGCAAGCCCATCTAATTGTAGCTGAAATTAGGAAGCTCGTTCACTTTCTGAGGACATCATCCTCAATGGAATGACAGAAAAATGTTATTTGCAGCTTATTCTGTCACTAGGCTGGAAGGCACATCCTCAGAAAGTTGTGAATTCAAAACACCCAAGGGTTTGAATCCTTCACATTCAGGGATATGTTCTTCCCAGCTGGCATCAGGCAACTGAATCATCCTACCACAACCAGAGAGCAGCGTTGAACTACTATCTACCTCTTTGGTGACCCTCGGACTGTCTTTGATCGGACTTTGCTGGCTTTACCTTGCATTAAACGGGGTTCCCTTATCATGTATCTATACACTGTAAATGGGTCGATTGTAGTCATGTATTGTCTTTCCGCTGATTGGATTTAACGCGCAACAAAAGCTTTTCACTGTACCTCAGTACACGTGACAATAAACTAAACTGAAACCGAACGGAAAACACAAACACAGCAGGCACATCAGTGTGAAACTGAGGGACAAGCTTAACTATAGGTAGTGCCCTCCCTTGGAAGAGGCCTTCATCTGATACATGATGAAAGAATGGGTCGACGGGGCTTGTATTCAACTGGGCGGTGCAGGCTCGAAGGGCCGAATGGCCTACTCCTGCACCTATTTTCTATGTATTCACTGGAATTTAGAAGGATGAGAGGGTATCTTATAGAAACATATACTGTAAAATTCAAAGGGTTGGATGGGCTAGATGCAGGAAGAATGTTCCGGAAGTTGGAGTAGTACAGAACTAGGGGTCACAGTTTAAGAATAAGGGGTAGGCCATTTAAGAGTGAAATGAGGAAAAACCTTTTCACTCAGAGAGTTGTGAATCTGTGGAATTCTCTGCCACAGAAGGCAGTGGAGGCCAATTCACAGGATGTTTTCAAGAGAGAACTAGATTATAATAATAATAATAATAATAAGTTTATTTATATAGCACATTTATAGTCAATTTTCATTGACCCCAAAGTGCTTTACATAATTTAAAAATCAGTTCCATACAAAGCATAAAGATGGGTTAACAAAATAATAAAATGCATAAACAGGACACAACATGTAACATAAACATCCACCACAGCATTCATCACTGTGGTGGAAGGAAGGCACAAAAAATGTGGGCCGTCCTCCTCCATTTCCCCCCCGTGGACAATGCATTTCATTGTCTCTGTACTGTACACTGACAATGACAATTAAAATTGAATCTGATCTGAGACCAGAGTCCAGAGTCCAGTCCAGGATCGGTCTTTCCTCACCGGAGACCGCGGCTTCAAGATTGTGTAGGCCGCAGGCCGGCTCAAGGAAGCAAGGGATATGGGGAAAAAACAGGAACGGGGTACTGACTTTGGATGATCAGCCACGATCATATTGAATGGCGATGCTGGCTCGAAGGGCCGAATGGCCTACTCTATTTTCTATGTTTCTATCTGGTCTCTCGGGAAGATTTGCAAATGCAATGGGCCCATTCTAAAGAAGAACAGTGAAGCTTTGCTCTGTCATAGCCTGCATTCAATCCTCTGACAATATTACTGCGCATAATAAAATTAATCTCGCTGTTTATTGCAACTGATGTGTAGATTGCCTGTTTATTGACTCTGCTTCAAGAAATGTTCATTAGCTGAAAAACTTTTGAAGTAGCATGAAATTGTGAAGAGCGCAATCATACAAATCTTTCTAGTTTGTCATTCTATATAAGATATTCCTGGCTAGAATTTCAATTGCCTAATCCTTCCTTCTGCAGCATTAAGCAACTGGTGACAATGTCCAATGTCATGGCTGAAATATTTCTGACAGCCGTTTCTAGGCTGCTTCACACCACTCAATAAATCTGAGGACAATTTCTCCAAATGCAGGGACCATGGAGTGTGGATGATGAGATGAACAAGCAGCCTTTAAACTCAGTTTATGACCAGGTAGGTCACCCAGGTAAGCCAGGTGACTCAAAGTTCCTGATACCTGGGGTAGCCCTGATGCTAAAGACCAGGATTAGGCCTTCCTATCACTAACTAAACAGCGGTTCTAAATTACCATCCATCTCATTGGAGAGCCTCGGGCTATATGCCATGGTGGTTCAACAGTAGAGTTGCTGCCTTACAGCGCCATAGACCCGGATTAGATCCTCACTACAGATGCTCCCTATATGGAGTTTGCACGTTCTCCCCATGACCTGTGTGAATTTTCTCCAGGAGCTCTGGTTTATTCCCACACTTCAAAGACATACAGGTTTTTAGGTTAATTGGCTTGGTAAAATTGTAAATTGTCCCATAGTATGCGTAGGATAGTGTTAGTGTGCAGAAATCTCTGGTCGGTGTGGACTAGGTGTTCTGAAGGGCCTGTTTTTGTGCTGTATCTCTAAACTAAACTAAATACACTAAAATGTACACTGTGGACGGCTTGATTGGAATCATGTGTAGTCTTTCTGCTGACTGGACAGCATGCAACAAAAACACTTTTCACTGTACCTCGGTACGCGTGACAATAAACTAAACTAAACTAAAACTAAAAGCGTGGTAGAAAATCAAGACATATAATCTGTCTGAGCAGAGCTAAGAAACAGTGAATGATACAAAGCTTTGCTGGATGTTGTCTGTAGACCCCCCCAAGCAAAAGGAGATAAAATAAATCTGGAAATCAGTGCCGCATGTAATAGGGGCAATACATCAACATGGAGAAATGTAATCTACATATGGATTGAGAAAACCAAATGTACAGAAGTACTTTAAAGGATACATTCATAGGGTATTTAAGACATTTTTCCAGATCGATATGTTGATGGGGAACCAAGATAACAATTATTTTAGATTGAGTATTGTAGAATGAGAAATGGTTGAGTGATGATTAGATCGTTGAAGGTCCTTGAAGGAGGAACATAAGATGAAGTTTTGGATAATAATGAAAATTAATTGAGTTTAATCAGAAACCAGGATCCTAGGTCTGAATATAAATAAACCATGAAGTGGTAAGTATGAGTTGGTCACGTTTAATTGGACTGGTGCACTAAATGTTGTACACTTTATATTTTATCTGTACACTGTGGATGGCTTGATAGTCTTTCATTTGACTGGATAACATGCAAACATAAGCTCTTCACTGTACAATGCGTGTTCACATATATTGTTCACGTGACAATAATAAACTTTTGTACAGGCAGCATCTCTGGAGGGAAGGAATGGGTGATGTTTCGGGTCGAGACCCTTCTTCAGACTGATGTCAAGGGAGAGGGAGATACATAGATAAGGAAATGTAAGGTGTGAAAACAGGACAAAGGGAATGGTGATCAAGGAAAATGTAGAATAGATCATTGTTAGCTGGGAGGAGGTAACAACAAAGCAAACAGAGATAACATATAGAAGGGGGAGGGATGGATAGAGAGCGAGTAACCTTTCAAATAACTATCGCTTTCCCTCTCTCTCTCCATCTGTTCCTAATTTTCTGACCAGTCTTACTGTCTCCGACTACATTTTTCCTTGATCACCATTCCCTTTGTCCTGTTTTCACACCTTACATTTCCTTATCTATGTATCTCCCTCTCCCTTGACATCAGTCTGAAGAAGGGACTTGACCTGAAACATCACCCATTCCTTCTTACCAGAGATGCTGTCTGTCCGGCTGAGTTACTCCAACATTCTGTGTCCATCTTTGGTTTAAACCAGCATCTGCAGTTCCTTCCTGCGCATGTTGGTTGGGAAGTTGGGCCGAAGGGCTTGTTTAGTCTCTACGACTCTATGTGAGTTGCAAGTCATGCATATCCCCTTTTATCAGGGAAACCAATGAAGTACTATTGAGAGTTTAGGACAGTAGGAAGCCTGAGGATTGAAAGCATTTGAGAATTTGGTGCTAGAACTTTCAAGCATAGATAAGAGAATTGGACAGGACGCAGGTGAATGGGTGAATGAGAAATGTCAGAACAAACGATTAGAGCTTCTGTAGGCAATTAAAAATGAAAAGATTGGCTGAAATTAATCTCTGATGCCCACAGATGCCCAGATTCTAATAACCAGATAGACATACAATGCTGGAGTAACTCAACGGGTCAATCAGCATATCTGGAGATAAAGAATAGGTGATGTTTTGGGTTGCGTCTGAAGAAGAATCCTCGACCAGAAGCGTCACCCATTCCTTCTCTCCAGAGATGCTGCCTGACCCGCTGTTACTCCAGCATTTTATGTCTATCTTTGGTGTAAACCAGCATCTGCAGTTCCTCCCTACAGAGCTTGAATCATTAGAAACTGTTCTGAATATGTTGCATTTAGCGTGAACATAACGGCACACACCGTCTCCTCAACGTCTCTTCGACAACATTTCATGGACAGATGTCACGAGGATCAGTATTAGTTTTGGAGACACATTGATGGACACTATTCTTCTGCTGTCTCCAATGTGCCGATTCTGCTGGTGGGATGCAACATAATCAGACAGGGCCAAATCAAATCAGGCAGGATGTTTGGATGCTACTGCCTTCAATCCAAATAAAAATCAGGAAAGAAAGTAAATGTGTTAGCAATTCACTCTCATCCCTTTTACGTGTTCTCGTTGTCAGAGTGACACTGATTTTATCAAAGATTGCTTCCACGTACAAATCAGTAAAGTTCAAATTACATTTTCGCATCTATTAGAGATGAATGCAATGATATATTTGAAAGAAATTCTATTTCCCATTACTTTAATGTGCTTAACTCGATTATTTAAAATGCTTTCATGCTTCAGTTAAATGGTGGAATATTTATGACCATGGTCTTATGCTCCTTCTGTCACTCTGAGCGTCAGAACAGTTGGGTTTGGATGCCTAAGTTAGTGGCTAAGGATCGAGATTCTCTTTGACCTTTGAACAGAATTCTCTATTGAAGCATCAGGATGAATGATCTGCAAACCATTCAACAATGCCAGCCCAGGGACACGGGAATTTTCAGGTAAACCGCTGGCAAACGAAGGGTTAAGAGAAGGTAGACACAAAATGCTGGAGCAACTCAGCGGGACAGAGAGTTTGCATTGCTAATCACGGCCAACATTCACAATCAAGGATCTGCCTTCAAGCTATTTAATGGCATCTAATATTATAGCAGAAAAGGCTTGAAAGGGCCGTGCAGTACAGGCAACAGCGTAATTCCTCACGAAAGCCTTTATTTTTGGAGTGTGCGATGTCTGTGACATGTTATATTTCACAGTCGCCCCGTTAAACTGTGGATAACATGTGGTGACAGAGTAGGTTACCTTGAGCAGCCCTGTGGACCCATGGCTGTACATCTTCATTTGGAATCTATCTCCGTCAGCCAGCTGTTCACACAAAAGTTATTTTCTCTGTCGGTCCATGGGGAGGCAAGACGCTAATGACAAAGGTGGGGGGGGAACTGCAGGATCTCTCGGAGTCAGGCTGGCCTGGCGATCATTTGTTTTCACCACTTTAGATTCTCCGTGAGAGCCTAATACGCTGCGATGAGATACTTTGATATCCTTTCAGGCGTCAAACAGCAAAAAAAAAGCAAAGAAACACACAATTAACACAGTTCCACACGAACATCCATCACAGTGAATCTCCAAACACCTCCTCACTGTGATGGAAGGCAAAAGTCTTATCTGTTCCCTGTTCTTCCCCCGCGTTCAGGCAGTCAAACTGCTGCGAGGAGGTGATCGAGGATCTTAATTTCAGCTAACTCCTGCACTGGGACGGGGTGCCGGGGGAAGTGTTTGAGGCAGGTGCTATCGCGACGTCTAAGAAACATTTAGACAAGTACATGGATAGGATGGGTTTAGGGGGATATGGATCAAAATGCAGGCAAGTGGGACTAGAGTAGATGGAGCATGTGGGCTAATTGTACTGAATGGGCCTGTTTCTACACCTTATGACTCGTTGTTGGGAAGAAGATCCTCTTCTTGAATTTGGAGATCATAGTTTTCAGATTCATGGAATTTCTTCCCAATAGCAGGAGTGAAATGAGTCCGTGAACAGGGCGGTGTGGGTACTTAATGATGCTGGTTGCCTCTTTGAGGCAGTGTCTTCTATAGATCCCTTTGAAGGTGGTCAGGTCAATACCTGTGATGAACTGGGCAGTGTTCACCATCTTTTCAGGATGTGAGTTCCAGACTGGCAGAGCCCTGGATTAAAACAATATATAGATTGGACAACTGCAAGAAGCTGGATATTTTAAAAGCAGAAAACGATGGAAATACTAAGCAAGGTCTGTGGGAAGAGGAACAGGATTAACATTTCAGATTGCTGACCCCATCAGAATAATAATTTCCTCTCTACCTTTCTAATCCTTCCATAATCGTCTTTAATGTCTGCCCCCACAAATCTCAATGAAGTAACCTCATTCATAGTGGCTCTCAGCATTTAGAAAATCTCAGGCAGACTCATCTTTAGACTTTAGAGAGACAGCGTGGAAACAGGTCCTTCGGCCCACCGAGTCCACGCTGACCAGTAATCACTCCGTGCGCTAAATCATTGTCATACACTCAAAGGACAATTTATAATTTTACTGAAGCCAATTAACCTACCAACCTGTCCGTCTTTGGAGTGTGGGAGGAAGCCAAAGCACCTGGGGAAATCCCACGTGGTCACAGGGAGAACGTGCAAACTCCGTACACACAGCACCCTTTGTCAGGATCGAACGCGGGTCTCGGACGCTGTAAAACGGCAACTCTACCACCACCCCACTGTGCTGCCCCAAATATTTTCATCTCACTGGATGAAAGGAGCTCAACAGGAAGAATCTGGCCTTCCCACTATAAAAGTTATCCAACGGTTTATTGTTCGTGATGATTTATTATTTTCCTATTGCAGGATAGATCCAAGCCCGACAGCCAAACTCCAACATCTGCTGCACTAAAGGCGAATCCTCACATCCAACGTGCGAGACTTGAGATACAATGTGTTAAGTATTTTTGTGACTGTGACTTTGCATTGAGAAGTGTCCCCATCATTTACCGGGCAGTGCGGGGCCTGAGGTCGACACTCCCCTTGTAAAGGATCCCTGTTTAGTTCAAAGCACCGCGGGCACCGGCACCCTGTGGTGGACCCGCTGTTGAACACTTCGACTTTGCAAGGTCTTTGTACAATCAGAATCCAGCTGCTTGCTCCACCGCTGAACCATTACGGCCGGATAAATGATGTCTTGGCCGAGTGGAGGAGATGGATAATTGCATTGGAAATGAAAGTTTTAGACAGGCAGTTTAAAACTCTCTGTTGATGTGGTGCTTTCAATTAACGAGTGCACTGGGGCAGTAAACCAGTTCTGGTCCCAAAGTTCATCTCTATTATTTAACATTTTTTTTCCCTTCTGTCTTTTCTCAGCATCAGTTGCAAGGACGTTGACCGCTGGGACAATACAACCTCATGGTGTTGGCAACCTGCTGTGACCCCTCCTTAATGCCAAGACCACGGCTTTGTTTGAGAGGGCTTTCCAGTATCGAGAGCATCACAGCCAGCTCCAATCCTGTTGCCATTTAAAGCTAATGCTCGCAGAACAGAACTCACTTGGTGGCTAATTTAACCTGCCTTCTGGCACTGCAGGCCTGATTCTGCTCGTGAGAACATTTCTAGTCAATTAAAATGAGAGCAACGCACATAGTGTTGGAGCAACCTAGCGAATCAGGCAACAGGAGGGAATGGACTGGCAACGTTTCAGATCGGAACCCTTCTTCAGACCCTTCTTCATTCCCTCCTCAGATGTTCCCTGAGTTCCTCCAGGACTTTGTGTATTGCTCAAGATTTCAGTACCTGCCGTTCCTTGTGATCCAAAATAGGTCTGTGTGAAGAACTGGAATATAACTGGGATAGAATTCGGGGTGGTGCAGTGGTGCAGTGGTAGTGTTGCTGCCTTGCCCAGTTCAATTCAGATTCAGATTCAGATTCAGTTTTAATTGTCATTGACAGTGTACAGTACAGAGACAACGAAATGCATTTAGCATCTCCCTGGAAGAGCGACATAGCAAATGATTTGAATAAATAATAATAAGTGTCCAGGGGGGGTGGTGATTGGCAGTCACCGAGGTACGTTGTTGAGTAGAGTGACAGCCGCCGGGAAGAAGCTGTTCCTGGACCTGCTGGTCCGGCAACCGAGAGACCTGTAGCGCCTCCCGGATGGTAGGAGGGTAAACAGTCCATGGTTGGGGTGAGAGCAGTCCTTGGCGATGCTGAGCGCCCTCCGCAGACAACGCTTGCTTTGGACAGACTCAATGGAGGGGAGCGAGGAACCGGCGATGCGTTGGGCAATTTTCACCACCCTCTGCAATGCCTTGCGGTCAGAGACAGAGCAGTTGCCATACCATACTGTGATACAGTTGGTAAGGATGCTCTCGATGGTGCAGCGGTAGAAGTTCACCAGGATCTGAGGAGACAGATGGACCTTCTTCAGTCTCCTCAGGAAGAAGAGACGCTGGTGAGCCTTCTTGATCAGAGTTGAGGTATTGTGGGTCCAAGAGAGGTCATTGGAGATGTTGACTCCCAGGAACCTGAAGCTAGAAACACGTTCCACCTCCATCCCGTTAATGTGGATGGGGGTGTGCGTGCCGCCTCTGCACTTCCTGAATTCTGACTACGCATACTGCCTGTACGGACTTTGTACGTTCTTCCTGTGATGCTGTTGGTTTTCTCCGGGTGCTCTGGTTTCCTCTCACACTCCAAAGACGTACGGGTTTGTAGGTTAATTGGCTTCAGTAAAAATTGTAAATTGTTCCTCCTGTGTAAGATAGTGCTAGCACTGGTTAGCGGGGACTCAGTGGGCCAGAAAGCGTGTTCCCATGCTGTATCTCTAAAGTCTAGAGCTTATAAGGAGATGGATAAAACCCAGTATTAGTTCTAAAACTGTGGAGCCCACGTTGATTTATGAATGGACTGCTCAGGGGAGAAGAACGATGTTCCCATATCTGATCAATGCTCAGCGCGTCTGCTGGAGAAGTAACGATGAAGGGACAGTGAATATATTTCCAAATAGAAACATAGAAACATAGAAAATAGGTGCAGGAGTAGGCCATTCAGCCCTTCGAGCCAGCATCGCCATTCAATATGATCATGGCTGATCATCCAAAATCAGTACATCAGGAACATTATCCCTGCATCTAGCCTGCCCAATTCCTTAATGAATGAATGAATAAGTATTCACATACAAGGAATTTGCCTTGGTGCTCTGCCCACAAGTGACAATATGACATACAGTGACAGTTAAGAATGATACATCAAACATTAAACATTAATAACAAAACATTATTGATTAAACATGTGAATTAAATAAAATACCAGAGGCTACAGATTTTTTGTTATTGAGTAGAGCTACTACTCGTGGAAAAAGAATGTTTTTATGTCTGGCTGTGGCAGCCTTGACAGTTCGGAGTTGCCTTCCAGAGGGAAGTGATTCAAAGAGTTTGTGGCCAGGGTGAGAGGGGTCAGAGATGATCTTACCGGCTCGTTTCCTGGCCCTTGCAGTGTACAGTTCGTCAATGGAGGAAAGGTTGCAGCCAATAACCTTCTCAGCTGATCGGATGATTCGCTGCAGCCTCGGGGTGTCGTGCTTGGTGGCTGAGCCAAACCAGACCATGATGGAGAAGGTGAGGACAGACTCTACGATGGCCGTATAGAATTGGACCATCATTGCCTGCGGCAGATTGTGTTTCCTCAGCTGCCGCAGGAAGTACATCTCCTGTTTTGCCTTTTTGACTGTGGAGTCGATGGTAGCCCCCCACTTAAGATCCTTGGAGATGATGGTTCCCAGGAACTTAAAAGACTCCACAGATGTGACTGTGGTGTTGTTGATGGTGAGTGGGGTGAGGGGAGGGGGAGCTCTCCTAGAGTCTACAATCAATTCCATTGTCTTAAGAGCATTGAGCTCCAGGTAGTTGCGATGGCACCAGGATGCCAGCTGTGACATTTCCTGTCTGTCTGTCTGTAAGAATTTTATATGGATCTATAAGATCCCCTCTTCCCTTGTGCAAGGCATAACAGCCATGGTATTTCCACCTTGGTTTTTCTTCCCCCTGGGCACTTTGATCCGTAAATATTGCTGTCATTTTAAGGACACATCATCAGCCCACCTTTGTGATTCAGCTCCTTTGTACGTTTAGACCTAGACTGGGTAGATGTCAACAGTCCAATGGTCCAGCAATACCTAAATTGAATGTCTGCGAGCAGGTTATTAGTGAGTAAGTGCTACTTAATCGTACCGTCAACACCAATTTCCATCACTTTGCAGAGGATTTGGAAGTAGCTCATGGGGTGGCAATTACTTGGATTGGATTTGTCAATCCTTTCCTTGGATCCAACATACTCTGGTGATTTTTAACGTTGAGAAATAATATGTCTTTCCTTCATGATTTAAATTGCTTCATCCCAATATATGCTTTGGTCTCGGCCATCCCTTTATCTTTACTTTAGTTTAGTTTAGAGATACTGGATGGAAACAGTCCCTTCGACTCACCAAGTCTACACCGACCAGCGATCCTCGCACACTAATGGGCCTGTCCCACTTAGGCGACTTTTTAGGCGGGTGCAGGAGACTCTGCGCTCGCCACATGGTGGCCACATGTTCACTGATGGTCTCTGGTGAGTCTCCTTCATGGTCGCGAGGAGTTCCCGCATTCTGGGCACTAGTCGCGGCCTCAGTATGGTCGCCGCAAATATTTCAACATGTTGAAAATTTTTCTGCGACCAAAAATGAGTGGCCATGGAGAAAATCGCTAATCCTGTAGTCGTAGGTGCAGTTGTAGTGGGGTCACCATGTAGTTATGGGTAGTCGAGGTAGTCATAGGTAGTTTTAGTTCATCGCCTTTGCTGACTGGCCATTTTCGTTGGCTCATTGGGGGAAAAAAACGTAAGCAGGAGTTTTCAGAACCAAGAATAACCGACCGATAATGTTAAATGTCCGCCGAACTTCACAGCTGTGTATCTCTGGCTTATTAAAAAGTTGTCTGGCTTCTTAAAAATTCTCTCCACTCCTTCACCCCCCTTCTCCCCCCTTCTCCCCTCTTTTAAAGGACTTACCGTACACTGTGCTAAACGTCTTATTTACAGCGCCAAGCTTCCTGTTCATCGCGGCGTGTGTCTGTATCACCTTGGCATTGTACCGTGTGAATTTCAGACAGCGCTTCCCCCGCTTGCCCTGGCCCCCGCCTTTGCGATATGTTTGTGTGTGTGTGTGTGTGTGTTCCACTCTGACAGTCGCCGTTCCAGTTCCCGGTTTTTCAGGCGACTGCCAGCAACTTGATAGTCGCCAGCAGTCCGCTGAAAAATCGCCTACGTGGGACAAGCCCTTAACAGTATCCTACACACACACTAGGGACATCTTTTACATTAATACCGAGCCAATTAACCTACAAACCTGTGTGTCTTTGGATTGTGGGAGGAAACCAGAGATCTCACTGAAAACCCATGCAGGTCACGGAGAGAACGTACAAACTCCGTACAGACAAGCACCCGTAGTCAGGATCGAACCTGGGTCTATGGCTGCTGTAAGGCAATAGCTCTACCTCTACTCCACCGTGTTATGAAGAGTGAATCAAAGGAGATGCTGTTGTGGTGCGGTCCCCCTGCGTACCCCCCCCATTTCCATCATTGTTCAGGGCACCTTAACAAAGTGTTATGCCCCTGTCCCACCTGAACGGAAACCTCTGGAGACTTTGCGCCCCACCTAAGGTTTCCGTGCAGTTCCCGGAGGTTCCTGGAGGTTTTTGTCAGTCTCCCTACCTGCTTCCACTACCTGCAACCTCCGCTGACCACCTGCAACCTCCGGGAACCACACGGAAACCTTCGGTGGGGCGCAAAGTCTCCAGAGGTTTCCGTTCAGGTTTCCTAAGTGGGTCGGGGGCATAACTGTGTGGTACACCCGAGCTAGGGGGTTTCGCAACTTTTCCAAGCCAAACCCATCTTAGTGTCCAGTCTCGTCAAGGAGTGGTACTAAGCTCTGCTTCCAGCGGGGCAATTTTAAAGGGATGTTATCCACGTGTCTCTTGTCCCTTGCAAGCCAACGTTTGACGTGATTGCCAACTCAGAACAGGTCTCGGAGGGGTGACTTGTAAAAGAGGTCAGCAAGCCAACAAGCTTCAACTAATCGCACACTGCCATGCAGATTATTTTCCTGAAGCAGTCTTGACAGTTGTTAACTGGAAACAATGTACTTTGAGAAAGCCACCGACCTTATAATACAGAATGTGATGGCTGACTGTCCATTCTGGCTGAACCACCCACAGTCTATAGAGCTGTCGAAAATAATCTGGTGCAGGTTCTGGTGAATGTTCTCGACATTTAGAGTCACAGAGTCATAAAGTCATACAGCGTGGATATAGGCTCTTCGGCCCAACTTGCCCATATAGACCAAAATGCTGCATCTAAACTAATTCCACCTGCCTACATGTGGCCCATACCCCTCCAAACCTATTCTGTGATAGCACCTACCTCAACTACCTCCTCCGGCAGCTCGTTCCATACACCCACCACCTTGTGTATAAAAAACTTTGCCCCTCAGGTTCCTGTTAAACTTTTCCCCCCTCATTCTTCAGAGATGCTGCCTGGCCTGTTGAGTTATACCAGCACCAGCATCTGCAGTTCCTTTCCACAGTGGATGGATTTATGATTGACACTAACTATAAACCTCAAAATGACATTAGTTCTGCCACTTATAAAATACTGACATCCACAGCAATTTTTCCAATCTCACGTATCCTTGGTCCTCTGTATAACTTTCATGGACTCTCAGAGTTAGGATGACCAGCTTTCATTTTAGACTATGTAAATCTAATCCTCCATTTAATATAAATATGTTGTCTGAAATGTAAAAGAAAAACAGATAATACTGCGATCAATGTTTTGGCTGCAAGACTTTCATCACCGGGAATTGTTGGAGATACTCATCAGATCAGGCAGCATCCATGGAGAAACATAACTAACAATCCAGACCAATGTCCTTTCATCTCACCCGGTAAGAATTAGGTAGAATATTTATGTAGTGGAAAACAGCTGGAAACAGTTTCTGTGAATTGGACCAGAAAAGTAATGATTTGTTTACGCGACAAATTGCACAGAACTTTGGCACTTTGAAGCTAAATTAACCTGTCTGATGAAGCTTGACCCGAAACGTCATCCATTCCTTCTCTCCAGAGATGCTGCCCGTTCTGAGTTCCTCCAGCATTTTGTGTCTATCTTCGATTTAAACCAGCATCTGCCGTTCCTTCCTAGACACTAAAGTAACTTAATCTGACCCACGGAAAGAAATAGAGAATTTAGAATGTGTATTCTTTGGATTATTCATCGGAGTTGTGAATGGATTCTTGTCACGGTTACTCATTGTGCACTTTCAATATGTGCTTGGTTTTATAGTCTGTGATAGCCTGCAGACCTTGCCACACCCCTTTGATGTCATTAGCTTGTTATTTGTAAAGCTAGTAAACAAATTACAAGCTAATGACATCAAAGGGGCGTGGCAAGGTCTGCAGGCTATCACAGACTATAAAACCAAGCACCGTGTTCTAGACAGTGACCCCTCCCTCCCTGCGAGGCTCAATGACTTTTACTGTCGTTTTGACAAGGGCAACCATCAGTCCCCCTCTTTAACCACAGAGCTGGGTGACACTACTCTTACTGTCTCAGAACATGACGTCAGAACCCTGCTCCGCCAGCTTAACACCAGGAAGGCAGCAGGGCCTGACGGCGTGGCGCCTGCTACATTAAGACACTGCTCTAATGAACTGACACCCGTCCTCACCTCCATTTTCAACTGGTCACTTCAACTTGTGGTATTATGCAATAATAGTGTAAGGCTGAGCAGAGGGGCACTAGGACCCTGTGTGCCAGAAGCCAGGCTCCAGTAACCGGATGTGACTGGAACCCAGGGTGTGGGCAGTTAGGGAGTTGCCTGGGCTTGCACACGAGGCTGCTGTTGCTATTGCTGCTGTTGTACAGAGAGGCTAAATAAAGGTATACTCTGTTTACGTCGTCGTACGAGCCTTATTACAAGCATAACCCGACACAACTCTCAATTGTGCCTGCTTGTTTCAAGTCCGCTGTGATCGTACCAGTCCCCAAGAAAAATAACATCACTTGTCTTAACGACTGTAGGCCTGTTGCCTTAACTTCAGTCATCATGAAGGTTCTTGAGAGACTGGTATGCAAACATCTTTCCAGCATTACACTGACCCCTATCAATTCGCCTACAGAGCCAACAGAAGTGTAGATGATGCAGTGTCCCTCTGTGTCCACTCCATCCTCCAACACCTGGAATCCACATCCACATCTGCTCGCATTCTTTTTGTGGATTTCAGCTCCGCTTTCAATACCATCGTTCCCGTAAAGTTGATACACACTTTACAGGAACTGGGGGTCAACTCATCTCTATGCAAATGGATCTATAGCTTTCTATGTGACAGAAAACAGGTGGTAAAAATTGGTAACCATGTCTCACTGGCTAGGCTCCTGAACATCGGCGCCCCACCAGGGTTGCGTTTTATCACCTCTTCTGAACTCTGTATACACACATTTTTGCTGTTCACACTCTGACTCTGTCTTGTTATTTAAGTTTGCAGATGACACATCTGTGGCAGGTCTTATTACCAATAACATCGAAACCGTTTACCGTAGTGAAGTAGAGGAGCTAGTAAGGTGGTGTGAGTACAACAACCTCATACTTAACATCTCAAAAACTAAGGAGCTGGTTGTTGATTTCAGAAAGAGGGCCACCCCCCCTCCTCCCTCTCTTCATCAATGGAGAGGTGGTTGAGAGGGTCACCTCCTTTAAGTTCCTCGGGACCACTATACATCAATCCCTATCATGGGAGCTCAACACCAGTCTCATAATCAGTAAGTGCGACCAGCGACTCTACTTCCTGCGGCAGCTTAAAAAATTCAGGGTCGGTCGACCAGCCATGACCCACTGCTATAGGTCTACCATAGAAAGCATACTCACATTCTCTAGGGTTACACAGAAAAGCTGGAGAAACTCAGCAGGTGCAGCAGCATCTATGGAGCGAAGGAAATAGGCAACGTTTCGGGCCGAAACCCTTCTTCAGACTGATCGGGGGTGGGGGTAGGTGGGGACAAGAAAGGGAAAAGGAGGAGTAGCCAGAAGGCTGGAGGGTGGGAGGAGACAGCAGGGGAGCTGAGGAAGGGGAGGAGACAGCAAGGACTAACAAAATTGGGAGAATTCGATGTTCATGCCCCGGGGGTGCAGACTCCCCAAACGGAATATGAGGTGCTGTTCCTCCAATTTCCGGTGCTGCTCGCTGTGGCCATGGAGGAGACCCAGGACAGAGAGGTCGGAGGCGGAGTGGGAGAGGGAGTTGAAGTGCTGAGCCACCGGGAGGTCAGCTTGGTTATTGCGGACCGAGCGGAGGTGTTCGGCGAAACGATCGCCCAACCTCCGCTTGGTCTCACCGATATAGATCTGCTGACATCTAGAGCAGCGGACGCAATAGATGAGGTTGGAAGAGATGCAGGTAAACCTCTGTCGCACCTGGAACGATTGCTTGGGTCCTTGAACGGAGTCGAGGGGGGAGGTAAAGGGACAAGTGTTGCATCTCTTGCGGTTGCACGGGAAAGTGCCCGGGGAGGGGGTGGACCGAGAGGGAAGGGAAGAATTGACAAGGGAGTTATGGAGGGGGAGCGGTCTTTGCGGAAGGCAGATATGGGGGGAGATGGGAAGATGTGGCGAGTAGTGGGGTCACGTTGGAGGTGGCGAAACTGACGGAGGATTATTTTTTGTATGTGACGGCTGGTGGGGTGAAAGGTGAGGACTAGGGGGACTCGGCCCTTGTTGTGAGTGCGGGGATGGGGAGAGAGAGCAGTGTTGCGGGGTATGGAGGAGACCCTGGTGCGAGCCTCATTTATGGTGGAGGAGGGGAACCCCCGTTCCCTGAATAGTGAGGACATTTCAGATGTCCTGGTGTGGAACGCCTCATCCGTGGAGCAGATGCGGCGTAGACGGAGGAATTGGGAGTAGGGGATGGAGTCCTTACAGGAAGCAGGGTGGGAAGAAGTGTAGTCCAGATAGCCATGGGAGTCAGTGGGTTTATAGTGTATGTCGGTTAGAAGTCTATCACCTGCAATGGAGATAGTGAGGTCAAGGAATGGTAGGGAAGTGTCGGAAATGGTCCAGGTGTATTTCAGTGCCGGATGGAAATTAGTGGTGAAGTGGATGAAGTCAGTCAGTTGTGTGCGGGTGCAGGAGGTGGCACCAAAGCAGTCGTCGATGTAGCGGAGGTAGAGGTTGGGGATGGGGCCCTGGTATGTATTGAACGAGGATTGCTCGACGTAACCTACAAATAGGCAGGCATAGCTGGGGCCCATGCGTGTGCCCATAGCTACGCCTTGGATTTGGAGGAAGTGGGAGGAGTCGAACGTGAAGTTATTGAGGGTAAGGACCAGCTCCGCTAGGCGGAGGAGAGTGTCAGTGGCTGGGTATGGGTTGCTTCTCTGTGCTTGTCTGGTATGGCCACACAACCTCGCAGGATAAGGTTCGGCTGGAGAGAATAGTGCGCCGAGCTTCTAAGATCATCGGTTGCAGCAGACTTCCCTCAGTGACATCACTTTACTCAACAAGACTCACCAGAAAGGCCAAAAACATCATAGCAGACCACTTTCACCCGGCACATTACCTCTTTAATCTCCTCCCATCAGGAAGGAGATATAGAAGCATTAAAAGTAAAACATCTCGCTTCAGAGACAGCACCTACCTCCAAGCCATCAGAGATTTGAATTTGCACTAATCACTTTGCACTTTCTTTTGCACTTGCACTTACGCTTAATATGACGCTGCTGGGTACTGTCCTTCCTGTATATATTGTCCTTCGTATGGTATTGTCTGTATTATTTATTGTGGTGTATGTGGTGGTTGTATTGTACTGTATTGTATCTGTCTGAGAGCGAACCAAGACACATTCCTATCAACTTGTTGACATGGCAATACATTTCTTGAATCTTGAATCTTGAATCTTGAATCTTGAATCTTGAATGTGGCGATATATTGGTGTCTGATTAGGGAACACCACCTCAACTGCTGGCTTGTCTGTTTATTTTTTTCTTTTCTTAAGGGCCTGTCCCACTTGGGAGTCATTTGCGCGTCATTTGTGCATCCCAAAATCTTGGGGCGCCGCGCGTGACCACGCATCATTGCCTACGTCACCATGCACCATGCGCGCATAATGCGCACCACGCTCGCATCACGTGCGCCGTGACACGTAAATTATGTTGCGTAAATGATGCGCAAATGACTCTTTCCTTAACGCTCGCTAACCTTTTGGTTGCTGAGTTGCAAGCAATGAACACATTCACATTAATTTGTCAGCATCATTCTTAATTCTGAATGTTTTCATGTCCAAATGAACAAGTTTTAGTATTTCCCTCTGCTAATGCCGCTAATTGTTAATTTGGACATGAAAACATTCAGAATTGAGCTACAGTATCTTGTTATCCTTCTCTTTCCTTCTTTCATTCCAGATTTTTATCTTTTGCATTTTAACTTGAAGTGAGCATTCTAATATCTAGAGAATTGTAGTAGATTGAAACCAATGCATTGCATTTTTCTGCTGTAAGCTTGCTGAAACACTAGCTTTTAATTCAATTGGCTTTGGGGATTAATTAGTGTTTAGCCCCATTGATCATCGATCCATCAAATCATCACCCACCATTAACCAACCTTTTCCACTAAACTTACATTCATTGTCCGAAAGAGGGTCTCGACCTGAAATGCCACCCATACCTTCTCTCCGGAGATGCTGCCTGTCCGCTAAGTTGCTCCGGCATTTTGTGTCGATCTTCGATGTCATCCAGCATCTGCAGTTCCCTCCGACACATTGATCCTTTTTTGTTCTTCCCACATTCCCTCTCATCTCCCGCAGATTTTCACCCCTACCCAAACTAGCGGCAATTCACAGGGGCCGATTAATCTGTCCACCTGCCTGTCTTTTGGATGCGGGAGGAAGCTGGAGCACCCAGGGAGAACCCAAGCGGTCACCATGAGAACTTGCAAGCTCCACACAGGCAGCATCCAAAGTGAAAATTGAAGCAGCATCTTTGGAGCCGTGGACAGCAGCTGTACTAGCTGCACCACCACACTGCTGCAGAATTTATAAAGTCATTAGATTTCTCCCTGAACTCAGATAAAAAACTATTTGTTTATTCTCTGCCATTTCATCACTCAACATAATTTCTCTTCCATTTCTCTCCACACTTATTGTGTGCCAAATTCCTACTTGCATAATCTCGACCTATTTTTCCGTCTATTGCTTGTTTATCCTATTTCTATTTTCCTACTTATTGATTTTTTTCATTATCTTTGTGAATCATTAAAAAAAAAAGACATTTGGTTCTCGGGTTTATTCTTGTTATTATAAGCAACTTTTAAAATGTAATGTTAGCTTAAATTTCATATGTTATCAATCACCTTTGGATCCGTTTTCCCGTGGGATTTTTATTAAGTGGATTTATATTCATTGTGACACCAAGGTGTCTCGATGTAAGATGACAACCTTTATCATTTGTTTTCTCTCGTATTCAAAACAGGAATTGAGTGAGGCAACAGAAATACTACTTGCTCCCAGGCAAGGAGAATATATCAGTCCTTCCGATGGATTCAAAAGTATTTTACTCCCCACTGTAGTCGCCTTTAGCTTTAATCAGTACGTGAAATATAATTATTTTCTGTGTCATTTAACTCCTGCCGCACCAGAGTTGGCGTTCGACATAATAGCAATGGCAGGAATTGATGCTAGTCTAATATCAATGATCATAGCCAGGATCAGTCACTACTTCATTAGGTGTGGGACAACATTGACCTCAGCATGTTTACATTCTATGATTCATATACATTTGTCCAGGATCTAACTTCTATTTTAACATTGTTTATTAGCTACAGATAGATTCGATATTCCAAGGACTTTTTTTGTAATCCCTTCGTGGAACTGAAATCTGTTTGCAAATTCTGAGTTATGTTCTGAAATGTTTGTTTTGGTTTATATAACTTTGAATGTTTTGAAGTAATTTATTCAGTGCCGTGCTTGGTTCAGATTCAGGATCCCAGCTTTGGCCTTAAATACATTGCTCTCAAATACAGGGTGTAATTCTTATACTAAAATACATGGTATCGTAAACAGTGAAGACGGTTGTCAAGAATTACAGACCAGCTGTGTAAGTGGGCTGAGAAATGGCAAATGGAGTTTAATTCAGATAAGTCTGAATAATTCAGAGGTACTGCATTTGGGAAGGTAAATCAGGGTAGGAGTTTTGCAGTGAGGGGTGCATACCTGGGGAGTGCTGTAGAACAGAGGATCCAACACGTACAAGTGCATAGTCAAGAGTCAAGAGTGTTTTATTGTCATATGTCCCAGATAGGGCAATGAAATTCTTACTTGCTGCAGCACAACAGAATATGTAAATATAGTACATAATGGGAGAAAAAAATATATAAGTGTGTGTATATACACATGCATACATACTCAATAAATTAACAAATATAGTGCAATAATAATAATAGTCTGTTGTAGTTCAGAGCACATTTGTTGTGTGATTAATAGCCTGATGGCTGTAGGGAAGAAGCTGTTCCTGGACGCTACAGTTTTCAGGCTCCTGTATCTTCTTCCCGATACCAATGGTGAAATGAGTGTGGCCAGGATGGTGTGGGTCTTTGATGATGTTGACTGCCTTTTTTGAGGCAGCGACTTTGATAGATCCCTTCGATGGTGGGGAGGTCACCATCGTGAAAATGGTGACCTAGAGTGGTGATTCCTGGGTGGTGAAGAAGGCTTTTGGCACATTGGCCTTCATCAGTAATGGCATAGAGTACAGAAGTTTGAATGTTGTTTCGCAGTTGCACAAGACATCAGTGAGGCCGCACCTGGAGAAATGTGTTTTATTTTGTGTCACTATTGAGGTGGGAAGTACACAGAAAAGAGGATAAGGCCAGGACTTGAAGGATTAAGTTGTAGGGAGAGATTGGGCAGGCGAGGGCTTTATTCCTTGGAGTGTAGGGTTCTGAGGGATCATCTTACAGAGGTATATAAAATTATGATGGGCATAGACAGGGTGAATGCACATAGCTGTTTTTTTTTTCCCCACGATCGGACTGGACAAGTTGGGTAGAAGGGACTGTTTCCATGCCCTATGACCTCTATATTGTAATCAAGAACTAGAAGGTATAGGGTCAAGGTGAGACCGAAGAACATTAATGGGAACCCGAGAGGCAACTTTTTCACACAAAGAGGGATGCCTGTATGGAACAAATGGTTGGGGGAACTATAATAACATTTAAAATATATTGTACAGGGATATGGATAGGAAAATTTCAGAATGATATGGGTCAAATGTGGACAAATGGTATTAGCTTAGATGGGTACTTGGTCGGCCTGGACTAGGTAGGTGGGCAGAATGGCCTGTTTACATGCAATATGACCTCTACATTGTGCTCACTCTTCACTCAAGTCACAGACCCTCCTTTACAAGATCTAAAATAATTGCTTACAAAAAGGCAAAAATCATAAAAGCCTTTAATCCTAGGACTTGCTTTTCTTGTTGACATCATAAGCGCCGTTGACAAAATGATCTCAGAAGTGTCTTGAACACATCCAATGGACTCGCCCATCCCTCTGTTCAACCCAGATTTGATTTGTGGAGTTTATCTGAAGATCAAAGCTCCCGATGATTGCCTGTAATTTCTAGTTTTGTGCTGTGCGATGTACTGTAACTAGCACAGAGGGATGGGAAAAGGTCAGGTAATAAATTACAGCCTCCAATTCTTTCTTACTTTCATCTAAACTGCTTCAGAACATTGATTTTCCAAGCCAATACTTTTTTTTTCTCTCCCGCCTGCCCCATCCTTTACAAATAGAGATTTATTTCTCTGCTGCTTCATTTGGTTTAGTACTTCTAAAGACCTAGTAACTTGGTACATCCGTAAATAGACACTCTATTTTAACAGGGGAGTTGTCACCATGTGGACAGAGGAAAAGACTGAGGGTGTGTTCAAACCCTCATTGAAGAAATGTAACGTCCCACTGATTATTGGCAAGTTCTGATTCATGACAATTCAAGGTTGAGGCAGCCCAATTCATGATGGTATTAAGAATCTTGAGGTTGTGTATTAAAACTGCGCAGAGATCGACACAAAGTGCTGGACACTCAGCAGGTCGGGCAGCATCCCTGGAGAGAAAAGGATGGTTAACATTTTGGGTCAGGACCCATCTTTGAATGAACGAATACTTTATAGTCGCCACATAAAGGGTGCCGACAAAGCAACAAAGTATCCCGTGCCAGGTCTTCCTTTGCTCTTCTCAACCCCCCCCCCTCCCCCCCCCCCCCCCCCCCCCACTCATGGCCCCTCACGTCACATCTGCAGACGAAGATTCTTCTCATGAAAAAGAAGGTTTCCAACCCGACCGGAAACGCTACCCATCCCAGAGAACAATGCGGTCACAGGGAGAACTTGCAAACTTCCCACAGATAGGATCGAACCCAGGCCTCTGATGCTGTGAAGTGTGCCACCATAAACAGTATTTATGCCTGGAAAATTAAACGAGGCCCAGTTTGTGTGTAACAACTCTGAACTAGGATTAAACTCCATATATTCCTCGTCTGTCCCTTGATTGTTCATTATTGATTCTTCATACAGCATCTCATTTACATTTTAGCCCTGGCCATTCCCTCTCCTCTCCTTTCCCATTGGGCAAAAGGTATAGAAGTGAGAAAACGTACATCTCCAGATTCAAGGGGACAGTTTCTTCCCAGATGTTATTAGGCAACTGAACCATCCTACCAACATCTAGCGAGCAGTCCTGAGCTACTATCTACCTCATTGGAGACCCTCGGACCATCTTTGATTGGACTTTACTGGACTTTATCTTGCATTCAACATTATTCAAATGACGCCCTCCATCATGTAACTCTTCTTCTTGCGTATGGCGTGCACAGCCTAAAGCCTAAAGCCTAAAGCACAGCCTAAAGTTGTAAGACAACTTGTTCTTTTTAAAAATATTTATTTTATTAGAAGCAATTGTACAAGGAGAAAGTAATCGACATAACCATTATACAATTTTCGTACAGGTTCAGTTTTAACATTTTATAAACTAATAAGTGAATGGGAAAAAAGAAAAAAGGAAAGAAGGGAAAGGAAGATGAAAGAGACGAAAAAGAAAGAAGAAAAACCGCTGAACAACCTGTTCTATTTGATCTTATTTGATTGTGCACGCCAGGTTGATTGCATTAGTTGAAACAGGGCAGACCACGTGAAGGTTGCAATCTCCCACCTCCACCGTTATGTAACTGTTCACTGTGGAGGGATCGATTGCAATCATGTATTGTCTTGCCACCGACTGGCTAGCACGCAACAAAAGCTTTTCACTGTACCTCGGTACACCTGACAATAAACTAAACTCGAATGAATCGAATGAATGTAAAAGGTTTAAATAGGAAAGGATGAACACTGAATCATTATGGGATTCAAGACCTGACCATTATTATTTGTTTCTGCTGAAGTCAGAATAGAATTGAAGCTTTGGTCATCCCCTCCCCCACGCACAGTGTCAGTGATTAGATGGTCTGACTTCCAATTGGGAATGTCTATTGCAATTCCAACTACTGCTGCTTTGTGCCACTAAATCAACAATTATCAGTTAGCATGGTTAAACTAAGTTTTAAAATGACATTCACAGGTGTTTTTGACCTTGTGTGTGAGTGTCCAATAAAAGCCAGTGTCAACAGGGAATGGAAAATAGCTGTCCTTGAACAAAGCATTGGGACGTTCAAAGAATTGATTTCACTGCAGGACTTAGTCATCCTTTCGAAGATGTTATATGTTGTTAAGAGTTGCTTCAGAGCTATGAAAATCTTGATTGCATGGAAAGTATTACCAAACAGTTACACCAAGGATAGACACAAAATGCAGGAGTAACTCAGTGGTACAGGCAGCATCTCTGGATAGAAGGAATGGGTGACGTTTCGGGTTGAGACCTTACTGTCTGAAGATTTTATCGCCAGAGTTACTCCTGCATTTTGTATTTATCCGGTTTAAACCAGCATCTGCAGTTCCTTCCTACAACTAATTACACCAAGGAGGTGGAACAGTTACATATGTTCATAATAAGTTGCAGGAGCAGAATTAGGCCATTTGGCCCATCAAGTCTACTCCGTCATTCAATCATATTCAAAAATAGACATTTTTACATTTGTTAAATATATAGCAAGCCAATTAACCTACAAACTTGTACGTCATTGGAGTGTGGGAGGAAACCGAAGTTCTCGGAGAAAACCCACGCAGGTCACGACGACTGTAAGTGCTGTAAGGCAGCAACTTTACCACTGCGCCACCGTGCCGCCCTTTACTCCCACTCTTTGCACTCTGTCCTGAAGCAATTCTTTTCTGGTGCTTGGCCACCGACTCTGCATCAAAGTCCTTTCGAAAATCTAAATAAATTAAACTCGTTGCAGTGCTATTGTCTACTCTTTCAGTTCCCACTTGAAAAAATTCAATCAGGCTGGTGCAGCGAAAAAAAAAATCCCTTTAGCAAGGTGTTGAATGTGCAATATTATATTCAGATGTTCTGCTATTCTCTCCTTTAGTAGTAGTTCTATTGTTTTTGCCACTACTGGTGTTAGGCTGACTGGTCTATAATTCACTAAACATATCTTATGGCCTGTCTTCAATGTAAGTATTATGTTATATTTGTTTGAAAGTGATTTTCATATTCGAAGAACAGAACTCTTCATGTTCCAATAAACCCAAATAGTTTTACATGCAATTTAACACCAATTTCTTCACATAAATTGCTGTGCTACTCAATAGAATTGCGAAGATCCAACACCATACATTCATATCAATTTCAGCACAGAGTCGTGGGATGTTTCAGCTATTGGGCAAGTCAAGTCAAGTTAAGTCACATTTATTTCTATAGCACATTTAAAAAACAACTCTCGTTGGCCAAAGTGCTTTACATTTGTTATAAGAATAGTATAAACAAACAAACTACATACATATATACATATAGCCCTCACTCAGTGGATGTTAGGAAAGGCATGGGAGTATAGATAAGTTTTTAGTCTTGACTTAAAGGGGCCGAAGGAGGGGGCGGTTCTGATGGGAAGGGGATGTGGTTCCACAGTCTAGGAGCTGCAACCGCAAAGGCACTGTCGCCCCTAAGCTTATGCCTAGACCGCGGGATATTCAGCAGCCCCAAGTCGGCCGATCTGAGGGACCTGGAGGTGGAGTTGTGGGAGAGAAGACTTTTAATGTAGGAGGGGGCAAGCCCATTGAGGGCTTTGTAGACATAGAGGAGGGTCTTGAAATATATATGGAACCGCACAGGGAGCCAGTGGAGAGAGGTCAGGATCAGGGTGATGTGGTCCTTTTCTGGGGTGCCCGTCAGGAGTCTCGCTGCGGCGTTTTGGACCAGTTGCAGGCGGGACAGGGAAGATTGGCTGATGCCAGTGTAAAGAGAGTTGCAGTAATCTAGGCGGGAGGAGATAAGTGTGTGGATGATCTCACAGATAAATTCATGTTCATCAGTGATAGGAGCAGAATTAGGCCAATTGGCCCATCAAGTCTGCTCCGCCATTCAATCATGGCTGATCAATCTCTCCCTCCTAACACCATTCCCCTGCCTTCTCCCCATAACCCCTGACATCTGTCCACCGCCCATTGTTCTTCATTGTGGGATGGTTGAGCAGCAATGATCTTGTGTATAGACACAAAATGCTGGAGTAATTCAGCGGTACAGGCAGCATCTCTGGAGAGAAGGATTCTCTCCTTCATGCATTTTGGTACGTAGTCTATAAGCTCATTAGTCCTCTTCAGTGGTATCTATAGCTGTGTCAACTAACTCCTTCATCATTCGCCACCTGATAGGATATAACTTGACAATTCATTGAAAGGGCAGTTTTCCTCCATCTTTCTTGCTGGTTGGATTGCTATCACCTCCCTTATTTAAGAGATAACACCTCCTTCATCATCCGATGGTAGTGGGAAGTTTCCTTTTCTCTCTCTTCCACTGCCTGCTAATTTAGTTCTACGCTCCTGCAGCCGTTGCCACCGTTGTCACGGTTACTCTGGTCCCACGGCTCATCACAATTTGTGCCCGCACCCGGAGCAAACCCACGCGGACACAGGGAGAACATGCAAACTCCACACAGACTGCACCCGAGGTCAGGATTGAACCCGGGTCTCTGACCCTGTCGTCAGGCAGCAGCTGTGCCACCGTGCCACAAGTTGGCTTTGGTATAATTGTAAATTGTCCCTAGTGCATGTAGGATGGTGTTACTGTGCGGGAATTGTGGTCACCATGGACTCGGTGGGCCGAAGGGCCTGTTTCCATGCTGTGTATCTAAACTAAAAAATAAATGCCATACCAGGCCATGATGCAACCAGTCAGGCTACTTTCTGCAGTGCATCTGTATAATTTTGTGAGAATATTCATTGACATGCCGAATCTGCTTAAAACATCTGAGAAAGTGCTGTTGACACTTTTTCTTCATGATTAAATCCATGCGTTAGGCGCAGAATGGGTTATCCCCAGATGTTATCCCACTGCCATCTCACCAATGAAAACTGGCATGTGGAGTCCTGACTTCCCCTTTCTAAAGGCAATGATTAGTTCCTTGGTTTCAATGACGCTGAGTGGGATGTCGTTGTTGCGGCAACACTCAACAAGGTGTTCCACCTCACTCCTGTATGCTAACTCATCATCACCAGTGATTCACTCCACTGTGGTGCCATCAGCAAATTTATAGGTGGCTTTGAGGTTGTGCTTAGACACACAGTCATGGGTCTAATTCGAGTATTTAAGGGGTGACTATTTTATGAGCTATTCAGAGAGATACCTGGCAGAAGTCCCAGATCAGATGTGGAGCTTGTGGTCGGATATTTCAATCAATCAAATAAGATCGAATAGAACAAGTTGCCCTACAACTTTAGGCTGTACACGCCATATGCACAAAGAAGACTCTAGTCAGAAACAATCAAATCCATTCTATACAGATGCCAGGTACGATTTAGCCTAATCTGGATTCTACCTGTGAAATAATTGTGTACAAATCCTCCCCCTTCTCAGGCAGTAATCCCCACCACCGCTGTTCAACATTGTTCTAAAGTTTGAGTCTGGTTTTATGTAGTGCAGTCTGTTTTTTTAAGAGACCTCAGTGCAATCAGTGCACCACATTGAACACATGCATTAAACCCCAACCCCACATGAGGCTTGTTAATGTGATATCTGCTCTCTAGCTCCAGGCTCACAGCCTAATTAAGGCTTTACATATCGCTCACATTTCAGCTGAATCAGATCCCCAGCCCGAACCTTTCACTTGCAAGAGAAATGAGACCAGTGTTAAGCATCCGTTGGTAAAACTCAAAGCCTTATAATCCAAGGAGATAAGCAGGCATCTGCTGGCTGAGACATATACAGTATATTAAGGTTTTCTCCTTTGCACTCCAAGGGTTCGATGGATCTCCAATGTACACATGCTTTACATGCTTGAGAAATAATTACAGTAGTGTTAATTGCCATTAACATTGTATAAATCCGCACTAACCACAAGGATCATGGAGGTCAGATTAATAAAAGCTGTAGAAGATAATAAAAGATGTAGCTGTATTATTAGCTACACTTGAAACATCAAATGCAATACTTGAAGTCCATGACTGTAAACAAGACCACTTTCAGCTACTGGGGTCTTTCCAATTGACTTGAAAGAAGCTAATTAGTTCTTGCATATTATCTGATGATAAATCCCAAAACACAGGCGGAGGAAAATCCAAGGCCATTTTATTTTGTGTGTGAACGTACACAAGTGCTCTCTCTCTCTTACACCCACCAGAGCTTGTTGGCCTGGATCTTGCTGATAAGTGATAGCTCTTCCAAATGGAGCCACCAACATTCACATGTTGCGACCTTAGTTTAGTTTAGAGATACAGCCCGGAATCAAGCCCTTAGGCCCACCGAGTCCGTCCACTAACATTATCCAACACACACTAGGGACAATTTACAATGTTATCAAACCAGTCAGCCTACCAACCTGTAGGTCTATGGAGTGTGGGAGGAAACCGGTGATCCTGGAGAAACCCCACGCAGGTCACAGGGAGAACGTACAAACTCCTTCAGACAAGCAGCCATGGTCAGGATTGAACCTGGGTCTCTGACACTGTAAGGCAGCAACTCTACTGCTGTGCCACCATGCTGCCCATTTCCCTGCTTCACACTTTGCAGTACTATCTCCCTTGTCTGTTCAATATGTTGATAACATCAAAGGCTCTCTGTGTATGGCAGTACACTGGCTCCCATGGGCTGTTTATTGCTCTCACCAAACACTTATCGAACAGCAGCAGGGACAAGTTAATAGGATTCCTACAGTCCGTGCACAAAAAAACACATTATTTCAAAATTGGAAATCTGAAGCAAAACGAGCTTTATAGATGGGGATTTAGATATTATGGGATGTAATACCTTTGGAAATCTTGATTTATTCATAAAGGCAAACATTCGATGGCTTGGAGAGACAGAGAAGCCTCCTTATCTCATAAAAGACCAGAGGACATAGGTTTAAGTTGAAGGGAAAAAAGATTTAATAGGAATTTGAGGGGTAACTTTTTCACGCAAATGGTGGTGGTTGTATTGAACAAGCTGCCAGAGGAGGTAGTTGAGGCAGGGATTATCCTAATATGTCAGAAACAGTTAGACAGGTAGATGGATAGGACAGGTTTAGAGGGATGTGGACCAAACGCAGGCAGGTGGGACATGTTGGCTGGTGTGGGCAAGTTGGGCCGAAGGGTCTGTTTCTATGCTGTATCACTCTATGACTCTAAGAACATCACTTTAGTAAGTTGTCCATTGCTCAAGGTAAGCTCAGTTTGCTTCATACACCCCACAATGGTGCACAGAGCAGATAGTAAAGTAGAGATAGAGACAGGGATTTGCAAGGCTTGCAGGGGATTTGGAACCAAAATTATTGGGCATTATTTTCAAAGCTTGGCTTTCGTTCCAGCTGCTGCCACACACTTGATTCCTTTTTCCCCGCCTCTGCTTTAAGCCCATCTACCCTGGTGCTGGGTCCAGGTTGTGGCACTTGCGGTCCAGAAGCTATACTCGTGGAGGGTGTAGATCCCGACAGAAATCTCTGAACCACTCATCCTGTTTGGAATTGTGTGCACGATATATTTTTCCCCCCCCAGGATTCCTCTTCGAAACCTGATCCGACTGAGAGGCAGATCAACAGGGGACCTAAAGTGGGGTGGAGAAAAATGAGAGAGGGATGGAGCAACCACAGTTGGGAATCCCATGATGGGGGAGTATTGGGGTAGGAGGAAGTGGATACACTGTTGAGACATCTCTGTGCCCGTTGGCCAAACGACTGCAGGAGTTCTGCCTCAAAGTCTAGTCCTCCCCAAGTTACAGTATCTTGTATTTTAGTTTAGCAGAGATGCAGCTAGGAAGCAGGTCCATCAGCCCACTGAGTCCGCCCCACACATTAACACTATCCCGAATA
Organism: Leucoraja erinaceus; assembly: GCF_028641065.1. Lineage (NCBI taxonomy): Eukaryota > Metazoa > Chordata > Chondrichthyes > Rajiformes > Rajidae > Leucoraja > Leucoraja erinaceus. The sequence goes on from NC_073406.1 coordinate 10,020,807, forward strand.
CTAGGGACAATGTTTGAACATTTATACCAAGCCAATGAACCTACAAACTTGTACGTCTTTGTAGTGCGGGAAGACACCGAAGATCTCGGAGAAATCCCATGCAGGTCACGGGGAGAACGTACAAACTCTGTACAGACAGCACCCGTACTCAGGATCGAACCTGGGTCTCGGGCGCTGTAGTGGAGGCAACTCTACCACTGCGCCACAGAACCACTTTAACCTCTGTGCTTCTGTGTGAAATCTTACTGTGCTTTATTCCAACAGTGAAGGCATGTTGTATAGGAAAGAACTGTAGATGCTGGTTTAAATCGAAGGTAGACACAAAATGCTGGAGTAACTCAGCCTGTTATTGTTTTCTAGCCACTCTGGGTTGTCTCGAGAAGTTGCGCAACATGGATGTAAATCTTTCTTTATTCTGCTCAAAAAATTAAAGTTGAATTCAATTAAAACAAAATAAAACCTCCTATACTTAGAAATAAAATGCTGGCTATGAATTTAATCTTCCTGCCAAAAGAAAAGGTGTTGCATCTTGCAAAAACATCCTAAAGAAGAATAGATTCAAAATATTATTTTATAACTGAGGGAGAATAATGTGTGAGTTTAGTGGTTTGTTGGTTTATTAGCGTCACGTGCACTGAGATACAGTGAAAAACCTTGTCTGCTATCCAGTCTTATCCTAATATACATGATTACAATCAAGTCATACAATGGGTAATGCAAAAAGAAAAATACATTATATCGCGATACAACATTATAGTATTATAGCAACAGAGAAAATACAGATTAAAAACAGTCCAGGAGCTGCATTGAGGTAGTTTGGGAGATCAGGACGACACTCTTGGCATATGAGAGGACTGCTCAGTACAATCATGGAGACTTGCCAATGCTGACTAAGATGCCCCATCTACACCTATTCCTTTTCTCCAGAGATGCTACCTCACCTGCTGAGTTTTGTGCCTATCTCGGTTTAAACCAGCATCTGCAGTTCCTTCCTACACCTGATATTTTGCTTACCAGTATCGAGCATGTACATGAGGGTGTGTCCGCGATCGTACGCTGTACGTGCAGTGCCAGTGATTTCAATGGGAACAAATTTCAGAAGGCTGTGCAATTGTCAGCCAATATTTGCACACACGCTGATGACCATAGGCCAGGTTCTCCCATAAAGGTTTTGTCAGGAAGTGTCCGAATCAAATGCTGCAGCTAATAAAATCATTTTGTTCGTTCGTTTACTAATTGCCCCGCCTGTGGAAGCATCTGTGGCTTTCACTTCATCCTCTTCGCTCAGTTACAAAGCCAGAGTGAGAGCAAGTGAGGTGAGGGATTGCCCAAAGGGGAAGATTAGATGCAATGGGTCCCGGCGTGGGGGGAACCGCCGTGAGGGAGGGGGGAGAGCCAAGGGGACCCTGTGTGGTGGGACTGCCATGAGGAGTGGAGGGGGGAAAAGGGGGGGAATGGGGGACCTGATGCCGGGGGGGGGGGGAGGTGGGGGGTGGGGGGTGGGCAATTAGTAATATTGTAAGTGCCCTTTATGGGCGACTATTTGCATACCTTGGGTATGCAAGCAAAACATTTCAATGTACTCAATCCTCTGACTCATTGCTAGTACCGCTGCCAATGTATCCATGGCTCGTACCTCAGTTGACCTCTTTCTTGGCACTGCCAATATTTAATATGTTTTTAAATGGGTGCGAACAAAGAAAACCTCATAAAATATTGAAACTAATATTTGGTTAGAACACATTTGAAGCTTGAAGCAATGGAGGATTAATATTCTGGGTGAACGATCCAATATGCACAACATGGCCCATTACAAATTGGGCTCACACATCTTCCACCATCCATTACTTTGAAATGTATTTGTGGGGCTCATTGCCAGATCATCAGGCTGGAAACCATTTCCTAATGATTCCACAGAGTTGATCAACTTTTGAGTAGACGGTGGGGGGAAGTGAGCAAGTCGCATGGATCTTACGGAAAGCGGCACGGTGGCGCAGCGGTAGAGTTGCCGCCTTACGGTGCCCGAGACCCGGGTTCAATGCTGACTAGGGGTGCGATCTCTACGGAGTTTGTGCGTTCTCCCCGTGACCTGCATGGGTTTTGTCCGGGAGCTCCGGTTTCCTCCCACACTCCAAAGACGTACAGGTTTGTAGGCTAATTGACTTGGTAAAATTGTCAATTGTCCCCGAGTGTGTGTAGGATAATGTTAGTTTGCGGGGATTGCTGGATGTCATGGATTTGGTGGGCCGAAGGGCCTGTTTCAACACTGTATCTCTAAACTAAGCTAAACTAAACTATTGCCAGCATAGTCTGGATGCAATATCTGTCATTTACAAGCTGCCCTGACCACATTCACTCATTGCAGCTGAACGTTGAGAAAAACCACAGGATGACTCTCAGCTTAGCAACCCCCTCTGACCATCAAGTTCAGCCAATCAGTTCTGATGAAAGGTTGTCCAAGTGTCACGGTTGTTTTTATTCTCTCCCCATAGGTGCTGCCTGACCTGTTGCGTGTTTCCAGCCTTCACGGCTTTTATTTTGGATTTCCCAAGTCCGTAACTTACTTTGTTAAATGTTACATGACCCGCAGTGATCCAATTTAGCTTCAAAGGTTATCCAATTTAGCCTCAGACTCATCCCCAATCATCTGACAGTTTCTATCCTTGCCTGAAGCTTATGGTCTATGCTACACTTATGAATCTTTTCCACAACCTCTCCTTTTATTTTTTTTGAGACACAGCGCGGAAACAAGCCCTTCGGCCCACCGAGTCCGCACCGACCAGCGATCCCCGAACACTAACATTACCCTACACAAACGAAGGACAATTTAAATTTATACCAAGCCAATTAACCTACAAACCTGTGTATATCTTTGGATTGTGGAACGAAACTGAAGAACTCGGAGAAAACCCTCGCAGGCCACGGGGAGAAGGTACAAAGTCCGTATAGATAAGCACCCGTGGTCAGGATTGAACCCAGGTCTCTGGCACTGTAGCTCTACCGCTGCGCCACCATGCCTCCTTGTGTCTGGGCACAATGGTAGCAGTAAATGGTTGCCCAAGTGTTGCTTTGCAGCACTGCAGTAGCAGACGGTGCAAGCAAGTGAGTACTGCACAGCAAGAGGGAAACTGTAGGAGAGTCGTGTGGATTAAACCGAGACAATTCCTTCTCTGTCTCATCCCATTTATTGTCGCTGTATCCAGAATCTCCAGGGCCTTCTCCTCACACTATTCAAACACTGCGGCCTTCCCACATATACCCCTTCACTCCCATGATGGCGGCCTTCTTCTGAAGAAGGGTCTCGACCCGAAACGTTGCCCATTCCTTCTCTCCAGAGATGCTGCCTCACCCGCGGAGTTACTCCAGCATTTTGAGTCTGCCTCCTTTTGAAAGCAGACCGGCTGCAATAACCGTGGCAATGATCATATTGAAAGACAAGTGCCTCAGTAGGGCCCAAACAAACTCTTTGTGAACCTCATTTCCATGGCAACGCTGCACTGAGCCCTGGTAAACTATAGACAATATGTGTACGTTTAGAAGGTCTAGGAGCAGTTGCCATAGCACTCTTGTCCCTTGTGATGTTCATAAAATCCTGCTCTGCTGTTAATGTGTTGCGCAACGGTACATCAAAAATAAATGGGAATTTGCAAACTAAACATGGTTAGTGAGCTTCCTGCACACAACAGATTCCTTCCGCAACTTTGAGTTCAGTTTAGTTTATTGTCACGTGTACCGAGGTACAGTGAAGAGCTTTTGTTGCGCGCTAACCAGTCAGCAGAAAGACAATACATGATTTCAATCGAGCCATTTAACAGTGTACAGATACATGATAAAGAGAATAACACAAATCACGTTTAGTGCAAGGTAAGGCCAGTAAAGTCTGATCATAGATTGTCCGAGGGTCTCCAGTTCAGGACTGTTCTACTTTGTCCAGATCAGTGTGTAGGGTTTCCTCTGGAATGGGCTCCAGCAACAGAACCCTGCACCATGGCTCCCATTCCTGTGCCATATTGCTCCATATCACACTTAACTATTATCATTACAAAGGGAGTCCATTCAGCCCATTGTGACTATACTGGTTCTCAGCAGTGCAATCCAGCCCATCCTTTCCCCCCCTTTCTATGTCCCCGTACGCTTGTAACTTAACCGCTCTATGGTTCTTGTTTGAGGAAGGACATTATTGCTATTGAGGGAGGGAGTGCAGCTTAGGTTCACCAGGTTAACACGTGATTTGTGTTATTCTCTTTATCATGTATCTGTACACTGTTAAATGGCTCGATTGAAATCATGTATTGTCTTTCTGCTGACTGGTTAGCACGCAACAAAAGCTCTTCACTGTACCTCGCTCCTTTCTTGAAAAGTGGGATAACATTAGCTATCCTCCAATCCACAGGAACTGATCCTGAGTCTATTCAACATTGGAAAATGATCACCATTGCGTCCAATATTTCCAGAGCCACCTCCCTGAGGACCCTGGGATGCAGACCATCAGGTCCCTGGGATTTATCATCCTTCAGTCACATTAGCCTACCCAATACTAATTGTATTCTATCCCTAACTTCTCTTGTCAGCTACGGTTGCCTCCTACTCCCCTTAGAATCTTTCTTCCTTTTTGGAATTAAATGATCCTGCGTCTTCCGGATTATGCCCAGAAATTCCTGCCATTGCTGTTCCACCGTCATTCCTGCTAGGATCCCTTTCCAGTCTACCTTGGCCATCTACTCTCTCATGCCTTCATAGTCCCCTTTGTTCAACTGCATCACTGACACTTCCGATTTAACGTTCTCCTTCTCAAATTACAGATTAAAACTAATCACATTATGTCTCATAAAACTAATCATAAAACTAATCATATTATTTGAGATGCTCTGGTTTCCTTTCACATTCCAAAGACTTGCCATTTGGTAGGTGAATTGATCACTGTAAATTGTCCCCGATGTGTGTTTTTAAAGTTTGTGTTAATGTCCTCTGGTTTGTTTTATGTTTGGGGTGGGGGAGGGAGTCGGGGGAAACTTTTTTCAATCTCTAAATTGCCGGGAGATGCAATTGTTTTCCTGATTGTATCTCTGGTTGCTCTGCAGCCTAATATCAATGAGCTGGAGGCCTTGCTCGAGACTGACTTTGAGCCCCACCGTGGGGACGTGGACTTTCCATCTCGGGTAGAGACCGTAGATATTGGGAAGCTCCAAACGACGCAGAAGGTTTCGACAAGCCACGACCCGGGGTCAGATCGCCCGACGCGGGGGAGCTGAGATCCCCCTGATGCAGGAGCTTGATCGCCCCGACGGCAGGGCCCAAATGTCGCCGGCTACGGTACCCAAGATCGTCCCATCAACGGAAGGCTCGAGGCCCATTGACCGCAGGAGAACAAAGAACGGGAAGAGATTGAACTTTTTTTCGCCTTCCATCACAGTGAGGAATGTGGAGGAGTCACTGTGGTGGATGTTTATGTTAAAATATATTTTGTGTGTCCTGTTGCTTTTTATTGGTATGACTGTATGGCAAATCAAATTCCCCGTACGTTGCAAAACATACTTGGCTAATAAAATATGATTATGATTATGATGATGATGATGATTATGCTTCAGAACCTGAATGAAATTGATGCGAACGTTGGGACTAATATACTTTGATCAGAGTAAAGTTTGTGTAATTGAGTGCTTAATGGTCGAATTTGACCCAACGGAAAAGAGAATTTTTTTCACGCTCTATGTTTCTGAGACAAGCTGTTCTAGGTTTAATAGATATTTTATTGATTTACAGGACCTGGATCAGCATTTATTGCCCATAGCCACTGAAGTAATTTGGCCATTTCAGACCATAGTTAAAGGTCAACCACATTACAATGAGTCTATAAATCTGACTTTAGATTTCCCCTTCCCTTTATAACTTCAGGCAGAGTTAGGTCTAGATTTCTCACTGAATCGTAGAGCCAAAGAGTATGCAAGCAGGCCCTTCAGCCCACTGAGCCAGTGTTGACCATCAAGTATCCATTTACACTAATCCCATGTCATTCTCCCATATTCCCATTCACTTCCTCTAGATTCTCCGGCTCAGATTCACCGCAAATTGGAGGAGGAGCACCTCATATTTCGCTTGGGTAGTTTACACCCCAGTGGTATGAACATTGACTTCTCCAAAAAACAGCGACTGGACCCCCCTTCGACATAACATTTGAAATAGAATCATTTAGTTTAACAGCAAAAAAAACAAAGTTACTGTTATCTTTAGCGCTGTTCCCAAACTGGGAAACAGAGACCACGCTCAAAACGTCAAATTTATGAGTGTGTAGAAAGGAAGTGCAGATGCTGATTTACACCAAAGATAGACACAAAAAGCTCAATGGGTCAGGCAGCATCTCTGGAGAAAAGGAATAGTGACTTTTCGGATCGAGACCCTTCTTCAAATTTATTAGACTAATTAAGCATACGTCTACTTAAGCAGCATCTCTGGAGAAAAGGAATGGGTGTTGTTTCAGGTTGAGACCCTTCTTCAGGCTTCTTCAGATACTTGAAACATCACCCATTCATTCTCTTCAGAGATGCTGCCTGTCCCACTGAGTTAGTCCAGCATTTTGTGTCTATCTTCAATCTAAAACCAGCATCTGCAGTTCCTTCCTACACATCTTCTTAACCAGTCCGATTGAAGGATTGCCAAAAACAAGGATTGTGAAGGCTGGGCAGAAAGGATACATTCAATGTCAAATCAATGAAAACAAAGAGGAAAAAAACAGCAGGCCAGAAAATCATGGTAGGTCAGGAAGCATTTGTAGAGAGAGAAACAGCATTTCAAGCTGGTGGACTCTCGGCTGAAGTAAAGAAGTTAAGAAAACACATGCTGTCAGTTATTGGGGCAAATCCTCCAAAATTATGGAAGAACTCGGATAAGGACATGGATATTTTAAAAAGACAGATTTGCTGGCTGCAACGGAAAAAAACCCCAATCCACAGAAAGAAGCAGTTTCAAGTTTCAAACCTGTCTGGCCTGTGGACTTGGGCATCACACAATTATGCGAATGATGTGGACAGGAAAGGCTGAGATGGAGATAACGAGATTATCTTGGATACACAAAGGAAGGAACCAAGCCTCAGCAGACGGTGGTAAACAGGCCAGCACAAGCACAATCACCATCTTGGATGACCCATCCATCGAGACAATAGGAGCCCATCCAGGCGATGGGATAACGATCAGGCTGAGGGATCATGACATCAGCAAACCCCTTATCATCGGAAGCCTATTGTTCATGCCAGATCGAAACTGGGAATCATCAAAAGAACCCTTTTATCCAGAGGACCACCTGGGGGTTTCAAAGGAAGCTCAGGTATAAAACAGGAGTCAAGCCAGAACTCTTTCTCTCTTTCTGCTCTGCTGGACAGCTCGTGGGCCTGTATCGACCTAGCTGTGAGTATCCCGGTGACCTGGTGAAATTCCCGAAATAGGATAGAGGTTGAGGAAATAAAGGGAAAGGGGGGGTAAAATTGTGTAAAGTAAGTTTTACGACGTGCCCGATAGTTTTCCGTCCATAGTCTTAGTTTAAAGCATAAGTTTAGCCACGTATTATGTAGTGTTGGTGAGATTCGATTTCTCATTGTTTAATAAAGCCTGTAAATTTTAGACTTGCTTTTAGTCCATCTTGGTTTCTGTTTTCTCTCATCGGCACACTCTGGTCAATTCAACCTTTTATCATATCCCACCATAATTCCGAGGTCTAGAACCTAGGGGAATCCATTTTGTTGTATTCTCTCTCTTGGAAACCGCTCGAGTGGAGTGGTGGCCGTTTGACCCTCTGACAAGGGAGAGAATAACTCGGGCAGTTGGGCCCGAAGGGAAATAAAGGGAAACGCAAAACCCCTACAATGCGCAGGCTAGAAGAAGAAAGATTGGTGTAAAAAAAAGTAAAGAAAACAAGAAGAAAAACTATAAAATACCCAGCAATTAAAAGTTGAAGGATTGAAACTTGTTTATCCGAGTTAATTCTCAGAGAACTTGATTGGTACTTGTTAACAATTATCAAATTGTTAAACAGCTACTCAGACTTGAAATGATTTCACTGACCTTGCTCTGGCACGTTGAGTTTGCATCTGCAAATGCAGTAAATTTACTCCTCATTTGATGCTAATGCAGAGACTGAGGAGTAAAACTCCTGAAGATGACAGTACCACTGTGAATCTTCATCAGTGCCTTCTTTCCTGAGTATAATTATGAATGTGCCTCTGCCTTGTGTCCCTGTGTGGTTTGTAGATGTATAATAGTGAGTGTGATTAGCTTCACTGATACTTTGATAGAAAGTTATGGAGAAATGGCACTCACGTTGGGGCGGCCCAGCCCGAGGGTGGAACAGCACTCACGTGAGGGCGACCCGGCTCGAGGGTGGAACGGTGCTCCGGTGGCTGAGGCGGCGTTCTGGCGACGGTGACCTGAGTCCGGGGTTCGGCCGCGGGCCAGTGGACGACGTCATCAGCGGCTGCGTCCGCCGGACTGGATGGCGGCAGCTTCGACCACCCCGCCGCGGTGTTTGAGCCGGCCCGTTCGCGGAGCTTGGTGAGCCGCGGGACTGATTTACCATCGCCCGGTGGGGAATCGCCTCAGCGCAGAGGGAGAAGAGGAGGGAAGAGACTGCAGCCCTAAGAATTTTGCCTCCACCACAGTGAGGAGGTGCTTGGTGGACTCACTGTGGTGGATGTTAATTTGTGTTTACTGTTGTTTATTATTGTATTATTGTATGTATGACTGCAGGCACGAAATTTCGTTCAGACTGAAAGGTCTGAATGACAATAAAGGAAATTCAATTCAATTCAATTCAAGGAAATTCAAATTCAATCATAAGGTCACAAGGTCATAAGTGATAGGAACAGTATTAGGCCATTAGCCTACTCATCAAGTCTACGCCATTCAATCATGGCTGATCTATCTCTCCCTCCTAATCCCATTCTTCCCATAACCCCTGACACACGTACTAATCAAGAATCTATCTACCTCTGCCATAAAAATATCAATTGACTTGACCACCACAGCCTTCTGTGGCAAAGAATTCCACAGGTTTACCACCCCATGATGAAAGAAATTCCTCCTCATCTACTTCGTAAGGGAATGTCCTTTAACTCTGAGGCGATGACCTCTAGTCCTAGACTCTCTCACGAGTGGTATCATCCTCTCAACATCCAATCTATCCAAGCCTTTCACTATTCGGTACATTTCAATGAGGTCCCCCGCTCATTCTTCTAAACTCCAGCGAGTACAAGCCCAGTGCCGTCAAACTATCATCAATAATTATGGAGGAACGATTCAATGGTTGAACTGACAATTCCTAACAGTGGCCAGAAATCCTTGATGGTCCTTTCAACTGTTGCTCTTTGAATGGGAGGTATTTATGGATCAATCTTAAAGCCAGGGTGTATGCGAGTGTTTGGGAAGACGCAGCTTTGACTAGTAGATAAATAAATCCCTTCTTATAAGAACAGGATCAAGAATACAACATTAACGTTACTTTTCAAATCCCCAAATGCATGCCACGTAACGCAAAGGCATAATGTTTTATTACACTTAGATAACTAAAGTGAAATCAATATTGAATGCAGAATTACCATTGATCAAATTGTTATGAAGCACATATTTCATTCTTTAAAAGCTCTATATTTAAAAGGTAATTTAAACTGTAAATAATTAAATTTTATGAAAGACATAAAACTCAAGTTAATATTTTGGTGTTTGGAAAGACAGGGAGTAATTTGGCTGCTCTGAATAATTTATTAATGTATCTTTTGCTGTATTTAATCACCATGAGATCATTTAGGATTCACATTTGTAGATATCATATATGTATATGTATATTTGCCAATCCTTTAATAGCCTCATGATTGCTTTATCTCCAGATGAGTCAAATCTCATTCTAAATATTGAAACATGAATTTTCATTCCGGGAACTTGCGTTTGAAAACATTCACCTTTTCAGTTAAAAATCTAGCATTATAGCTTTAGATATCTTGTGTTTTAAAGTGTGACCAAAAAGATTGTTCATTCAATTTTACAATAATATCAATAAGGTAAAATCTTGAGGGACTTGGTAATAATATACAAGGCACAATGACTTAGCACTAAATTGGGAACTAAAGCATTTGTTAAAAATCTGTTGCTACTGAATTCCCACCAGTTTTAAAATGGTGGTTAAATTCATAAGTTCATGAGTTGTTGGAGCAGAATTAGGACATTCGGCCCATCAATGTTTACCCCGTCATTCAATCATGGCTGATCTATCTCACCCTCTGAACCCCATTCTCCTGCCTTCTCCCCATAGCCCCTGACACGGGTACTAATCAAGAATCTATCAATCTCCACCTTAAAAATACCCATTGACTTGGCCTTTCTAACGGTACGTCCTTTTATTCCAAGGATATGTCCTCTGGTCCTAGACACTCCCTCGTAGTGGAAATATCCTCCGGACATCCGCAATGTTGGCTTTGGGAATAAACATGTTCTCTTCCCTTTCATGTCGTCTCCTTTCTATACTATTCCTGGAATGCAGAAGATGGGAGCTCCTCAGTCTTCCTTTCCTCACACGTTATTTAAGTACAACACCGTGGGTGGCACTGTGGAGCGGGGTAGTATTGCTGCCTTACAGCTCCAGAGACCCGGGTTCGATCCTGACAATTGGGCAAGGACTGGGGTTGACTGAGTACTAATGTGAGCACTTCCTGCTGTAAAAATAATCCTTCCAGCACAAGCAGGAACTTAGTTTAGAATTTAGAGACACAGTGCGGTAACATGCCCTTGGCTTTGGCCCACCGAGCCCGTGCCGACCAGCGATACCCGTACACTAGCATTATCCTACAAATTAGGGACAATTTACAATCTTTACTGAAACCAAGTAATCTACAAACCTGAAGGTATTTGGAGTGTGGGAGGAAACCGGAGCACCCGGGGAAAACCACGGGGAGAACTTACAAACTCCGTACAGACCGCACCCGTAGTCAGAATCGAACACGGGTCTCTGGTGCTATTAGGCAGCAACTCTTGTCTGCTTCACTACTCATAGCCCAGAAGGAGCAGATAGATGTTGTCACAGCCCGAGTGGTTATTATTCTTAGTGCAGCCGGGTGGCGCTAAGTGTGGCTTATCCGACCTCTGGTTCTGGAACAGATAGAGCATCGCTGGCTGATGAGAGAAGCCAGTTACATCATGGAGGAGATCGGAGCAGATGTCTCGACTGTTTATCGGAAATGTGCTGTGCAGGCAGCTGCCCTTCCGAGAACTCTTCACGCTGGTGATGCCTCTGGCTAGATATCTAACAGACCCACGCAAAGTTCTCCCAGCATCTTCAGCTGCACTTCCAGCAGTGAACGGAACTGCTGTTTCAAAGTTGAAGCAGTCTCAAGGGTCCCAGCTGAGTCAACCATTTAGTCCAGCTTTCCTTGGCTTCAATCAAGGCCAGGTACCGAGTGTCTACTCACTGGAGTTTAGAAGGATAAGGGGGGCATCTCATTGAAACTTATCGAACAATGAAAAGCCTGGATAGAGTGGATGTGGAGAGGACATTTCCATTAGTGGGAGGGTCTAGGACCAGAGGCCATAGAATTAAAGGACATTCCTTTAGGAAGGAGATGAGGGGGAATTTCTTTAATCAGAAGATGGTGAATCTGTGGAATTCATTGCCACAGAAGGCTGTGGTGGCCAAGTCAATGGATATTTTTAAGGCAGAGAAAGAGAGATCCTTGATTAGTATGCATGTCAGGGGTTATGGGGAGAAGGCAGGAGAATGGGGTCAGGAGGGAGAGGTAGATCAGCTATGAGTGAATGGCAGACTAGACCTGATGGGCCGAATGGCCCAATTCTGCTTCTGTCACATGAATTTATGAACATTGGCCCTTTCTGACTGTGCGGCGAATCATCAAAGTCTACTCTTGCCATGGAGGAAGCCCAGGACAGAAAGGTTGGATTTGGAATGGGAGCGGGAGTTGAAGTGCTGAGCCACCGGGAGATCAGGTGGGTTATTATGAACTGAGCGGAGGTGTTGGGCAAAGCGATTGCCAAGCCTGCGCTTGGACTCACCGATGTAGAGCAGTTGACACCTGGAACAGCAGATGCAATAGATGAGGTTGGAGGAGGTGCAGGTGAACCTCTGTCTCACCTGGAAAGACTGCTTAGGTCCTTGGATGGAGTCGAGCGGGAGGGTAAAGTGACAAGTGTAGCATTACCTGCGGTTGCAAGGGAAAGTACCAGGGGAGGGGGTGATTTGGGTGGGAAGGGACGAATTGACCAGGGAGTTACAGAGGGAAGCAGAAAGGGGAGGAGATGGGAAGGTGTGGCCAGTGGTGGGATCCCGTTGGAGGTGGCGTAAATGTTGGAGGATTATATGTTAATATTACTGATTGTATGTTTTGTTGTCATATTCCACAGCCAACAATGATCCATTCTACATTTCCATATCACCGCCTGCTTTGATCTGTCATTTTCACGCCTTACCCTTTTATATCTCCAGGCTCCCTCTCCCCCCTGACTCTCAGTCTGAAGAAGAGTCTCGACCCTGAAACGTCACCCATTTATTCTCTCCAGAGGTGCTGCCTGTCCCGCTGAGTTACTCCAGCATCTGCACTTACTTCCTACACAACGCATGCTTGATCGGCAGATGCACAATGCCGAAAGGTTCTACTGAGAGGTCATGAACTCTGAATGTTTGCTTGGCTGCAACTTATCAGCATCACACAAGATTTTTCCAATTTGCTGAGCAATTAATTCTGCCTCTGCACTAAATTATGAATAGATGATCAAGCATGGAAATTAGTGATCAGCATGCTACCTACTTTGCTACTAACCTCTCAAACATGTTGTGCCCTTGCCTGACCATCCATCGAGAGTGATGAAGAATCATGTTTGTATCTGGGAATGGAAAGTGACGTTCCATTGTGGCAGATGGATGGCTTACTCATGTATCTTTGGAGATGGAACACCATCATTTCATGCAGGGCACTGATCCAAAGCTTTTTCAATAGAGACAAAGCCTTACCTTTGAAATTGCTCGGAAGTCGAGCACAGTATTGAACAGACATCCATTGTGTAATCTTGGATGAAAATGTTTGGCTTGAACTAGACAATGGCCCTCCCAATTCTCTCCATGGCCCGTATTTTGGCCTGCCATTCTTCAAACGGGATGAGAACCAAATAGGTTTCACTAGTACAGGTCCACCACCGATTTTCCGTCACCCTTGGTTCCAGTCCCTATCTGCATTATCCGTATTCCAAGACAAACAGAGGTCACGGCCTCTGGGAGGAGTCTAACGGTACCAGAACGGTTCGCCTAGGCAGCTGAAGAGCCGAGATATCAGACTGCAAATTTGGCCGTGGAACTCGGCTATGGGAACAGACCTGCCGGCTCAGGCCTGGACAGAGTTCCAGAGCCTTAGCAGCAGAGGGCAAATTCCACCCGCTGATCGGTGCAGAAGTCACGATGAGGTCGAGATCAGCCTCCTCACCTATCCTAGGTGCCACATTTTTGGGTGGACTTCCGGGGGTGGGGCGGAGGGGGGGGGGGGGTGGTGGGGGGGGGGGGAATTTCAAGTGGCTCTCGTAATTTTGCTCGCATTAAAGGAGGTGCCGGGCCACCAGTTGCCAGTAAATCTTTATGATATGTACATGGTAAAACATACAAAATATTTTCACTGGACTTTAACCACATAAAAATCAATACAATGCCTTATAAAGAGCTAGTTAACAAAAGCCTGGATCAAAGAGATAGATTTATAGATGCGAGGGGGAGAGAAGGCTGAATGTTTGGGGGGGGATTGTAGAGCTCAGTGCCATGGCAACTGATCATTGGGCTCTGTATTTAGTGACTGAAATCAGTGATGTTTTAAAAGCCTAAACTGGAGGAATGCAAATATTCATGAGGGCAGATAGTCTGGAGGATGTTACAGAGAAAGGGAGCAGAAGGATGGTGGAAAGATTCAAAAACAAGGATATAGAAACATTGGCATTTCGGCCCTTTTAGACATCTAGATATTTGGATTGATTTGGATTGACAGGTTAGGGGAATTGAAAACCATGGGACATATGTTTAAGGTGAAGGTGAAGATTTTATAGGAATTTGAGAGGTAACTTTGTCACACAAAGGGTGATGGGTATATGGAACGAGCTGCCGGAGGAGGTAGTTGAGGCAGGGACTATCGCAATGTTTAAGAAGCAATTAGATAGGTATATGCATAGGCGATGTTTAGAGAGAGATATGGTCCAAACGCAAGCAAGTGGGCCTAGTGTGGCTGGGACATGTTGATCAGTGTTGGCAAGTTGGGCCTGTTTCAACACTGTATGAATCTATGACTCCATGACTCTATCAACAAAATCCCCATGGCGGATTCTGAATGCAGGAGGGATCAGGTCCCTACTGCAGCATGAGAGGAATGCTTGGAGAAAGCCTTCGTAATCCCTGCTGCCAGATTACACGTGTAATTTTGCTTTTACATTCGCTGAGCATCCTTTGTGTTCGGTTAAATGCTCGCGCTTCACTGTTCCCACATATTCACCCCCAGGTCATCAAGCTGCCTGTGAGTGGGTTCCTAAAACACATTGTGAATCTGTCGATGAACTTGAGGAAACAAATTAACCTGAGGATAGAGCCTGCTGCCTGTCAGAAATCAAGGGGCAAACTCTGAGTTTAATAGCCCATCGTCATTAATTAAATGGGCCCCAAATATATGAAATCCGATGGGCACTTCTAGCACTGCCGCCCTTGGTTCTCCTGTTTAGTTCAGTTTAGTTTATTGTCACGTGTACCGAGGTACAGTTAAGTTTTTTTGTTGCGTGCTAACCTATCAGCTGAAAGTCAATACATAGGAATAGGAATAGGAATAGGAATACTTTATTGCCACATGTGACTAGGCCCAGTGAGATTCTTTGCTTGCATACACAATGTACACAAATAGCAGCCACCTACGGCGCTGACACAGTTACAAAGCACGACGGCTCCCCCTTTTGTCCCCCTCCCCCCCCCCCCACCAATGGTTCCCCACCTTGGGTCTCCATTGTCCTTTGTGTCCCGTCCCCCCCCCCCCATTGCCCCCCCCATTGTCCATTGTTCTTCCTCCACCTCCCCCAACGCCAGATCCTCAATTGTTCTTACCCTGCCCCCTCATGGTGGTTCTCCACACTATCAGCTGAATCTAGACATGGAAAGTACAGAGACAATGCATTTCGTTGTCTCTGTACTGTACACTGACAATGACAATTAAAATTGAATCTGAATCTGAAATTGAATCTGAATCTATCATCGACCATTGACCGCGGGTCGACCGGTGAGGCATCGCCGCCGCCGCGAGGCTTCACCACCGCCGAGGCGCCACTTCATGCCTCCATGGTGCCGACCTGGGCTTACAATCGATCAATTTACAGTGTATAGATAGATACATGATAAGGGAATAACGTTTAGTGCAAGATAAAGCCAGCAAGTCCAATCAGGGGTAATCCGAGGGTCACAAAAGAGGGTAGATAGTAGTTCAGCACTGCCCTTTAGTTGTTGGTAGGATGATTCAGTTGCCTGATTACACTGGGAAGATACTGTCCCTGAATCTGGAGGTGTGCGTTTTCACACTTCTGCACCTTTTACCTGATGGGAGAGGGAGTGGCTAGGGTGCGACTCGTCCTTGATTGTGCTGTTGGCCTTGCGAGGTATAAATGGAGTCAATAGAAACATAGAAACATAGAAAAATAGGTGCAGGAGTAGGCAATTCGGCCCTTCGAGCCAGCATCGCCATTCAATATGATCATGGTTGATCATCTAAAATTAGTACCCCGTTCCTGCTTTTTCCCCGTATCCCTTGATTTTGTTAGCCCTAAGTGCTAAATCTAACTCTCTCTTGAAAACATCCAGTGAATTGGCCTCCACTGCCTTCTGTTCCAATAGAAGGAAGGTTGATTTATGTGTCACACCTCTTGAACTTATTCAACTATTCCTTGATACATCATTGCTGCAGCCATCAAAAAGTCTGGGGAACTCTTGGAGTTTGTCCACCCGACCCATGTGTGCAACTTGGAGTGAAAGAAAGCCTTAAAGGCATACGAGACAATTTGTTGCAAATGGAAGAACTAATGGAAAGATACTCTCTGAACGCAGTTTCTACATAACGTGGTCTGACGTGTTCAGCGTTTTAATGATCCGAGGGGAAATGAAGAAAGAAAGTCAGAGGCAGTTGCTGTCCATTTAGGAATTAAAGAAAGTTTGATGAGGGAGGATGGAATATGTTAGAGGATTTGAATAATCCAGGGTGGCAGAAAGCTCACGTGGAAAGTGAATCTAGACATGGAACCGGCTGGGCCAAATGGTTTATTTTGTGCTCTGTAAATGATACCTAAAGCTGTGTAATCCATGTCACAGCGCTTTCCCTCAGTCTCCAGGCAGCTTTGTGATTGATTAAGAGATCAGGTATATTAGTGTTGTTAGCCTGTTTCTCTGGCTTTGGAAATCCAGGCTTGGATCAAGTCGAAACAAAATGGAACATCCTCCCCGGTGATGGCCCAACAGCTGCAGAAGGTCAAGTGCACAACTGGCTCGTGCCACCGCAGTCTGGCAAGAGTAATTATGTGGAGGCTTGTAGGCACCAGCTTCTGCTCACAGGCTCCTTGCGGTTTGCTGATAACTGGCCCGCACCCAACCAGTTTGGAACGAGGCCTGAAAAACAAGATTAACTATTGAAATTGGAAGGCGTCACATCCACTGCCACCTTCTGCCTTTTATTCCCTCCGCTTTGTGTTTGCAGGTTTCAATATCTCCTGTGCACCAATAAAGGGGTAGCTCTGGAAATACGTGGCTTTGTAAGGACACCGAACCCAATTCACTCCTCTTATTTTAGCTCAAACCGTGCTTAGTAAGAGCAGGAGAAATATACATGGCACTGATTCCCAAATTTGCTTCACTCTGAAGGGAATTTTTCAGCCCTTGTTCTCCAATGATTGCAAATCACACTTGAAAAAGACAGCCCCTTGTTTAGTCCGCCATCTTGTTTTATCGACCAAAGTAAAAATCTCTCTTTAATGTTGACTCATCACTTGTGGCCAAATCTAAATCAAACTAAACACTGTTGTACCCAATTCAATTCAATTCAACTTCATTGTCATTGCACAGATACAAGTATAGGTACAACGAAATGCAGTTTAGCGTCTGGTCATGGTCATGGTGCAAGAGAGGAATTAAAAAAAAAAAAAAAATACAGAACAAGCATACATTAGAGTAAGAAGAGTACTGGTTAACAATGTGGATGGAGGGACCAAAGATATCTAGCGACGGGACTCCGAGACCCTTGTTATAGATTCATATTTAGATGGCATTTTGAACAATTTAACACAAATTCTGGGCTGGATAGAGTGGATGAGGAGAGGATGTCCGCTGGTGGGAGATTCTAGGACCAGAGGTCATAGCCTCAGAATTAAAGGATGTTCCTTTAGGAATTTGGTGAAGAGGAATTTCTTTAGTCACAGGGTCGTGAATCTGTGGAATACATTGCCACAGAAGGCTGTGGAGCAGTGGCGGACTGGGTCTAAAAATATTGGTTGCCAGGAGACAAAGGGGGCCCATTTCATCAGGGGCCCACTTGATTATAGGGGGGCCCACTTCATCAGGGGCCCACATGACATAGGGGGCCCACTTGGTTATAGGGGTCCACTTGCCATCGGGCAAGCTGACACCCTGGCCAGTCCACCACTGCTGTGGAGGCCAAGTCAATAGGTATATTGAATGCAGAGATAGATAGATTCTTGATTAGTACAGGTGTCAGGGGTTATGGGAAGAAGGCAGGAGAATGGGATAAGGAGGGAAAGGTAGATGAGCCAAGATTGAACAGCCGAATGGCCAAATTCTGCTCCTATCACTTATGAACGTATCTACTTCCAAGGTGTCTCTTCAGCAACAGAATTCTCACTCTCCATTTTAGAAAAAAGGGCTGCAGGATGGCACAGCAGTAGAGTTGCTGCCTTACAACGCCTGAGACCAAGGTCGAAACTGACTGCGGGTGCTATCTGTGTGGAGTTTGTAGGTTCTCCCCCGTGACCTGCAGGGGTTTTCTCCGGGATCCCGGCCATCCTCCCGCACTCCAAAGACGTGCGGGTTTGTAGGCTAATTGGCTTGATAAAATTGTAAATTGTCCCAGAGCGTGTAGGATAGTGTTAATGTGCGGGGATCACTGGTCGGCGCTGAATCAGTGGGCCGAAGGGCCTGTTTCTGCGCTGTATCTCAAAAGTAAACCAAAACTGAACTAAATTAGGGACGATTCATGTAAAAAAAAGCCAAAGATCTTTTTATTTAATTCAAATTTTGAAGATGATAATGACTCTTGAAACAATTCTTTGGAAGACAGTTCTGTCTGATTCTCCTCCAAGTGTACAATTTTCCTGCCACTGTTTCAATAAGTTTCTGGAAATAATGGCTTACATCTGAATAGGTAAAACCCACAAAGCATCCAACAGAATGAACATATCCTGGAGCAAAGGCTAAAAGATCATCATGTCCCACATTGTGTATTAATACCTCACTGCGTTGCATCTTAATGACTTTTTAGTTCAGACATATAGCGTGGAAAAAGGCCCTTTGGCCCACTGGGTCCGCACTGACCAGCGATCCTCGCATATTTACACTATCCTACACACACTAAGGACAATTTTTACATTTACCAAGCCAATCTACCTACATACCTGTACGTCTTTGGAGTGTTGGGAGGAATTCAAAGGTCCCAGAGAAAACCCACGGGGTCACGGAGAGAGCGTACACAATCCGTACAGACAGCACCCGTGGTCGGCATCGAACCCGAGTCTCCGACGCTGCAACTCTACCACTGTGCCACTACCTGGGCTTTCTTCCCACAAGTTAACTTCTGGAGTCGCATTATTAGGTCAAGGCCCTGGGTAGTGATTGGCAAGGTCTTAAATGAATATTTCTCATTTGTGTTCATTGAGGAGGACATTTTAGTGTGAGACTTCAGGTGGGTTTGCCGAATGTTTGGAACAAGGTAGGTTTGGACGGATTTAGACAGGATCAGTGGCGGATCCTGTGCCCAATGAGCTGCTCAGCCACTCAGACTTGAAGTGCCTCGACCTGAAATGTCACCTATTCCTTTTCTCCAGAGATGCTGCCTGACCCGCTGAGTTACTCCTGCATTTTGAGTCTATCTTCAGCATCTGCAGTTCCTTCCAACACATACCTATGAGACTCCTCTGCTCCATTTAATTCTTGCTCCTTATCAGCATGAGATGGAAACTTGTGACCAGATATTATTTCTGAGCTAAGTCCAAAGCCCATTAGCTTTCAAGTGGAGCAGATGTTGTTGACTCAAGTGTGGAAACCCAGTCATCCATTTTCAACAAGAAATACTGGTGTGGCTGCAACATTACAACTTAGCAGGTTAGTCGTAAGGCATGCCAGACATTTTATCCCTTCACCGAGTGTCGACTGGGAGGATCTTGTCACACTAAAGATTCCTGCTGATGCTTTACAGGAGCTGTCACTATGGTTGCGTAAATGTATCTGACTTGTAGATGCCACAGAGGTGGGCACGTACATCTTTGCACATTTAAACCCGACCTTAATTGGCCCAGTCACACCTGATCTCTCCCACTGGTGAATGCTGTTTAGTTAAAGGTCACAAATACAACCAAGTTTCCCACCCACTTTTTAGATTTATCCTTAACCAAGGTTGATTGACTGAGAAAAAAAACTCTCCCAAAGGGCCTTCATGCAAATCTCTCTGCTCTAGGTAAGGAGGAAGCTATGAATAGTAAGGCTTCTTTGATGAAATGGCCATAAGGTCATAAGTGATAGTAGTAGAATCAGGCCATTCTGCCCATCAAGTCTACTCTGCCATTCTATCATGGTTGACCTATCTATCCCTCCAAACCCTATTCTCTTGCCTTCTCCTCATAACCTCTGACACCTGTACTAATCAAGAATCTATCTATCTCTGCCTTACAATTATCCACTGACTTGATGTCCACAGCTTTCTGTGGGGAAAAAAAATCCACAGATTCACCACCCTCTGACTAAAGAAATTTCTCCTCAACTTCTTCCTAAAAGAAGGTCCTTTAATTCTGAGAATGGTCTTTAATTCTGATAGAATTTAATAGTTGGGAACCAACAGCAATGAACCAATGGCCCCATTAAATGGAAGCATCCCAGGAACAGTTTGCCTCAGTTTTTGTTTGGTCTCGGTGTTTATGGTCAGTACATTATATGTTCAGAATGCATTATTTGTCTTGATTCTTGATTAGTATGGATGTCAGTGGAGAAGGCAGGAGAATGGGGTTGAGAGGGAAAGATAGATCAGATTGAATGGCGGAGTAGCCTTGATGGGCCGAATGGCCCCAAAATCTTGTGAACTTATGAACTTGTGCAGTGCAGGTGTGATATATTCTTCATGGAGGCAGAAGGATATGAGTTACTGTCAGAGTTTGTTTATCAAATTATCAGCATCGGCAAACAGAATCTCCTAATTTGCTGTGCTTGAATAACATCCTGTGTGCCACAAATAGTCCCACAATGTGCAATCATTAGTCTCAACCTGCTCAAACTGCACTCATTGTGTGTGCATGGTTATCAACATAGTACAGTAGCAGTCAGCATGAGAATATAAAATGAAACTGTCCAGTGAGCTTTCTTTACCTCAAACAACTGAGCGGGTGTCTAGCAGGGACAAATGCCATTCGGGTGCTGAAAGTTGCCTAAAAGTGAGAGAATATCGGCAGGCCGTTTGAAATGATGCAACCTCTAAAATAAGAATTCACAAACATCACTGTTCTGCCTCTATTTTAATACCCATTGATTAATGATACTAATTAAGGGCTCGTTAATGACTCTGGATACCAACTGGTGCAATGAATTCTCCATTAGCGCCCGTTGTTCTTGACTTGTGTTGAAGAGCATTGCGTGAACAGGAAGACATTTTTATAGATCTTGCAATGGCAACATCAGACAATGTGAACTTCTTCATGAGCTCCAGTGGGACACTGTTCACACAGCAAGCTGGTAACTACCCCTGACATTGAGAGAGCAGAATAAGTGAATAGGTGTAGAGTATTCAAGGGGGCAGTTGCTGGTCTGTACCAACTCTAGTTCATTTCATTGCAAAGGCAATGGATGTGGGAACGATTCATAACTCTGGCCCCAGAGATGGTAACTGTTCTCTGATATTTAGGAAGGAACTGCAGACGCTGGTTTAAACCAAAGATCGACACGAAAAGCTGGAGTAAATCAGCGGAACAGGCAGCATCTCTGGAGAGAAGGAATAGGCGACGTTTCGGGTCGAGACCCTTCTTCTCTGTTCTCTAATAGATATGTTTGGAAGGAGGCTGATGTCAAATGATCCAACACTTGAATGGTGGAGTAGACTTTTTTGGTCAGTGAGGTGGAAGATTTTGCTGTAAAACAACTTCTCTAACTGTAAAAAACAAATTCTACAACGATACATCTCTTTCCATCAGTAACACAAGCCTGTTATAGAACGCCATCAAATAGAATTGATTCAAGTGCATTAGTCAGAAGATAAGTTTGCATTGCAACAAACAGAGAATAGTAAACCACTGGCCTGGTAAATATAAAAAGAATTACCACACCTTATTTTTTAATTCCTTCCAAAACTTGATTTCAATTTCTGTTGTGATTTAAATCCAATTCATATTTCCAGCTTCACCAATCTGGTTTAGGCATTGTGGTTGAGGAACTGATTGCAATGGTTATGCATTTGATTGGAAATACCCTTCTTTGGACATCACCAGCCTACACCAACAACATGATGCAAGGTTGTAAAATGGCTTCTGGTATCTTCACGCCTATAAGGAAGAATCGTGGACACATGCCTTTGTATACATTGATGCGTGGTACATGTTTATATGCTGCTCTTGGAAATTCATTTTCTTCGATGCCTCAAAGCAGCCCCTCCAGATTCAGGGACAGTTTCTTCCCAGCTGTTATCAGGCAACTGAATCATCCTACCACAACCAGTGAGCAGTCCTGAACTACTATCTACCTCACTGGTGACCCTAGGACTATCCTTGATCAGACTTTGCTGGCTTCACCTTGCACTAGACGTTATTCCCTTATCATGTATCTACACATTGTAAACATCTTGATTGTAATCATATATTGTCTTTCTGCTGATCTGGTAGCACGTAACAAAAGCTTTTCACTGTACCTTGGTACACGTGACAATAAACAAAACTGAAACTGAAATGATTCCTGTAGAGACAAGCCTCAACACACAACAAATGAAACATAGACAATTGGAAAGAACTGCAGATGCTGGTTCACACCGAAGATGTAAATGAAAAGTAAAATTCCCTCGACCTCAGAGAGAACCAGGCTAACTCTCGTTTGAGTAAAAACACAAGGTGCTGGATTAACTCATCAGGCCAGCTACTCAGGGCAGTCTGAAGAAGGGTCTCGACCCGAAATGTCACCCATTCCTTCTCCCCAGAGTTGCTGTGTCCTGCTGAGTTACTCCAGCATTTTGTGTCTATCTTCGGTGTAAACCAGCATCTGCAGTTCCTTCCTACACAGGTCAGTTACTCTACTGTCCACTGTCCAATCTGTCCGTTCAGTTACTCCAACATTTTGCGTTTCATTCAAGATCTCAGCATCTGCAGTTCCTTATGCCTCCTAACTCTCAGTTGAGACATTAAATCTGTTTGTCCTCTCCAGCAAACATAACATTTCCCATGGCGCCCTTTATTTCTTCCCTAGTCTTACAACACTGACATTTCTTCAAAATGCTCAATGGTCATAAAGGTTTTGATCCATTCTATGATGTGAAAGGCTCTATATAAATGCAATTTCTCGCTTGCCTTCAGTTAAATTAAAGTTTGAGGAAACGTAAAGTGGGACCAAAGAAAGAACCAAAATCAAAATGTTTTCATTTCTTGAGTAGAATAACTGAAAAGTTAACACAATTAACTATTCATTCATATGCACATTAGACACATGTTTAAAAACGAACAACAGGGAAAAACATTTCCATCTTTAATGCAAAATACTTGAAACATCAAAATGTACTGTCGTAATGAGCAATTCTCACTGAGAATAAATCAAGAAAAAAAAAAGCAAGAACATTACAATTAGGCAAGCAGAAATATTTCCTGCTCTCTTTAAAAATCTGTTTGTAATTTGCCGAGAGTCTCTGAATAAAGCTCATTTCCATGAGACTAGTTGCTGTGATTCTGCAGCCTGGATCTCGGCTGATTCAATGCGTGAGGCTCTCTCAGCCTGGAGATTTTATAGCACAATGGTTGGTTTATACAAAGCACTAACATGAGACCCTCCAAGCCATTTAGCATCATTGATAAAGTTGACAGAATCCATCCGTGTGCGATCCATGGTTGTCTCAATGGAGTGATTTCAAACTTGGAGTTACATAATAATAATAATAATAATACATTTTATTTATGGGCGCCTTTCAAGAGTCTCAAGGACACCTTACAAAAATTTAGCAGGTAGAGGAAAAACATGTAAGGGGAATGAAATAAATAGTAGAGACATGACTAGTGCACAAAGTAAATACAGAATTCAATACAAAACACAATATGAGGCAATTAATGCACAGATGAAAAGGGAGGGCACGTGGGGCTAAGGATAGGCAGAGGTGAAGAGATGGGTCTTGAGGCGGGACTGGAAGATGGGGAGGGACACGGAATTGCGGATCAGTTGGGGGAGGGAGTTCCAGAGCCTGGGAGCTGCCCTGGAGAAGGCTCTGTCCCCAAAACTGCGGAGGTTGGACTTGTGGATGGAGAGGAGACCAGCTGATGTGGATCTGAGGGACCGTGAGGGTTGGTAGGGGGAGAGGAGGTCAGTGAGATATGGGGGGGGGGGGGGGGGGGGGGGGGGGGGGGGGGCAGATGGTGGAGGACTTTGTAGGTGAGGATCAGGATTTTGTATGTGATCCAGCGGGAGATGGAAGACAGTGAAGTTGTTTGAGGACTGGAGTGATGTGATGCCAGGATTTGGTGTGGGTGATGAGTCGGGCGGCTGCGTTCTGGACCAGTTGGAGTCGGTTGATGTAGGTGGAGCTGATGCCAAGGATGGGCTGAAGAAAAACGTAATGCATTGTTGCAGCTCCATACGCACCCAGATATCCTTAATCTATTAACACAATAGGTTTGTGTTCTGCTGACATGTACTAGATGCAAGATTCAAATCTGTCTCATGTCCGTAGCTTCTCTTTGCCAAGTTCTTTCTGCAATATGTTTTGCATTAGTTCTCAGGAGCACGCTTGAACCATGAGTGAAACAATGAATGAAAGCACATTCTTAGAACTTGCGAAATATTGGTCCTACACCATAATCATGCTTCAAGTAGTAGGTTAGATAATTAGACAATTAGTTGAAGTAGATAAAGTTAGGAACACTTCAAAAACGGATCTAATTTAAAAAGGTATAATCTTATCCTGAAGTCTTTCAGCATCAGGTCCAAAGACTTGACTGATGGGAAGATTGTTCCACGTTTGACATTGAATCTGATTGCACTGTAATCAGTGGGAAAATGTCATTAATAGAGGTATTTCTCGTCCTTGGCTAGATGTCATTAAGGTTCTTTTATAAATGAAAAATTATTCCTGTGCAGTCTCAATTCTTTGGGTGTTAACAATGGTTCACACATTCAGAAATCATATAAATGACTGGGTTGAAAATACCAACTAGCATCAGTGATTGATCGCTTGATTACTTGAAAGATGCAGCGTGGAAACACATCCTTCTGCCCATGCCAACCGTTGATCACTCATTCAGTCCAGTTCTATATTCTGCCACTTTCCCAATGTTAGGAGGCCAATTAATCCACACGTCTTTGGGCTATGGGAGGTAACAGGAGCACCCAGAGGAAACTCTAATGGTCATTGGAGGAATATGCAAGCTGCACACTGGCAGCATCCATGGTCAGGATCAAACCCTGGTCAATAAGGCAGTAGCTCCACCACTCTGGAGCCCATCCTGCCTTGAAATCGTATTTAATGATGCTCAGTATTTTTCAGTAAAAGGCTTCTTCTTCTTTTCATGTCTTTGAAGCTGGTTGGTTATATAACAGTTTCCCATTCCTTTACACAGTCCTTTGCGTTTTTATTGAACACTGCAAGATCCTTTGGGCTGCACTGGTTGGGTAGTAAGGGGCAGACAAGGCAGTGCTGCATTGTATGGTCCTCTTCTCCACATTCACAGGTGGTTTGGCCAGTTTTATAGCCCCATCTGGCTAAAAGGCTGAATCCAACATTCTAGCACCTATTATACAGAATTGGGCAGGTACTAGAAGAGAGAATTAGGTTATTTTGCAAAAATGACACACGTAGGTAACAATCGTGTACAAACCTCTCCCCACATGAATATACTCTAATATACCATCTGTACACCTGCATTTTCTCCTTATTCATGAAGGTGTGAAGCCTCCTTGTAAACAATGCACTATCAGTTTTAACAATTCCAAGTTCCACATTCAATAGAAAAAAATTCTAGAGTCATACAGCATGGAAACGGGCCCTTCGGTCCAACTTGCCCAGTTGTCATTGATTTCTCCCATTATCTCCCATGCAGGTAGAAAGGGTATGTGATGCCCGTGTCCCACTTAGAAAACCTGAACAGGAACCTCTGGAGACTTTGTGCCCCACCCAAGGTTTCCGTGCGGTTCCTGGAGGTTCCCGGAGGTTTTTGTCAGTCTCCCTACCTGCAACCTCCGGCAACCACCTGCAACCTCCGGGAACCGCACGGAAACCTTGGGTGGGGCGCAAAGTCTCCAGAGGTGTCCGTTCAGGTTTCCTAAGTGGGGCAGGGGCATTACAGAGTCCAATTAACCTGCCAGCTCAGATTTCTTTGAGATTTGGAAGAAACCACAGCACCCAAAGGACAAACCATGCAGTCATAGTGAGAATGGGAAATCTCCACACAGACTGCGCCCGAGGTCAGGATTGAACCCACGTCTGGCACTGTGAGGCAGCGGCTCTACTTGCGTATTGTTATCCTTTCATCTCTATGTTGGATCATTAGGTCATTAGATAATTAGACAATTAGTTGTAGATAAAGGTCATAAGGTCATAAGTGATAGGAGCAGAATTGGACCATTCGGCCCATCAAGTCTTATCTGCCATTCAATCATGGCTGATCTGTCTCTCCCTCTTAATCCCCTTCTCCCCATAATCCCTGACACCAATATTAATCAAGAATCTATCTATCTCTGCTTTAAAAATACCCATTGACTTGGCCTCCACAGCCTTCTGTGGCAAATAATTCTACAAATTCACCACACAATGAGTAAAGAAATTCCTCCTCATTTTCTTCCTAAAGGAACATCCTTTAATTCTGAGGCTATGACCTTTAGTCCTAGACTCTCCACATCCACTCTATCCAAGCCTTTCAATATTCGATAAGTTTCAATGTGGTTCCCACTCATTCTTCTAAACTTCAGGCCCAGTGCCATCAAACGCTCATCTTATGTTAATCCAATCATTTCTGGGATAATTCTTGTAAACCTCCTCTGGACCCTCTCCAGAGCCAACAAACACATCCTTCCCAATATCCCAATATTTACCTTGATAGTTTCTAAATTGGTTATTCAATTTTATTGTTGAACGGGCAACACTTCTCTGAAAATAGACACAAAATGCTGAGGTTATTCAGTGGGACAGGCAGCATCTCTGGAGAGAAGAAATGGTGACGTTTCGGGCAATTTTGGGCAATTGGCCAATATTTCCAGTGAAACCCTTCGTGAAAGTGGACGGAGAAAAATGTAATCCCTGTCCATGAGATGTTTTGAAATGCTGGTAAATTTCTACAAGATAATGGAATACATTGCGGGAAACTAGAGAGGAAATTGTGGGAGACCCGGTTGAAATTTACGAGTCATCCTTAAATACAGGAGAGGTGCCGGAAGACGGGAGGGTGGCAAATGTTGTGCCTCTTTTCATAAAGGGCTGCAGAGAAAAATGCTGGGAACTATAGGCCGGTGAGCTTAACATCAGTAGGTGGTAATTTACTGGAGAGTATTCTGAGGGATAGGATATACCGGCATTTGAATGGGCAAGGGCTGATTAGGGATAGTCAGCATGGTTTTGTCCGTGGGAGGTCGAGCCTCACAAATCCAAATTATTTTTTTGAAGATGTGACCAAAAAGGTTGATGAGGGCAGAGCTGTAGATGTTGTGTACATGGACTTCAGTGAGGCATTCAACAAGGTTCCGCATGGTAGGCTGCTCTGGAAGGTTAGATTGCATGGGATCCAATGAGAGATAGCTGAATGGAGAGTAAATTGGCTCCCTAGAAGGAAGCAAAGGGTAATGGTGGAAGGTTGCTTCTCCGACTGGAGGCCTGTGACTAGTGGTGTGCTGGACCCATTACTGTTTGTCATCTACATCAATGATTTGGATGAGAACATACAGGGCAAGATTAGCAAGTTTGCTGATGATACAAAAGTTAGTGGTTTTGCAGATGGTGAAGATGGTTGTGAACGATTGCAGCAGGATCTGGATCAATTGGCCAGGTGGGCGGAGGAATGGTTGATGGAATTTAATACAGAGAAGTGTGAGGTGTTGCATTTTGGGATGTCGAACAAGGGCAGGACCTACATAGTAAATGGTAGGCCGCTGGGTATTGTTGTAGAGCAGATGGATCTAGGAGTTCAGGTGCATGGTTCCTTGAAGGTTGAGTTGCAGGTAGATAAGGAGATCCTTTTAATATAATGTGTAGGTCTGAAGAAGAGTCTTGACATGAAACCTCACCCATTCCTTCTATCGCAAGATGCTGCCTGTCCCACTGAGACACTCCAGCATTTTGTGTCTATCTTTCTTTTAATATAAATGGAATGGAATGGAATACTTTATTGACACATGTGACAAGGCACATTCTTTGCTTCACACCCAATGTATACAACGAGTGGCCACCTACGGTGCTGACACAGTTACAAAGCACGCTGGCTCCTCTTTTTGTTCTCCCCCCCCCCCCCATGGTTCTACCCCCCCCCCCCCCCCCCCCCCCCCCCCCCCATCCCCTGCCGGGCCCCTATTGTCTTTTGATCTCCGCCCCCCCCCCCTCACATTGTCCATTGTTCTACTCCCCCCCCCACACAGCAGTCCCCCCACGCCAGGTCCGTAATTGTTCTCCCCCCCCCATGGCAGTCCCTCCACGCGGGTCGGCCCGCGAGGCATTGCCGCAGCGAAGCTTCACCACTGTCGAGTCCTCATCATCACGAGTCTTCTCGATGAAGATAATTCAACCCGGTTTAACAAATAGAGACATGACCCACAACTCAGGTGCACATTGCCTGTGAGTTATTCTCTCCACAGTCACCTGCTCCAAGTGACTTATTCCCTGCGCTTTATTTTGTTTTCTTCAATTATACAATGACTGCATGTAATATGGAAATGATGTTTCAGCTTTGGAAAGCTGGTGCAAGCAAAGCTGGTGCAATGACAAACTGTATCACAAAGAAAGTAAACTGTTGAATTTGGGTTTCAGACACAGCAGCTGTAATCTTTCAGTGACAGTAGTGTTTCTTTTCCCGTAGCAAAGGTGGATTTCTATGCCTTGGTGATTCAAGCCCTTGTTTAGGGCGGCAATCTCCTTTTCTTTTATATATTTTTTTCTTTTCTCTATTTTCTCTCTCAACTTTCTTCATTTACTCGTTTTCTTTCTTCACACACTAGATATTTCACATCTTTCTATCCTTTACTATCTAACTTCTTTTTCTTATTCTAATCTTTTTTCAATGTTAACAAAAAAAAAAAAAGAAGTTTTACATAAAATGTATTATGAAAATATATATTAGGCACTTTGGTGCCATATGACTGTACTTACTTCTAATAAAATAAAATATTTAAAAAAAACAAAAAAAACGAGGGCGGCATGGAGGCGCAGCGATTGGGTTGTTGCCTTACAGCACTTTCAGCGCCAGAGACCCGGGTTCGGTCCTGGTTGCGGGTGCTGCCTGTATGGAGTTTGCACGTTCTCCCCATGACCATGTGTGTTTTCTCCGGGTTCTTCGATTTGCTCCCATGGTCAAGGATAATGCGATGAGAGTAGGGCTCAAGTCCATGTGGTGAAATGATTACTTAATTCACATCTATTCTTGGCAATACCTAGTTTAGGCTTGAGACAGAAGATAGGCGTAAAATGTTGGAGTAATTCTGCGGGTCAGGCAGCATCTCTGGAGAAAAGGAATAGGTAACGTTTCGGGTTGAGACTGTCCATCTTTGGTGTAAATTCCCTCTGCAATTCCCTCCGAAATACTTAGGCTTGAGACAAGTCTGGTGTTCTTAAAATAATCTTGCTATTAAAATAACATAACTCACATTAACTGGACACAAACTCACCTCACTGGTCCCACATTTTCCCCAGGTTGGAACCAAGCTTCATGAACAAATGTCTTCACTTACACTTCCTCTGGTGACCACAATCAAAGGCACGTCTTCAACCCACCAGGTAGACATAGTTACAGTAGGCTTTTGTTTGGCTTTCATTTCCCTGAGACACAAGTCATTTTAGAGTTGTTTTTATTCAACCCTAACACGAGAGAAAACAAACGGTAAATAAATGTTTGGTTGAACTTCTGAAGCACAAGATATCGAAGTTAGCTTCACAGTGTGAGATAAGGGATTCAAAATGACCGAATCAGGGAGAAATCTATTTTCTCGGGCCTATTAGTACTCTAATGAAGACAGAGAGTGGTGATTGCTGAGCGTGGTAATGAAGGGGATCTGATTACAAACAACAGTGTGGAGGTTGAATAGGACCCTGGATTATTTTGGGTGGCAGATGGGACAAATAACCTTCTCTCACCCATAGTTGCTCCATATTCGTATTCGACTGGGATGCCCTGATCATTGTAGCCCCGCGATGAGCATTTGACAGCACTGGACCTGTAATTCAGAAGAATGAAGGGGGAAGGGGGACCTTGAAACACAGAATAGTGAAAGGCTTGGATAGAGTGGATGTGCAGAGGATGTTTCCACCTAGGGGAGAGTCTAGGACCAGAGGTCACAGCTTCAGAAATAAAGGACATTCCTTTAGGAAGGAGATGAGGAGGAATTCATTTTAGTCCCAGGGTGGTGAATCTGTGGAACGGCTGCATGTTATTCACTTCTCATATATCTACACACTGTAAATGGATTGATTGTTATCATGTATTGTCTTTCTGTTGACTGGTTAGTAACAAAAAGCTTCTCACGACCTCGGTACACGTGACAATAAACTGAACTGAAATGTGGGGGCCAAGTCATTAGGTATTTTCAGCTCAGAGATTAGAACGGGTGTCAAATATTGTGGGGAGAAGGCTAATTATGTGAGAATGGGGCTAGGGGGGGAGAGATAGATCAGCCATGATTGAATGTCGGAGTCGACTCGATGGGCCGAATGCCCTAGTTATGCTCCTATCCCTTTCATGATTCGAATCTGGAAGCAGCCAGGTGATTAAGATGTCTGGATGTGGAGCATCTTACACCACAGCCAAGCTGAAAGCATCTTCTGAGATGCAGAGTGGGTGGTGGATCCAGCAGGGCAGAGCTGCTGTTTCTGAAATTAAAAATGTTTTTTTTTCCTTTTTACAGGAAGTGGTGATGTTTCTGTTGCTCCCAAGATGTTGTGTGAAATCGCTTGTTCCCCACTGTGCTGTGAAGATTCCACTTGATGATTCCGTAATATGCAAAGATAAACACACTCATTCAGACCGTAGTTACAGTATGATCTGAAGCTCCCTGTCTATGGGGCTCTGTAGAAACGAGGAACTGCAGATGCCGGTTTACACAAAAGGAACCAAAATGCCAGAGGTACTGGGCTTGCATTCGCTGGAGTTTCGAAGAATGGGGTGGGGGGGGGGGACCTCATTGAGACATATAGAAAGGCTTGGATAGAGTGGATGTGGAGAGGATGTTTCCACTAGTGGGAGAGTCTAGGACCAAGTCTAGGACCTAGGACATAGCAGCATCTCCAGAGGACATGTCCGATAGCAGAATGGTTCAGAGGTGGAGTTGCTGCCTCACAGCACCAGAGACCCAGGTTTGATCCTGACTACAGGTCCTATCTGTATGGAGTTTGTACGTTCTCCCCATGACACTTGTGCAAACACCTCACATTGACTCGGAATAAACTCCATCTGAAATATCTCCGCCTATGACCCCACTGACTGTATAACTTGACAGTCTTCCTCACAGTCCATGACCCCAGCAATCTTGGTGTCATCCGCAAACTCACTAACCAACCCATCTACATTTGCCTCCAAGTCATTTACATTTATCACAAACAGTAGAGTTCCCAGCAGAGATCCCTGTGGAACTGCACTAGCTACAGACCTCCAACCAGAATATTGTCCTTCCACCACAATCCGCTATCATCTATCATCTATCAATAAAATAGTTCTGAAGTCATATGATTAAATCACTGTTAATCCCACGCATTTTAATCTTATCGTTCAGCCTACAATGGTGATTGTTCTTGCATGTTGTTTAAGACATATATATTGTACAGAACACTAGAATATCACAAAGCTCTACTTCAGGAAAGGAATTTAATCTTTCATGTATAACTGGGAACTCTAGAGCCTTGGATTTATGTCAAAACCCTACATTGATATTTAAAAGAAAAATGTTAAAATATATTATTTTAACATTAATCCCATGCACCTTAATCTTCTGAATCAGCCTACCATGGGGAACTTTATCAAATACCTTACTACAATCCATGTAGATAACATCCACTGCCCTACCCTTATTGATCATCGATCACTTTCATTGCCTCATTGGTGATCGCTGAGTATTTTTCGACATCAGTTGAGATAATTTTTGTTTAAACTACACATAGAACCCATAAAGGGTTAAAAAGTGAAACAACATATTTCATGTGCAGTTAAGACAAAGAGACAACTTAAATAATATATTGGGAAAATTAATTAAATGTTGTTAATTACAAAGTGTGCAATGCCTATCACAGGGTTAATACAAATCTTACCCAGCAGTATAATCCATTGAATTGGATTGCTAACTGTAATCATTCAGTCAAACCTAATTAAATAAATAATAGGTGCTGCTTCATTTCACTTGCAAATCACATTCTATTTAGGGTCAGGCATCATGCTATTAGTGCGGATGTTATTATGAGTGAGGAGAGAATTGTCAATGTGGAGATATGGTTGGTGTGAATTACGCAGATAGTGTGGACAGTGACATCCAGTGCATGGCACTCATTGAAAGCAGCAGCACAAGTAGTTAGAGTGGTAACGAAAATGTTGGTTTAACTCAGCGGGTCAGGAAGTCTCTCTGGACAAAAGGAATAGGTGAAGTTATGGGTCGAGATGTCTTATTTCATTTTCAGTTCAGTTTAGGTTATTGTCACCTGCACTTCTTCTTCTTCTCAAGTCCACACCCAAGATTAGAAGTCGTTCAGCCAGAGCTGAACACACTTCTCGGCATCTGCACAATGGATTCTGTCTTGTGCTTCTTGTGTTTCTTGTGCGTGGTGGTCGAAAGATTGGTGAAAACAGGGTCGCGACGTGAACGCGCTTTCCTTCACCCCGTCACCTGCACTGAGGTACAGTGAAAATCATTTGTTTACATGATGTCATGTTGTTACTTGTGGGCGGAGCACCAAGGCAAATTCCTTGTATGTGAATACTTGGCCAATAAACTTACTTAATTACTATATAGCCAGCAGAAAAATAATACATGATTAAGGCAACACTTGATTCTTCAGAATGGGAGTCAGAGGAGAGGGAATCTATAGGTATGGAAAGGCACAGAACAAATCAGATCCAGCACCGATGACCCAGGAAATATGGAGCCCACAATGGTCTCTTGTTGTCTGTGGAAGAGGTGATAACGAAGGGATAAATGGATGTGAACAGTGGAACTAGCAGGATGACTTGGGTAGGGGAGGGATGGAGAGAGGGGGAATGCAAGGGTTACTTGAAATTAGGGGAATCAATATTCATATCGTTGGATTGCAAGCTGCTTAAGCAAAATATGAGGTGCTGTTCCTCCAATTTGCTTGTGGCCTCACTCTGACATTGGAGGAGAATATGGGAATGGGAAGGGGAGTTAAAATGTTTGGCAACCGGGAGATCGCGTGGGCCACAGCGGACTGAGCGGAGGTGTTCAGTGAAACAGTACGACTTCATCAGTCGGGGTATTGAGTTTCGGAGCCAGAAAGTGATAGGATTCTAGTTCAAGTTCAAGTGAATTTATTGTCATGTGTCCCTGTATAGGACAATGAAATTCTTGCTTTGCTTCAGCACACAGAACATAGTAGGCATTTACTACAAAACAGATGAGTGTGTCCATATACCATAATATATATATATGTAAACACATGAATAAATAAACTGATAAAGTGCAAATAACAGAAAATAGGTTATTAATAATCAGAGTTTTGTCCGAGCCAGGTTTAATAGCCTGATGGCTGTGGGGAAGTAGCTATTCCTGAACCTGGTTGCTGCAGTTTAGAATTCGTAGGATTTAGTTGCTATGTAGAATTCATAGGATTCTGATCACACTGTATTTGGAGTTTTGTGTACAGTTCTGATTCTCCCATTTACAGGAAGGATATGGAGGCTATGGAGGGGGTAGAGAAGTGGTTTACCAGAATGCTGGCGAGTTTAGATGGTATTAGCTATAAGGACTAGTTGTACATACGTGGATTGTTTTCCTTGGAGTGTTGGCAGCTCAGGAAAGACCTGTTAGAAGTATATATAATTATGAGAGGCTTAGATAGGTTAGTGTCAGATACTTTTTCCCAGGGTGGAAATGTAAGGCCAGAGAGCTGCACGTGATCCATATTGTTCTATTCACTGCATAATATCCATGTCGTCATCTCAAACTCCTTTAAAAACTCCTGTGTAAAAATCATACCCCGCACATCTCCTTTAAACGTTGCCCCTCTTACCTTAAAGCAATGCTCTCTGGCCTTTGACATTTCCACCCTTGGAAAAAGGATCGGACTATCTACCATATCTATGCCACTCATAATGTTATATACTTCTATCAGGTCTCCATTCAAGACCGCAAACATTTCCAGAGATTGTGGTCACAGCCCAGACCATCAAGCAAACCAACCTCCCTTCCACTGAATCCATCTACACTTCACGCTGCCTAGGTAAGGCCACCAGCATGATCAAGGACGAGTCTCACTCCGGATAACTCTCTTCTCCCCTCTCCCATCAGATGTGACGTACAGAAGTGTAAAAAAGTATATACCCTGATTCAGGGTCTGTTTCTTATCAGGCAACTTATCCAACTAGATGGCAGTCCTGACCTACCATCTACCTCATTGGAGGCCTATCTTTAATCTGACTTTACTGGACTTTATCTAGACTTTTTTCCCCTTTATCCTGTACCTGCCCACTGTGGACTGCTTCATTGTAATCATGTTTAGTCTTTTATTTGATTGAACAGCACAACCAAAAGCTTGTCACCAAGTAGGGACAATAAACAAACTAATCTAATGAAAGGGTCCCGCTCCGAAACGTCGCCCATTTCTCCATAGATGTTGCCTGACCCGCTGAGTTATTCCAGCACTTGGTGTCTATCTCTTAAACTAAACTAAACTAAACTCTGCCTGGATAACAATAGTTTTACAGTGAGTAAAGGAAAGGGCCCTGGCAGTTTGAAAGAGAACGCAATAACAGATACTGAGTCTCTGAAGAGTTCAAGTGTGAATACGTGGTACATTACTTTTTGCGGAAAACTGCTGAGTATCACGCTACATTTTAATCAGGATAGGAGCACCATCATCAAGGCCAGCACCATCATCCTGTACAGTATTGTATTAATTGCAACACATCTGAACTGCTAAATTATCTGAGCCAGTGGATACCAATGAGCCTGCCGAAATAATGGAAAATAATAAATGCATTTAGCAATTAGGAGTTCAGTGGTACAGTGGAGATGTAATTGAATTGGTAATCCAAAGGCATTGCAAAAGAGCCAGGGAGATGAACTCAAATCCCACCACAAAAGCTTGCATTTTATATGTAGTTCATTAAATAAATCCAAAATATTTTTTTAAAAAGCTACTATTAGTAATGGTGACCTTTTGAAAACCTTATGTGTCACTTGAGGCTGAGTATTAGCTTTTGTTTTGGTGTTTTAATCAAAAGTATTCGGTATTGGAGTTTGAATCCAGTGATTACAATTCATAAGCTCATACTAACTTCTTGTTAGTAGCACAGAGGGAGTGCTGCCTCATGAATTATTTTCAAACTGAGGCCCTGTGTCTAGATGGACATAAAAGATTCACGTTCACATGTTATAGGAGTAGAATTACGCCATTCGACCCATCGAGTCCACTCCGCCATTCAATCATGGCTGATCTCTGCCTCCTAATCCCATTTTCCTGCCTTCTCCCCATAACCCTTGACACCCGTTCTAATCAAGAATTTGTCTATCTCTGCCTTAAAAATGTGGCACTCCTCACATTACTGCAGAGACTTTCATGATTGGGACATCACGTGCTCATGAAAGGCTTTGTAAAAATACAGGTCTTTACTTTTTCCATGATGTGGTCTACACAGACATCATCCCCACAGTGTGTAATCAGACTCTCGTCAGCTGCTCCTGAGATTTCATAAATTCATAAGTTCTAGTTGTAGAATAAGGCAATTCGGCCCATCAAGTCTACCCCACCATTCAATCATGGCTGATCTATCTTTCCCTCTCAACCCCATTCTCCTGCCTTCTTCCCTGACATCATTGCTAATCAAGAATCTGTCCATCTCCCCCTTACATGAACTCCACAGTTGTTTCTGGCAATGAATTCCACAGATTCACCACACTCTGACCAAATATATTTCTTCTTGTCTCCTTTCTAAAGGTATGTCCTTTTAGTCTTAGGCTATGGCTTCTGGTCCTGGACTCTCCCACTAATGGAAACATCCTCTCCACATCCACTCTATCCAGTCTTTTCACTATTCGGGAAGTTTCAATGACATTCCCCATCATTCTAAACTCCAGCGCGTACAGGCCTGTGCCGTCAAACGCTCTACTTAGGGAGTATGAAATGTAAAACAATGAACAATGAACTTAAAAGAGGGAAGATGTGCAGGCCCAGGGGCTGAAGTGGTGGAATATGGGGGTAATTGGATTGCTCTTCATAGAATTATCACTGGCACAGTGGATCATACGGGATGGCTCTGTGCTTCACGGTTCCACTCGGTGATTTTGCATGTTGGTGTACTCTTGCTGTGTCTTGGAAGAAGGATTAAACCCAAATGAACAAACCAAGCATGAAACTAGCTCTCTCTTCAAGCATAAAAGGTGCAATAAATAAAGTGCACCTGTCTCACCCCACAATCAGGTCACACACTACACACTATCTGTGAGCAAGGGATGCCAGCGTTGTAAATAACTCCACCAATAAAAGTTAAACAATGATGTTAAAGAGTGCTCCATATTTATTATGGTCTTTCACATTGTTGAAAGTTTAGATAGCGTATTCCTTCCCCTGGTGGTTATTGTTAGTCACTTGTTGTCAGACTGCTCACCAAATGCCAGACAATTGCATCAAACTACAGAGGCTGCAAATGCTTGATTGCTGCACGAATCCAGTGCCGACAGACTGATTGCTGAACTCCCCAGGCCTAGATAGAGTAGATATGGAAAGAATGTTAAAAGTTGTCTTCCCCCCCCTTCTCCCCCCTTTCCCCCCTTTGTCTCCCCTTCTCTCTTCTTCTTTCTCCTTCTCTCCCCCCTCTCCTCTTCTCCCCCCCTCTTTCTCCTTCTCTCCCCTTCTCTTCCCCACCCTCCCCGCTCTCTAAAGGACTTACCGTACACTGTGCAGCCATCTTTTCCTCTTCATCGCATGTGTGAATTTCAGACAGCGCTCCCCCGCTTTCCCTGGCCCCCTGACTTTGCGATGTGTGTATGTGTGTGTGTGTGTGTGTGTGTGTGTGTGTGTGTGTGTGTGTGTGTGTGTGTGTGTGTGTGTGTGTGTGTGGTCGGTCGATCCAACTCGCGGTTTTATCGCTGACGTTCGATCCAGCTCGAGGTTTTCCAGGCGAGTGCCCTCGAGCTTGAAGGTCGAAGACAGTCGCTGTAAAGTCACGTCAGCGGAACAGGCCCTTTAATCTGTGGAACTCATTGCCACAGAGGGCTGTGGAGGCAAATTCAATGGTTATCTTTAAGTCAGAGACAGATAAATTCATGATTAGAATGGGTGTCAATTGTTACGGGGAGATCTTTGTGATTATCATTGACCAGAAATTCACCTGGGTCAACCACATAAACATTTGCACCCACGAAGGCCTGGATAGAGTGGACATGGAGAAGATGTTTCCACTAGTGGGAGTGTCCAGGACGGGAGGTCATAGCCTCAGATTAAAAATACATTCCTTTAGGAAGGAGACGAGGAGGAAGTCTGTGGAGGCCAAGTCAATGGAAGTTTTTACGGCAGAGATAGATAGATTCTTGATTACTGCTGTTGTCAGGGGTTATGGCGAGATGGCTGGAGAATGGGGCTAGGAGGGAGAGATAGATCAGCCATGATTGAATGGCGGAGTAGACTTGATGGGCCAAATGGCCTAATTCTGCTCCTATCACTTTGGCCTACCTTATGATCTTATGAATGGCCTAATGCTGCTCCTATTATGTATGAACTTGTAAGGTCAGAAATAGGGATGACTGCTAATGTTTGTTCAGAGTTTAACTCCTCAGCAAATGATGCAGGGGATTCCTGCTTGCAGTAAGAACTAAACAACATTGAGGCAGGTTACACAAAAAAGCTGGAGAAACTCAGCGGGTGCAGCAGCATCTAATGGAGCGAAGGAAATAGGCAACGTTTCGGCCCGAAACGTTGCCTATTTCCTTCGCTCCATAGATGCTGCTGCACCCGCTGAGTTTCTCCAGCTTTTTTGTGTAACCTTCGATTCTCCAGCATCTGCAGTTCCTTCTTAAACAACATTGAGGCAAGTGGAAAGTAACATTCACGCCGTGAATGTGCTACGTAATGATGATGCCCAACTAGAGTCCAACCACTTATTAGCATTGGAAACTTCCCCACAATCGAGATCTTTGTGATTATCGATGACCAAAATCTCATCTGGATCAGTCACATAAATACAGTGGCCACAAGTGTAGATCAGAGACTGGTTGTCCTGCAGTGAGTGACTTATCTCCTATGGCCCCACATACTTTCCTTCAGCTGCAAGGCACAAGCAGTGAGCTTAATGAGAGACTCTCCACTTACCTGGGTAAGTGCAGTCTTCTCCACTCCCAAGAAGACCATTATTATCGAGCACAAAGCAGCCCTTGGTATTTACACTCCATCAACCAAGTTGAAGGCTGACATCCTCCACCACCAGTGCCCGATGTTTACGGGCCATCTATAAAATGCTCCACAATTACACACAAAACAGCTCCTAAACATTTAGCACCAAGAGGAACACAGAGTAGGTTTAGAGAATTCCACCATCTTCCAATCCCCCTCCATGGTGCACACCATCTCATTTTAGTTTAGCTTAGTTTAGTTTAGAGATACAGCACAGAAACAGGCCCTTTGGCCCACTGGGTCCATGCCTACCAGCGATCTCTGCACATTAACACTATCATACACCCACTGGGGACAATTTTTACATTTTTCATGCTAATTAACCTACAAACCTGGACGTCTATGGAGTGTGGGAGGAAACCGAAAATCTTGGAGGAAAACCCACGCAGGTCACGGGGAGAACGTACAAACTTCGTACAGACAGCACCCATAGTCGGGATAGAACCTGGGGCTCCTGCGCTGAATTTGCTGTAAGGCAACAACTCTACCGCTGTGCCACCGTGTATTGCTGGTCCTTGATTGTGTTTGGGTTTAAATCCTAGAACTACCCCCCTATTAGCACTGTGGTAGCATCTTCACCAGACAACATATCACTACCACCTTCCACAGGGCAAGTAGGGATGAATAATAAATGATGGCCTTGCCAACAACGCCCAGATGTCAAAATATACAAAAAATAAAATGTTACAGAGGATAGACCCACAGAGTTTAACAGTGATACAGCATAGAAACAGGCCCTTTGGCCCAACTTGCCACACCAACCAACATGCCCCATCTACATTAGTTAGTTATGATTGTGTTTATAGTTTGTTTGGTTGTTTGGTTGTTTGTCTTTTGCACAAAAGTCCGCGAGCATTGCCACTTTCATTTCACTGCACATCTCGTATGTGTATGTGACAAATAAACTTGACTTGACTTGACCTTCCTGTATTTGGCCCAAGTCCCTCTAACCCTATCCTACCCATGTACCTGTCCAAATGTTTATTAAATTCTGTGATCATACCAGCCTCAACCAACTCCTCTGGCTGCTGATTCCATATAACTACCACCCTTTGGGTAAAAAACTTGCCCCTCAGGTTCCAATGAAATCTTTCCATCCTCACCACAAACCTATGTTTTGTAGTTCTTGATTCCTCTACTCTGGGAAAAGACTGTGCATTTACTTCATCTATTCCCCTCATGATCTTATATCACCCCTCCTCATCCTGCTGCGCTCCAAGGAATAAAGTCCTATCCTGCTCAACCTCCCCCTATAGCGCAGGCCTTCGAATGCTGGCAACATCTTTGTAAATCTCTCTTGCAGACTGTCTTATGAAGAAAGACTGGATAGACTTGGTTTATACTCTCTCTAGAATTTAGAAGATTGAGAGGGGATCTTATAGAAACTTACAAAATTCTTAAGGGGTTGGACAGGCTAGATGCAGGAAGATTGTTCCCGATGTTAGGGAAGTCCAGGACAAGGGGTCACAGCTTAAGGATAAAGGGGAAATCCTTTAAAACAGAGATGAGAAGAACTTTTTTCACGCAGAGAGTGGTGAATCTCTGGAACTCTCTGCCACAGAGGGTAGTTGAGGCCAGTTCATTGGCTATATTTAAGAGGGAGTTAGATGTGGCCCTTGTGGCTAAGGGGATCAGGGGGTATGGAGAGAAGGCAGGTACGGGATACTGAGTTGGATGATCAGCCATGATCATATTGAATGGCGGTGCAGGTTCGAAGGGCCGAATGGCCTACTCCTGCACCTAATTTCTATGTTTCTATGTTTCTAAATCTCTCTTGCATCCTTTCCAGCTTAACAAGTAGTTTAACCTTCAGTTTATAAATTATAAATAGATCCAGTGTCATGGGGATGATTAAAGCTTTACATTGTTGGTCTAGTCATGTTTAAAGTACAGTTGGAATGCACGACCAATTTGTTGGGGTGTTATCATTCCCTCAACCTGAGTCAAGTGACCCCCTGTTGTTCCGAGAAAACATTATTACCCTGACTGAAGGAAAGTCAATGTGTTTGGGCACAATTTGAATGATTGAACGGTTCTGTTACATGGCTCATTTGGCAGCCACAGTGTCTAGTATCAGTATTTTGCAGACAGAAACACAAAAAGCTGGAGTAACTCAGCAGGACAGGAAGCATCTCTGGAGAGAAGGAATAGGTGATGTTTCGGGTCGAGACCCTTCTTTTGAAATGAAACGTCTCCTGTATTCTTTCTCTCCCGAGCTGCTGCCAGTCCCGCTGAGTTACTCCAAGCTTTTTGTGTCTATCATCGGTTTAAACCAGCATCTGCAGTTCCTTCCTACACATGATTCCACCCTTCAGTTCAGCAGGTTGCACTCCCTGGCCCCGTCGAAAGCCCCATTGCAGAAGTGGAGGAGTCCTGCGCTGCCAAGCTAAATCAAAGCAAGAGTTCATTGCTGCATTGAAGTGTAAAGCAGTAGCATCTTTACTTAAACATACGTTGTAGGCGGATTTTTCAGTGTCTGTCGTACGGACGGTGAAACGATCATTTGATTCAAGATATTGAGACACAATACAAGACATGTTGTTTAATTTGAATTGAATTACAAAAAAATAAGGGATAGCCCCCTTTGAATTAAGCAATAATCTGACTTGAGGTATAACAGTTACCATGGTGATACAAATAATGCATTTCAGTTTGTCCACTGGAGTGTTCAGCAAATTAAAGGATTGGAGCAACAGACATGAAACAGTTCCTTCCCTGCAGGCTCATTTGTACCACATTTTTAATATTAAAGATATATTGCAAGCTCATCCTTGATAGTTTTG
The DNA here is from genome assembly GCF_028641065.1 of Leucoraja erinaceus. Taxonomy (NCBI): domain Eukaryota; kingdom Metazoa; phylum Chordata; class Chondrichthyes; order Rajiformes; family Rajidae; genus Leucoraja; species Leucoraja erinaceus. The sequence goes on from NC_073406.1 coordinate 10,061,827, forward strand.
TGAGCCACTTGGAAATTGTTGATTTTCCCTCTGACCCTCCATCAAGCAACAATGGGAGCATTGGCACATCGGGACTGTTGTAATTTTCCAGCAATGTGGAGGATGTTGTTATCTGTGTGTACAGTGTGTAAAGGGCCTGAGCAAACCATGTAAGTGTTGTATGAAAATAAATAATTGCCTCTCACTATGTGCATTGTGCTCGTGCAAGCAAGTCCAATTAAAGCTGCAAGGAGCGTGGGTATTGGATTGTGCCGTATGGCCAGCAGTCAGAATGCAACAAAAAAAAAGCCTCATTTAAAGTAATTGCTACCTGCAGAATTCACCAGCTCAAAAATCAGAGGGAATTGCCAAAGGTTTCAGCAACAACTGTGCAAGTGGTGGAAGAATCACCTGTAAGTCCGGGAGTGTTGTCAAAATCACTGATAATGTTGTGTACGGAATTACCTCTCAAATCTCCTTTAAACTTTCTCCATCTCACCTTAAACCTCTGGTTGTATACACTCTTGCCATGAGCAAAACAGTTCCTACCTATACCTCTGATAATTGTACATACCTCTATCATACCACTGAGCCTCCTTGGCTCCAGTGAAAACAGACACAGCCCATTCAATCTCTCAGCCTATTCAGTCTCTCCCTATAACTAAAGTCCTCCAATCCAAGCAACATTCTGGTGAATCCTTTCTGCACCCTCTTCAGCCTAATCACATCTTTCCCGGAGCCGGGTGACAAGAACAGCACACAATCCTAAATTCTCCAAGTCCATTCCAAATAATGTTATGTATAACTGTAACATGACTTCCCAACTTGGTACTCAATGACTTAGCCGTTGAAGGCAAACATGCCCCATGCCTTCCTCAATGCCCTGCCTACCTGTGTTACCACTCTCAGGGAACTATGTGCTTTTCCACCTGTGTTTCTCTGTTCAATAAAACTCCCAGGACCATGCCATGCACCTTGTTTGTCCTCTCCTGGTTTAACTTCCCCCAATGAATCACTTGGCACTTGGCTGAGTTACATTCCAATTGTCATTGCTGATGTCCACTTCCCCATTTGATGTACATCCCGTTGCATCTTACTCTTACAATCATGTTCATCCTACAACCCACCTGTGATTTCTCTTTAAATATATTCTCTAATAATACCTGCCGACTGTTACGGCAATCTCACCAAGGTGAACCTCCTTGTTTTATTTCCATTTAAAGCGGTGTGGGCTACAGCATCATGTACTGGTGGTCCTGGCAGCTGGGATGGTCCTGGGGTCAGTGCTGCAGTCAGCAGTGAATGGACAATACAGATGTACTGGCACCTTGCAAGATCATCTGCAGGTTGAGAACATTGTGAATTTATCCGAGGATCGATAGATACACATGGATTAATATGACTCAGCTGTTACCTTGTGCATTGTTCATTTTCAGACAACTGCCAAGGATAATGAGAATAGACAGAAAATGCTGGAGTCACTCAGCAGGACTGGCAGCATCTCTGGAGAGATGGAATGGGTGACGTTTCAGGTCGAGACCCTTTGTCAGACTGAGAGCCGAGTTACTCCAGCATTTTGTGTCTATCTTTGATGTCAACCAGCCTCTGCAGTTCTCTCCTGCACATGGATATTGGGGATAATGTATGGTGTGGAGGTGGAGTAAAGCTGAAAGTTAATTATCTTTTGACAGCACTCCTGGCTATTTCACACTCAAGGCGTTGTGTCACCTCCCACGCCAAATTGTTACATTCCTACATTCATGGGGTTATCAAAGTTATGCAATTTGACTGCATTTTATTTTTCTTTCTTTCATGGATGTTTTGGTCCGTTGGTTCTGAGTTGGAGGAGGGATTTTCAGACCGATAATTTCAGTGTTTCATGAGGCAATTTCAAGCTCTCGTTTCATTGTCTGATACAGAACTGAAGGGACTCGCTGAATTATCAGTCAACGGGCACTTTACCTGCTGAAGTAATCAAATCCATCTCAAACACTTGGCCATAAATGAGAAGTTATTTTAATACAACATCAATCACCGGTGAGATTGCATTTTGGCTGTTTCACGTAGTTCTTGCCTGTGCTTTATCAACAAAGAAAAATTAAGGTGCTGATGAAGGTTCAGAAAAGACTGGCAGAGATGATTCAGGGCCCTGCTTACAGGAAAGATGGGGAGCCACATTGGATTTACTGTGAATGCATAGACTGTAGAAAGCATTGCTCCAGGTATATAAAAGGATACATTTTCACAACCTAATTCATGACCTCTGCCGAGTTCGCCCTTGACTCATACTCGCAGCATGGTCGTCACGAGGTCGTAGGAGGTCGCAGGTCAGTCGTAGATACTCGTGGCATCAAGAAGTTCGGGGCGTTTTTCTAGCCTGATGAAAAATGTCCACGAGTAAAAAAGGGTGTGATTTAGGTCGTGAAAGTGGGACAGGCCCTTTAATAACCCAGATGCGGCACAGCGGTAGAGTTGCTGCCTTACAGCGCCAGAGACTCGGGTTCGATCCTGACTACGGGTGCTTGTCTTAACGGAGTCTGTACGTTCTCCTCTTGACTTGTGTGGGTTTTCTCACTGATCCCTAGTTTCCTCACACGCTCCAAAGACTGACTGGTTTGTAGGTTAATTGGCTTGGTATCATTGTAAAAAAAATTGTCCCTAGTGTGTCTGGGATTGTATAAGAGTGCGGGGGTCACTTGTCGGCGTGGACTCGGTGGGCCAAAGAGCTTGTGTCCGCTCCTTATCTCTAAAAAAATCTGAAAATGGCGAAAAATGATTTAACTTGCACCATCGTCTCAGGTATATTCATATACATATGAGAAATTATAGACATGGGATCCAAATTAAAATATTATTTTAACATGTAAGGGCTTGGCTTCATTTGAACCTCAACTACTCTCACACAATATCCTTCTGTACCTTCCACACTTGTACAGGAAGGATAGAAGCGATGATCATGGGCTATGGTGTCATTCAAGGTGAGGAGAGTTCCTGCAATTTCCAGGAGATTTGATGAAGTCCACCTCCTGTCCAGAGTGGTCCAAGGTGTCCCACTTGAGAGTGTTTCCCTTCTTCAATACCCGGCGCACAGGAACTGTGCCAAACAACCAAAGATATCACAGAGACTGACTGTGAATTGAGTTCTCTTGCATCTGCCTGTAATTGGGGCAGCTCTTGAGCAGGCAGAGCCAAACCATCTCCATCCCAGCAGTCGCCTCAGGCAGGGCATCGAAAATGCTTCCAGTCCTTTGAAGTTTTGCATAAACACAGTCCATGCTCTTGATCCATGAAAATAACACAAATCTGGCTGATGTTTCCATTACTTCTCTGATCCTGACGTTGCTTAAGCTGCAGTGCTGGCTCACAATGCTTATGCATATCATTTACCACCTCAGTGAATGTGCCTGATGTAATCCCTTGTGTCATTCAACTTGTGTGGACTCTCGCTGCATAGAAACATAGGAACAGAAACAAGGGCTAGGAACTTCAGCCCTTTTGGCCTGCTTCACCATTCAAACGGTGATCATTCACTTCAGCACCATGTTCCCGCTTTGTCCCTATGTCCCTTTATCCTTTCAGCTCAGGAAATATATCGCCCGCCTTCCTTGATATAAACTAAACTGAACTAAACTAAGGTTATGGTGACTGGAACAAGAGAATCAAGAGAAATCCACAAAGGAGGCTGGGGAGAGAAAATGTTGAATGCATTTTAAGTATCTGCTATGAATTTAGTTTTATCCAGATGATCTATCTTTAATAATAGTTTGCGTACCTTTACTGACATTGGATCTAACCTTCCAGGTGTATAGTTTGCTAAGTCTGTTCCTGACTGTGTTTGGCTGTACGGAGTTTGTATATTTCCCCCTAATTTGAGGAAGGACATCCTTGCTATTGAGGCAGTGCAGCGTAGATTCACAAGGTTAACCCCCGGGATGGTGGGACTGTCACATGAGGAAAGATTGGAAAGACTGGGCTTGTATTCACTGGAATTTAGAAGGATGAGAGGGCATGTTATAGAAACAAATTAAATGATAAAAGGACTGTACACGCTAGATGCAGGAAAAATGGTCCCAATGTTGGGGGAGTCCAGGACCAGGGGCCACAGTCTGAGAGTAAAGGGGGGGGGGGGGGGGCATTTAAAACTGAGATGAGAAAAAACGTTTTCACCCAGAGAGTTGTGAATTTGTGGAATTCTCTGCCACAGAAGGTAGTACAGGCCAATTCACTGGATTAATTTTAAAGAGAGTTAGATAGAGGTCTAGGGGCTAGCGGAATCAAGGGATATGGGGAGAAGGCAGGCACAGGTTACTGATTGTGGATGATCAGCCATGATCACAATGAATGGCGGTGCTGGCTCGAAGGGCCAAATGGCCTCCTCCTGCACCTATTTTCTATGTTTCTTTGACCCTAGTAGGTTTTCTTCAGGATCTTGGGTTTCCTCCCACACTCCAAACACATGCAGGTTTGAAAGCTAATTTGCTTGGTATAATTGTAAGTTGTCCCCAGTGTGTGTTAGTGTGCGGGGATCGCCGTCAGCGCAGATTTGGGGGGTCGAAGGGCCTGTTTCTGCGCTGTATCTCTAAACTAAACTAAAACTAAACTAAACTAAATAGTGGTAACATTTGTTTTAAACACGTACACCTCTGCAATTGTCAGCGACTTCTGGATAATTTGGGCATCAATTCCTACAATTGCCTTCTTCGTTTGGATAGAAACTCAAATGCATTCCTTCTTGGTTATGTTCAGAATCAAAAGCCGTGGCCACGATACAGTGACGATCTGGGGAAGAGTTTCCCATCGGTTCCACACTCCTTATCATTCCCCCTCCAGTTGCCAATTGAACGTTGCCACAGAATCAGTTGTCTCCACCATTTCAGGCAATGCATTCCTGTTCACATGGACTTGCTACAAAAAAAACTAATTTCCCCACGGGATATTGTGTCAAATACCTTACAACCATCCCCCCTGGTAATTAATAATGCGACCAATATATCAATAACCAAGGGCTACTGGTATAGGGTATTTAAGAAAGCTCTCATAATTTTGCATCATCTATTATGAATATGGGCGTATGAATTAATATTAAATTTCATTAATATTTATTAATAATATCATTGAGTAACTAGAGCTGAATATTATTGTCTATGGTTAGTTGTCTATTTTCTCAAGTAATTGCACTGTCAAGTACTATCAATATGAAATTCATTCCCTGTAAGAGCGGTAAGGGCGATGGCACTTCTTTCAATTGTAGATTTCAAAGGCAGCGTTGGCTGAGTGGTTAAGGTGTTGGATTTGATATCCACTAGGATTCGCAGATTCGAACCCTGCCCACTCCGGTCTTCTAATTTTGCGCTAAACATTTAGTTTAGTTTAATTTAGCTTTGCTTAGTTTAGAGATGCATTGCGGAAGCTGGCCCTTCAGCCCACCGAGTCCGCACCGACCAGCGATCGATCCCCACACATTAGCACAAGCCTAGACACACTAGGGACAATTTACACTTATACCAAGTATACAAACCCAAGCCAGTTAACCTACAGATCTGTATGTCTTTGGAGTGTGGGAGGAAACTGAAGATTTCTGAGAAAACCCACGCGGTCACGGGGAGAACGTACAAACTCCGTCCAGACAGCACCCGTAGTCAGGATCGAATCCAGGTCTCTGGCACTGCAAAGGCTGCAAGGCAGCACCTCTACCACTGCATCAAGCCAAGCATCCTACATGCCGATAGGATGCTTTTGATCGTGCATCTATAGAAGTTACATTAGATTTGTCAGAGACATTGCAAACCTTCTTGGTCTTCTGAGGAAATAAAGATTGTGCAGTGCTTCCTTGGCAAGAGCTTCAGTGTGGTTGGTCTCGAACAAATGGTTGGCGGATATTGATGCCTAGGATCATGAATGCATAGGAAGGAACAGCAGAGGTTGGTTTAAACTGAAGTTAGACACAAAAAAAAGCTGGGGCAACTCAGCGGGACATCCCGCATCTCTGGAGAGAAGGAATGGGTGACGTTTCGGGTCGAGACCCTTCTTCAGGCTGGTTTGGGGTTAGGGAAACGAGAAATATGTGCGATGATGTGGAGAGACAAAGAACAATGAGTAAAAGATATATGCAAAAAAGTAATGATGATAAAGGAAAGAGGCCATCTGAAGAAGGGTTTCGGCCCGAAACGTTGCCTATTTCCTTCGCTCCATAGATGCTGCTGCACCCGCTGAGTTTCTCCAGCTTTTTTGTGTAACCAAGGAAAGAGGCCACATGGCTGTTTGTAGGGTGAAAATGAAGAGCTAGTGTGACTTGGGTGTGGGAGGGATAGGGAGAGGGGAAATGTCTAGGATCGTGATACTGGTGACCATCTCAACTTTGGCACCGTCGCTGCTGATTGGGATGTGGACACCACCCTGAAGACAAGAACTAGCCTTCCCAACCTTCATCGGGATTGAACGGAGCGACCTCCTTTTATGCTTCAACATTGCCAACATCCTAAGGTTACCGTATCACAGCAAACCAAAGCCCTTTTCTGTTTAGTGTTGATGTGTGAAGCTGAGAAAGGTCACTTCAACAAAATAAGAACAAGAGAGAGCTTAACATTCTGCTGTTCCATTTTTTTCCCACCCGCCCACACCAGTGACTCTATTACATTGCAAGAGACGAGCTGCAACAGATTCTGACATGTTGTTCGGATTTTTGTTGCTATGTGTTAATCAACATTTTCTGCCACTTACAAATTTCAGTTCAATCCTTACCCTTTGTGTATATATATAGCAGGGTTGGTTATTATTTACTAGAAGGTGTCATTTTAAGGTGAGAGGAGCAAGGTTTAAAGGAGATGTGCAATTAAGTGGCATCTCCGGAGAGAAGGAATGGGTGACGTTTCGGGCCGAGACCCTTCTTCAGACTGAGAGTCAGGGGAGAGGGAATTCTCGTTGGAGAGAGGAGGGGAACTCCTTCAAATTGGGCCTACCTTGAGGAGATTTCACACTGGAGCAGCCAGCATCTGCTGTTCCTTCCTCTACATTTCGTATGCCCCACTGCGAAATCTCCTCAATTCTAAGAAGATCTCCTCCTCTCTTTGACGAGAATTCCCTCTCCCCTGACTCTCAGTCTGAAGAAGGGTCTCGACCCAAAACATCTTGCATTCCTTCTCTCCAGAGATGCTGCCTGTCCCGCTGGGTTACTCCAGCATTTTGTGTCTAGGTGCGGGGTAAGTTTTTTTACACTGAGGGTGGTGAGTGCCTGGAAAGCGTTGCTGAGGTTAGTGGTTGAGCAGAGGTGACAGCGGCATTTAAGAGAACTTTGGATCGGCATATGGAGATGTATGGGGTGGTGGGATATGGATTATGTGCAGGCATCATGTTCGGCACAGACACTGCTCAGTTTAGTTTATTGTCACGTGCACCGAGGTACAATGAAAATCGATTGTTGCGTGCTAACCAGTCAGCAGAAAGCCAATACATGATTACAATCAATCCATTTACAGTGTATGGATACATGACAAGGGAATAACGTTGAGTGCAATAGTAGTTGAGCACTGCTCTCTGGTTGTGGTGGGATGATTCAGTTGCCTGATAAAGGCCGGGGAGAAGCTGTCCCTGAATCTGGTGATGGGCCGATGGGCCTGTTCCTGTGATGGGACTGTTCTTTGTAGTTATGATTTGCAGAAGTTCAAAAGTAAAGGTGATGTTCGATTCAGTAGGCATTGCAAATCCCAGTAAGCAGTAAGCATCCTACAAATTAAATAGAGTCCTGGATCTTCAAAGGGAGTTTCAATAAAAAAGCTGGATGTCATGGGGAAATGGTTTGCAGACTGGATTGAACTGGAAGCCCTTGAATGAAAACCATGAAGCACAAATAATGAAGCAATGTGGTTGTGTTTTGAACTGTTAAGCATATTTAGTAAAAAAAAGTTTGTTTTTGTTGAAAACATCTCACCTTTCACAACACATTTCAATGATTATTCAGATTCCTTGAAAGTAGAAATATGTCTTTTTCTCCCTCGCTGGAGTTGATTGAAGGTTGGACAACTGGCGCAAGGTATTAAAGGCTAAAACGCAAAGATCTCTCAAATTAACATTTGCTAAATAATTAATTTGCTCATGGATAATTCATAAGATTTTATTTAATTGCCTCTTCATCTGATGCATGGTTCTTGTAAACCATCATTAAATTTCATTTAGTTCCACATGATTTACCAAAGCCTGCTGCTTATATATTTGAGGAGATGAATATTTATTAGAAATTCCCTTTTTTTTGCCGCAAGTAAAGGCGTTGCATGGTTGTTTATGCATGTCTTCAAACAACTCTTTAAATTAATATTAATCACGAGTGATTAAGTAACAATTAATAATCTTTTTAATTCTCCCAAAAATAACCGGTGTGGCCCCGACATAATCTGAAGCGCGGAAACGGCGGCATTGGGACATCAGGGGCAAAAGGCACACATCTCTGGTGCAACCTTTGAGGAGCAATGCAGTGACTTCACACTCCAGATTTTGACGAAACTTCACTCAAAAAAACAGCCAGCTTCATCAGACACCCACACCACCCTGGCCACGCATTCATTTAGAAAAGAGGGGCAGGAGTAGGCCACTTGGACTCTCGAACCAGCACCCCCGTTCAATATGATCATGGCTGATCATCCAGAATCAGTACCATGTTCCTGCTTTCTCCCCATATCCCTTGATTCCGTTAGCCCTAAGTGCTAAACTCTCTCTTGAAATTATCCAGTAAATTGGCCTACACTGCCTGTGGCCGAGAATTCCACAGATTCACAACTCTCTGGGTGAAAATGTTTTTTCTCATCTCACTCCTAAATGGCCTCCCCCTTTCACTCCTGCCATCGGGACGCCTGAAAACTGTGAGTCCAGGATTAGGTACTGCTTCTTTTCTACTATCATCTGGCTATTAAACACTGCAACCCCTAAATAAGGTCTGAACCACAAAGATGTGAGGCCATTGGTTTTGACTTTTTGCACTATTATTGTTCGTTTATTTGTTTGTGTGTGTGTTTGTGTTTGTGTGTGTATATATGTGTGTGTGTATATATATGTGTGTGTATATATATATGTGTGTGTATATATGTGTGCGTGTGTCTGTGTGTGCGTGAATGTATATATGTGTGTGTATATTTATATGTGTGTGTATATATGTGTGTGTATATATGTGTGCGTATATATGTGTGCGTGTGTGTGTGTGTGTGTGAATGTATATATGTGTGTGTATATTTATATGTGTGTGTATATATGTGTGTGTATATATGTGTGTGTATATATGTATATATGTGTGTCTGTGTGTGCGTGAATGTATATATGTGTGTGTATGTACTGCTACTTCTTTTCATTTATTATATTGTTTACAAAGTACTATATTTATATATTCTGTTGTGCTGCTGTAAGTACGAATTTCATTGTTTTATTTGGGAAATATAACAATAAAACACACTTGACTCTTGCCTGATACTGTAGCTCCATGGACCACTTGTGAAATTAATTTGGATACTCCATCCGGTGATTACGGGGCATGTGGCTGTTAGACAAGAGCGTTCCCTATTCGTTTAGAGAGATGCAGCAAGGAAACTGGCCCTTCGGCCCACCGTGTCCATGCTGACCATTGATCTCCCATTCACACTAGTTCTATGTTATCCCCCTTACCCACTCACTCCCTACACACTAAGGCTAATTTACAGAAGTCAATTAACCTACTAACTTGCACGTCTTAGGAATGTGGAAGGGAAACTGGTCCACCGGGAACAAACCCATGTGGTCACAGGGATAACATGCAAACTCCACACTGAAAGCATCCAAGGTCAGGATTGAACCCAGGTCCCTGGCGCCGTGAGGTAGCAGCTCTACCAACTATGACTCTGTGCGGCCCCGTTAATGCATCTGGCATTAACTTTTAAATCCCAATAAAAGAGGGTGTTTGTTGAGTACAACTTCTACTGAAAAGCTGATGAACAAGGAGTGCTAGCAGAGTTGGGGGAAAGATTTTTTTTTATTTTTCTATTTAAAAAAATATATTTTTATTAGGGGAAAGATGTGGGCAACATTTACTGAGACTCAGATTAGAGGAGGGAATGCTAGAGTTGGCCTCCTTGCCTCACTGCTACATTGATGCAGAATGTTACTAATGGGAAGCAAAGGTCAATTGTTGTTCCTAGCTGCGCAGAAACAATTACCTTTGCAACATTCATTGTATTCGCGCTGTGAATGTTTAGTTTCGTTTAGATTAGAGATACAGAGCGGAAACAGCCACTTCGGCCCACCGAGTCCGCACTGACCAGCGATCCCCGCGCATTAACACTATCCTGCACACACTAGGGACAATTTACATTTACACCAAGCCAATTGGCCTACAAACCTGCACAAGTGAGCGAGGAAACCGAAAATCTCTGAGAGAACCCACGAGGTCACGGGGAGAACGTACAAACTCCGTACAGACAAGCATCCATTGTCGGGATCGAACCCGGGTCTCTGACACTGTAAGCGCTGTAAAGCAGCAACTCTACCGCTGCGCTACCGTGCCGCCCGATGTGGATTAACCCTCATTAAATTAATCCCTCCTATTAGTCTCCTGTGTGCAGCCTCTTCTAATGCAGAGATAGACACGAGATTGAACATCCAACATCACAGAGTTATTGCACTGAGAGCCAGCAATGTAAACCTTTTAATGCCAGGCTTCACTTGGCTTACAACAGAGCACACACGCAAAAGCCACAGTTACCACTGCAGGGCAGGCCATGTAAATACAAGCTGTATCCCTTTATGACAGTGCTGACAAGAGAATTATCCCAGTGGGTTTATTAACATCGAGGACCTGGGGTGGAGAGTGTTGCACAAAGCCGTGGCCTGTAATAGGTATTTGGGCCGGTTCACGGACTCTTCCCCTACTTGTCATTTCTGCGGTGAGTGGTTGCATAGAGTGTGAGAGGTTGCAGCCCCTGTTCGAGTATCTGAAAGGGCTGCTCCTCAAATTTTGGCTACATTTTAGTCCAACGCTATTAATTTATGGGCACCCGGTACAGAGGGGGGAGGGTTGGGAGGGAGGAGGGGGTCTCCCTGTCGGTCTGCTCCTGGGCCTGGCCAAGATGGCCATTCGCGGGTCCAGGCAGCGGGCAGTCGATGGCCGCACAGCGGTCGGCTGCCTGCCCCTTTTCCGGGGTTACGTCCGTGCCCACATGTCCCTAGAAAGGGAATACGCGGTGTCCATGGGGACTGTGGAGGCCTTCTGTGAATGTTGGTCACCACAGGAGGTTGAATATATTATAGATAAAAATGTTAATATTTTAATTTGATAATTTTGTTTAAGTGTTTTTTAAATTGTTTGAGCTTTCTACCTTCCCTTGTAAACTGTACATTTGTTTGAAAATCTAATAAAAAACATTTACGGAAAAAAAAAAAAAAAAAAAAGTGGGTATATTAATATCCTGCCCACTAATAATGCCATTAAGGCGCCCTACCTTCGCTCTGTTAGTGACTAGACTTCAACATGAGTTTGAAGCTTATCATTGGCATTTGGCGAAATTAACTTCAAATAACTAATTAAATATTTGAAGAAGGGTCTTGACCCGAAACGTCACCCATTCCTTCCCTCTAGAGATGCCATCTATCCCGCTGAGTTACTCCAGCATTTTGGGTCTATCTTCGATTTAAACCAGCATCGGCCGTTCCTTCATACATAAATAATTAAATAAGTATGTGTAGGAAGGAACTGCAGATGCTGGTTTAAACCGAAGATAGACACAAAAAGCTGGAGTAACTCAGAGGGACAGGCAGCATCTCTGGAGAGAAGCAATAGGTGACGTTTCGGCTCGAGCCCGAAAGTCTGAAGAAGAGTCTTTGACCAGACACTTCACCCATTCCTTCTCTCCAGAGATGCTGCCTGTCCCTCTGAGTTACTCCAGCATTTTGTGACTAATTAAATAAGTCTGGAATCGAGAGTGAACATTAGCTCTGTTGCTCCTGGAAACTTTCCAACCGGTAACTCCCATCGTGGTTTCTCTCAGTCTCTTGTGGTCAAGGATGATTTATTTCTGCACATTAATAGTGATGGTTTGAATGGAGTCCATATTACAGAGGGGGAGGTGGTGGGTGGTGGTGGTGGTCTTTAGACACATATAGATAGATAAATCCCCGGGACATGATTCTAGGACATTGTGGGAAGCGAGTGAAAACAATTTGTGGGACGCCTAGCAGAGATGAAGAGACGGACGACTGGAGGGTGGCTAATGTTGTGCCTCTATTTAACAAAGGCTGCAAGGAAAAGCCTGGACAGTTACAATGGTGTGCCAAACATCAGTGCTGGGTGGGTTATTCAAAGATATTCTGAGAGTCAGGATCTTCATGAATGTGGAAAGGCACGGACTGATTAGAGATAGTCAGCATAACTTTGTGCGTGCAAAATCAGGTCACACTAATTTGATTACGTTTTTTGAAGAGGTGACCATGATGATTGGGGGGATGGGGGGTGGGGGGGGGTCATAGATACGTACAGAATAGTGAAAGGCTTGGATAGAGTGGATGTCGAGAAGATGTTTCCACTAGTGGGAGAGTCTAGGACTAAAGGTCATAGCCTCAGAATTAAAGGACGTTCTTTTAGGAAGGAGATGAGGAGGAATTTCTTTAGACAAAAGGTAGTGAATCTGTGGAATTCTTTGCCACAGAAGGCTGTGGAGGCAAAGTCAGTGGATATATTTATGGCAAAGATAGATAGATGGTTGATTAGTACAGATGTTAGAGGCTATGGGGAGAAGGCAGGAGAATGGGGTTCAGAGGGAGAGATCGATCTGCCATGATTGAATGGCGGTGTAGACTTGATAGGCTATCACCTAACGGAATCAAGGGATATGGGGAGAAAGCAGGAACAGGGTATTGATTTTGGATGATCAGCCATGACGTGATCAGTGATGTGCCATGGGGATCAGTGCTTGGGGCATATTTTTTGTTGTTCATTATTTGCCTTGATGATTTGTACGTGAATGTAAGTGGCATGTTAGTTTAGCTGCGGGCATTACCTGGTAATTTGCGGGCGCCATTTTATTTGTGGGCGCCTTTCAAAGTCTCAAGGACACCTTACAGAAAATTAACAAGAGAGAAAAAACATATAGTCGGAGTAAAATAAATAATAAGGACATCACCAATACACAAATTAAAGACAGAATTCGCTCCAAAGACAAAAAATCAAAAACACGATGTGAAGAGAGAGCAGCGGCAGCCAAACTATTCACGCCAGCGTCCACTCTCCCTTCCGACAGCCATCTTTAATTCAGATAAATGTGAGATGTTGCATTTTGATTAGACAGACCAGGACAGGATCTATACAGTAAATGGTATTGCCCAGGGAAATGTTGTAAAACAGAGAGACCTTGGAGTGCAGCTACTTTGTTCTATGAAATTAGCAACACAGCTAGACAGGGTGATAACAAATGTATTTGGCATGCTTGACTTCATTGTTCAAGTGTAATGAGTACAGGAGTTGGCACGTCATGTTACAGTTGTACAAGATGGCAGTAAGGCCGCACGTGGAATAAGTTAATAATCGTGGTCCCCTGCCATTGGAAGGATGCCATTAAATTGGAAAGATTGCACAAAAGGTATAAACGGATGTTGCCAGGTCTGGAAATGTTTCAGTTACAAGGTGTAACTAAACAGTTATGGCCAGGCAGTTCTTACAGTTCTTTTCTTTCAAAACAGCGTGCTTTTGGAAAATTCCTTCCCTAGCTGCAATCACAACACCAGAAACAGTGAATCAAGTGAAACAATTTTTAAATACTTAAAGGATTAAACATCATTAAAGGATTAATTAGTTTATACAGGCCAATATTGCACAACACACATGTAACACTCAGAACTAATTAATAATGGACTCCTCCCCCTCTTTGAGTAATGCTTGTTGTTTAATTTAGTTTGGAGTTACTGCGCAGAAACAGGCCCTTTGGCCCACCATGTCCATGCCCACCAGCGATCCCCGTACTTTAACCCTTATCCTACAGAAACTAGGGACAATTTACCTTTATACCAAGCCAATTAACCTACAACCCTGTACGTCTTTGGAGTGTGGGAGCAAACCCATGTGGTCGCAGGGAGAATGTGCAACTCTGTACAGACAGCACCCATAGTCGGGATCGAACCTGGGTCACTGGCGCTGTCAGCGCTGTAAGGCAGCAACTGTACATCTGGGCCACCGTGTTGTGATTATCTAATGCCACTGGACATTCATTTCAATATTAATTTCCCATTCATCTCTTTACAGTCTATCACAAATTAAACTTATTTTCTCTTTCCTTCCTCATATTCCTGGGTTAATCTTTCTCTCCCTTTTATTTTTCTCTAAAAGCAATATGACAGCAGACCATTGGATGTCCATGCAACTCTCCAACATTGTAGAAAGAAACGCACGGTTAATTGCTTCTGGTTTGAGTCGAGAGTATTTTTATCCTCCACTGTTTGTTTTTATTCGTTTCCAATCAGAGCACCACAGTGATCCAGAGTGGTGGATCTGCCTCAGAATTGAGATGGGATATTTGGCCGGCCTAATAAGCATCTTTCCAGTAGTAAATAATCCTAGGCTGCCAGACTTTAATTATTAGCTTGGCTTCAGTTTCACTTCCCAGGGATTGAATACGAGTAAAAGGGGTAGGAATTACATTCAGTCATGTTATTGTCCAAGTATGTTTCACACATCCACACACACACACGCTCACGCACACACGCCATGATGCTACACTGTTTTCAAGAGATTATACAATTCTAAAATAGAGACAAAATGCTGGAGTAATGCCCCTGTCCCACTTAGGAAACCTGAACGGAAACCTCTGGAGACTTTGCGCCCCACCCAAGGTTTCCGTGCGGTTCCCCGAGGTTGCAGGTGGTTGCCGGAGGTTGCAGGTAGTGGAAGCAGGTAGGGAGATTGACAAAAACCTCCGGGAACCTCCAGGAACCGCACGGAAACCTTGGGTGGGGCGTAAATTCTCCAGAGGTTTCCGTTCAGGTTTCCTAAGTGGGACAGGGGCATAATAACTCAACGGGTTTTCTCACAGAGAGTTGTGAGTCTGGAATTCTCTGCCTCAGATGGCAGTGGAGGCCAGTTCTCTGGATACTTTCAAGAGAATGAGCTAGATAGGGCTCATAAAGATAGCAGAGTCAGGGGGATATGGGGAGAAGGAACATGGTACTGATTGGGGATGATCAGCCATGATCACATTGAATTGCGGTGCTGGCTCGAAGGGCTGAATGGCCTACTCCTGCACCTATAGTCTGTTGTCTATTGTCTACTGGGACAGGCAGCATCTCTGGAAAGAAGGAATGCGTGATGTTTTGTGTCGAGACCCTTCCTCAGATTGATTATTATAATATAATCATATAAATCTAATTTGTGTAATCATACAAATCTAAACCTTCTAACCATTCGCCAATTCACCTCATTGATGGGTGCATTGTTCTCTGTTCAGTTGACCAATAACTGAACACAACAGGAATATTGAGAAGGCTTCACATCCACAGATTCATGAGAGGGGATTCAGTGGCAGTGAATCAGCAGATAACCAAATGGTTAACTCATTAGGCCTGGCTACAAATACCCCATGATTATTTGCACAAGTTTACAAGAGTCAATTAATTTCATTGTGCAAGATCATTACTGGATTTCAAGGTTTCAAGCTTCAAGGTCAGTTTATTGTCTCATGTACCAATTAAGGTAACAGTGAAACTTGAGTTAACGTAGTCCTAAAATCTTTTGGTGGTGTGAATGCAGCGATGAAGTGGTGGTGGTCAATAATTTCACAAGAAACCTTCTCTCCCAATTGAGCTTTTGAGGCTTGGACTGAAGTAGATCATTTTTTGATAGCCAGGAATACCTAGAGTAAAGGAACAAAACAAAGGTAAAAACATAGAAGCAAAGATCTGCAGATGCTGGTTAATACACTAGAGGGACAGTCCCACTTGGCGATTTTTTTTCGGCGACTGCCGGCGTCATTGACTGACATATCAGGGTCGCCCAAAGATTTTGAACATTTCAAAATCCAGCGGTGACAAAATCCAGCGGTGGCAAAATAAATGTTGCTACACTTGAGGAAACACCGCGCGTCAATACGTCATCACGCCGGTCACCTGATACGTCAGTCAATGATGCCGGCAGTCGCAAGTGGGACAGGCCCTTTAAAAGTACACAACGTGCCGGAGTAACTCAGCAGGTCGAGCAGCATCTCAGGAAAACAAGGATCACTGACGTTTCAGCTCAAGGTCCTTCTTCAGACAAAAAGGTAACGGGGTTTGACATGTAAAACAACCTGGGTGGGTGGAAGGCTTCTTGCGCTGATCTCATGAAGAGACCTGATGCTCAATCTTTCTCTTTACCCGACGATACTGGTTTTAAAAGTGTGATTTTTGAAGTCGTAAAATTAACCACTTTTCTCATTTGTTTGATTAAGTTTCAGGTTAATCAACCATGCTAGATTTTTTAATTTAATTTAGAGATACAGAGCGATAACAGGCCCTTTTTGGCCACCGAGTCCATGCCGACCAGCGATCCCCGCACATTAACACTATCCTACACACATAATACATAGACAAAAGGTGCAGTAGGCCATTTGGCCCTTTGAGCCAGCACTGCCTTACAATGAGATCATGGCTGATCATGCACAATCAGTACCCCGTCCCTGCCTTCTCACCATACCCATTGATTCCATAAGGCCTAAGACCTCTATCTAACCTTCTTTTGAATGCATTTAGTGAATCGGCTTCCACTGCCTCCTGAGGCAGAGAATCCCACAAATTCACAACTCTCTGTGTGAAAAAGTTTCTGGACTCCTCCAACATCAGGAACATGTTTCCTGCATCTAGCGTGTCCAATCCCAATAATTTTTTATGTTTCTACAAGATAACCGCTCATCCTTCTAAATTCCAGTGAATACAAGCCTAGTCGCTCCATTCTTTCATCATATCACAGTCCCGTCATCCCGGGAATTAATCTTGTGAACCTACGCTGCACTCCCTCAATAGCAAGAATGTCCTTCCTCAAATTCGGAGACCAAAACTGTACACAATACTCCAGGTGTGGTCTCACTGCAGAAGGACCTTTGTGCTCCTATACTCAGCTCTTTTTGTTATGATGGCTCATATGCCATTAGCTTTCTTCCCTGCCTGTTGTACTAGGACACCTAGGTATCGTTGTACTTCCCCTTTTCCTAACCTGACACCATTCAGATACCAATCTGCCTTCCCGTTCTTGCCACCAGTGGATAACCTCACATTAAACTGCATCTGCCATGCATCTGCCCACTCACCCAACCTGTCCAAGTCACACTGCATTCTCATAACATCCTCTTCACAGTTCACATAGCCACTGACATCTGCAAATTTGCTAATGTTACTTTTAACACACTAGGGACGATTTGCACATACACCAAGCCAATTAGCCTACAAACCTGTATGGCTTTCGAGTGGAGAAAACCCACGTGGTCACAGTGAGAACGTACAAACTCCATACAGACAGCACCCGTACTCGAACCCGGGTCTCCGGTGCTGCAAGCGCTGTATAGCAGCAACTCTACCGCTGCGCCACCGTGCCGCCCTACATTTTTTAATGTAATGTAAGCAACATACCACCGTTGTGGATATGCAAACTTCTACCGAGGGAGACAACGTAACTGTTGCTTCTGTGGAACACCCACTCCCTGAACCACTCCCATGCATGTTTCCTTTCCCCTGCTGTACATTATTTCCACCTGCACCAATTCCATGACACGTTTCATTGCATTTATATCACCAGTTGGCTCCGGACCTTCCTTCATTAACAAAGACCTCTCCCTCCTTTCTGGAACCTTGAATAACTTAGAATGCTGAGTTGCCAACTCTGGTAACCCTGGAAACATGCCCATGCAATAGTTATTAACTTGTACTAATATGTTACTATCTGTGTCGTTAGCTCAGCTATGCTACTGCAGTTGTCGTGTGTTCAGAAGAAGAACCTTAATCATGGTTGATTTGTATTTTTACTTACGAGATTTGCTTTGGTCTAGGAACATCAACAGCCCTTTCCCTCCACAGATGCTGCCTGACCCGTTTTGTTTTTTGCTCCACTGTCCTTCCGATGTGTTCCTTTTAACATGTGCACAAGGGCGGCACGGTAGAGTTGCTGCCTTACAGCGCCAGAGACCAGGGAACGTGTACAATCACCCCGTGACCTGCATGGGTTTTCTCCCATATCTTCGGTTTCCTCCCACACTCCAAAGGCGTGCAGGTTTGTAGGTTAATTGGCTTGGTATCAATGTAAATTGTCCCTCGACGTATGTGCAGGATAGTGTTAATGTGCAGGAGGTTCTCGGAGGTTTTTGTCAGTCTCCCTACCTGCTTCCACTACCTGCAACCTCCGGGAACCACAAGGAAACCTTGGGTGGGGCGCAAAGTCTCCACAGGTTTCCGTTCAGGTTTCCTAAGTGGGACAGAGGCATAAGGCAGCAACTCTACCACTGCACCACTCTGCCACCCACATCGTATTTGCATTACCATGTATACTGTCTACTCTATGAGCTTCATGTGAGCAAGGAATTTAATTTAACATATCATTCCATTCTTTCTCTTCCTGAAGATACTGAGCTTCATCATGTCTCTATGTCATTTTCTTCACTTGATCCATATGCCGAATGTCTTTCCATTTGCCTTTTTTTCAATTCGCTGTAAAATCTCCAAAAAACATGACTTCCATCCATTTCACAAATATCATCTCTTCCATTCCGCACTTTAAACTGTCCAAATAAAATCCCTGTTGCACTGGTCTAATGACCTCAAGTCCGTCTTAGTATTTCACACCACTTCAGGGACTATCTTTGACATCGAGTTCATGGCAGCGGTCCAGATGTATCAACTGGCTGAGATAAACTCTCAAACTCTTTTTGAAGAGAGTTTTCATGTTCTGGTATTACTTTGCTTTGATGCAAGTAAATCGATTTTATCGATTAGTACATTCAAGGCATATCAATTGAAGTTTAGATAGCGAGAGAATCCGCTGGTATCAGCTCGGTGCAGGAAATCGGTGCTGAGATGCGATCTGTTGCAACCTTATTGAATGATGGACTAGGCACATCGTAATTAGCATCTGCACATGCTCGCCTGAATCCTAAGTGTTGGACAATTTAATCCTGAAATGTTCGGACCTGCAACCTCCGAAGTGCAGCCTTGAAGAAAACAGCAGTGGCCATAAGTGACAGGAGTAGAATTAGGCCATTCGGCCCGTCAAGTCTACTCCGCCATTCAATCATGGCTGATCTATCTCTCCCTCCGAACCCAATTCCCCCCATAACCGATGACACCCCATAACCAATGACTAATCAAGAATCTATCTATCTCTGCCTTAAAAATATCCACTGACTTGGCCTCCACAGCCTTCTGTGGCAAAGAATTCCACAGATCCATCACCCTCTGACTAAAGAAATGTCTCCTCATCTCCTTCCTAAAAGAACGTCCTTTAATTGTGAGGCTATGACCTCTAGTCCTAGACTCTCCCACTAGTGGAAACATATCGGAGTGACTGAATTTTGGAGTCATTATGTCTTAACCTCTCAGCTATTTGGATCTACTGCAGTCTATGGTCCAACCAATGGCGGTGGCGTAACGGTAGATCTACTGCATTTACAGCGCCGTAGACG
Source organism: Leucoraja erinaceus (assembly GCF_028641065.1). Classification (NCBI taxonomy): domain Eukaryota; kingdom Metazoa; phylum Chordata; class Chondrichthyes; order Rajiformes; family Rajidae; genus Leucoraja; species Leucoraja erinaceus. Next base: position 10,081,443 of record NC_073406.1, read on the forward strand.
CGGGTTCGAACCCGACTACAGTTGCTTGTCTGTACGGAGTTTGTACGTTCTCCCCCGTGACCTGCGAGGGTTTTCACCGAGATCTTCAGTTTCCTCCCACACTCCAAAGACTTACAGGTCTGTACGTGGCTTGGTAGAAATGTAAATTGCCCCTGGGGTATGTAGGATGATGGACATCGCTGGTCGGTACAGAGCCGGTGGGCGGGGAGTATCAGATGAAGTTACAGTACTTAAAATGAGAGAATTCAATGTTCACACCGCCAGGTTGTAAGCAAAATATGAGGCGTTGTTTCTGCATCTCAAATTGACTGTCTTTGCTATTCCAATGCATGTGAGACTTTACTGAATACTTCAACAGTTACAAGTCCATTAGCAATTCTGGCATCGTCACCAATGATGTATGCTAAAAGAAGGAATTAAAATTGCAGTATTTGTCTTTCTCTTGTGATTAACAGTGAAATCAAGAATCATCCAGCTGAAAAAAAATACCTGAACAGTTGAATGAGGGAATAGGAACCTAGATACGTCTAATGGAATAGAATTAAGATATCTTGTTGCCACAATGAATTTCTATGCAAACATCATTTCCACCGGGAACGCTTTCTACTGATATAGTTATTTAAGATGACAGTCTGGTAACCATAGGATAAATATAGAGGGGATTGATCTGTGGATTCAGAGTCATCGAATAATAGAGCACAGAAATTGTCTCTTTGATCCATTTTGTTAATGCTGACCATCGTGTTCTTATTTATGCTGATTCCCATTTGCCTGCACTCTGTGTTTAGCCTTCCGTGTCTTGGTGATTTAGGTGCTTATCCAGGCATTTTGTAAACGATAAATGCGTACCAGCCTCCACCATAATGCAATCAACCTCTGAATGAAAATGGAAGGTTACACAGAAAAGCTGGAGAAACTCAGCGGGTGCAGCAGCATCTATGGAGTGAAGGATGTAGCCTATTTCCTTCGCTCCATAGATGCTGCTGCACCCGCTGAGTTTCTCCAGCTTTTCTGTGTAACCTTCGATTCTCCAGCATCTGCAGTTCCCTCTTAAACTCTGAATGAAAATGTTCTTCCTCAGATTCCCTCAAAACTTTTACCCCTCTATACCCTCTGATTTTAGACACATCTGCACTGGGTAAAAACGTATCTATCTTAAGAGAGTCAAGACTGTTTTATTGTCATATGTCCCAGATGGAACAATGGCATTCTTACCTGCAGCAGCACCACGGAATGTGTAAACGGTGTGAAATATAAAAGGTGTTCAAGGAAGAAGAATGGTTGGTGACTGTAAATGGCAACATCAATCTGATTTGCTGCTTGGTCTGTTTCTGAGCTGAATATCATATAATATCTTGAATCAAATAGAAAAATCAACATTGCAAGTTACTTCTTTCAAATGTCTCTTATTGGTCTCAAGGTTTTGTGAGAATTTAATTTGTTATTTATTATTCATGCTTTAATTTTCTGTTGGTATCTTCAACACATCTGAGGTTGAACCTATACCAATAAGTTACTTGGTAGACCAAATATTAATATTGTTCCCCAGGTTCACTTCAGAAAGGATAACTCAATTTTTGGTAAATGGACTCACTAAACTGGGCGGCATGGTGGCACTGCGGTAGAGTTGCTGCCTTACTGCGCCAGAGTCCCAGGTTCGTTCCTGACTACGGGGAGCTTGAATGTATGGAGTTTGTACGTTCTCCCCGTGACCTGCGTGGGTTTTTTGCCGGGAGCTCCTGTTTCCTCCCACGGTCCAAAGTCGTACAGGTTTGTCGGTTAATTGGCTTGGTATAATTGTAAATTGTCCCTAGTGTGTGGAGGATAGTGCTATTGTGCAGTGATCGCTGGCCGATGAGGACCCAGTTGGCCGAAGGGACTGTTTCCACACTGTATCTCAAAACTAAATTGAACGAAACTAAACTAAACTAAACTACACCAAACTAAACTAAACTTTGTGTGTGGGATAGGATTAGTGTGTGTGGATCACTTGTTGGCACGGACTCGTTGGGCCAAAGGGCCTGTTCATGTGCTGTATCTCTAAATAACTAAAAAGAAACTAAACGTTAAATATATTTTCATAGCTCTGCGCTCATAGTCATGATCTTGAGGGGGAACAGCTGACATAATAGGGTAGAGTTGACCAGTGATCAAATATAGCAGTTAGATCTGGTGTGCTAATACTATGCACTAACCTTTCCAATGTGGGCCCTCAACATCATTATCAATCCTTAATTCCTCCCACAAGCATTTGTGTTGTCTTTAGAAGTTTATTTGTGGACTTAAATTATTTTGGCCCAAATAATTTTGTATTAATTGTTCAATACTTTGGATTCCATGAAACAGTCTGGAAAGGACTTTAATGGAAACTTTTAAACCAGACCTTGACGTGGAAATGGAAATATCTTCATACAGATTGTTGAATTATTCGTCACGGCAACTCTTCACTTCATTGAAAATTGATTAGCAATTGATTCAAGTGCATTAACACAAGGTCCTGACAGTTAGATGAAAGAAGCAATGTGTCCTAAGTGGCCAGTATCAAACTCTGGTCTAGAAGTGAACAGTACGTGGCTAGTTCACGAGGTATCTCAATGTCATAGCATTAAATGTTTGAATTGACCCTGAATGAAACCAAGAGCTTCCCTTGAATCATACTCTCATTAAATAAAAGAAAGATCCTGCGATGGATAATGTGATATGTGATAGCAGTGAACATTGCTATCTTATAGATCCAGTGACCTAGGATCAGTTCTGACCTCCAGTAATATCTATGTGGAGTTTGCATGTCTCCCTTGTCACAATGTAGGTTTCCACAGGGTGCTCCAGTTTCCTCCACAACCCAAAGATACGCTGAAGATAGATACAAATGCTGGATAATGGATAGGATAGACAGTCAGAACCTTTTTCCCAGAGTGGAAATGTCCAATTCTAGAGGGGGCGGAGGTTTAATGAAGATGTGCGGGGAAGGTATTTTACACAGAGGGTGGGAGCCTGGAACACATTGCTAGGGGTGGTGGTGAAGATTCAATAGTGGCGTTTAAGAGGCTTTTGGAAGGTCACATGTAAATGCAGAGAATAGAGGGATATGGATTAGGTGCAGACGAATGAGATATGTTCCGCTGAGCATCATGTTCGTTTGGCATAAACATTGTGGGCTGAAGGGCCCATGCTTATGCTGTACTGTTCTACATTCTATGTTCTATGCCCCTAGAATGTGAAGCTCGGCGAGAATTTTTCACCACTGACAATGCTCAACACACTTCTGGTTGATGCAAGGACCAACATCAATTGTTTGACTGGGGGGGGGGGGGGGGGGGGGGGGGGGGGGTAAACAGGATTTAGAGAATGGGCAAAGGAGCAACGGGCAAAGCATATGCCACCCAGCACCATAGGGTGATCGACAAAGTCGACTCCTGGCTCGCCCATCAGTTTAGTTTAGTTCAGCTTAGCTTCTTAAACGCATTATTGAACCTCCCACCACCACCTCCCCTAGCGATGTGCTCCAGGCTCACACTACTCTGTGTAAACAAACCTGCCCCGCACCTTTCCATTAAACTCACCCCCTCTTATAGCTACGCCTTCTAGTGTTGGACATTTCCACCCTGGGGAATAGGTTCTACCCTATCCAGCATTTTCAAGGTTTCACTGTTTCAAGGTCAGTTTGTTGTCACATGTATCAATTACTGTAAGGTGAAAGTACATTGATTTTCCAGCATCTGCAGTTCCTTCTTATGGGGCTTTCTCACGGGGCGACTTGACGCAAGATGTAACCAGAGTGAAGTGGTCGTGGTCTAGCACGATATCACACGATATAATGGGGGGTAGATAAAGAGTTCCTACGGGTACTCGGCATTTCTGTTATTTGTGCGAGTGACTTGTCCGTCTCCCGAGCTTTCCCGTTAAATCTTGAAGGAACATTGTGAACTGTGAAGTGTTGTTAAATCATCACGTGGCACAAATGATGTCACTTTTTTTTTCACACACTATAAATATCCTCCCTTGGTTGAATTGGCTCATTTGGAGACATGCCTGTACTAAATAGTTTCGAGTACAGGATGGTGGTGTTTTTCATTGACGCGCTGTATGCAGCAGCCCTTCTATGTGAATCGAGGACGCTTACATGAAGGCAGAAGGGTGAGATTAATTAAAAAGAGAATTAAGAGGAAGTCTCACTGGGTGAAGCCCATCTTTCAACGGAGACCTCTATTTGGACAATATGATTCATGATTCCAACTTCAAACACAGAGCCTGTAAAAGCTGTCTGCGACTTTTTTACTTTGCAGCTGCAGGGCACAGACACACTTATAAGAGAAGTTTAAGTTAACTGCAAAAACAGCACTTTTACATCAATAGCAATGTATGTTTTTAAATCATGGATAACATTAAATGGTTTTCCTGTTGATGTACTAATATATCGTTATATATACTCACATGAGCACCCGGGATACTCCGCAGCCTTCGTCTCCAGCAGGTTCCGTTTTTTTCTCCCTGTTTCTGTAATCCTCTCTGGATTTATCGTAAAGAATTTTGTTGAATTGGTACCATTCTACAAGTTCACCCTCTTGTTCCCTGGTGAAGTTATATGGCCTTACCTTCTGCCATCTTCCCTTTACATAAGCGTCTGTTGAGGCTATTCCTACAACGGCTACTGGGGAGGCAATCTGAAATCCACCTTGCTCACCCTCTCCCTGCTCCAAGGAGCCCACGGGCAGTGTTATCTGTGGCATCTCCTGTTGCCACTCCACCCGTCTCTCTTGCTGCGTCTCCTCCTCATTCTCCTGCATGGCAAAAACCTTTCTGACATGCTTTACCCCCTTTCTTTGACCTTTTCTGGGAGCCATCTCTGCAAGTGTTCCAGTGAAAAAGATTCTCCAACAATGACAATGAGGTGGGACGTCCTCGATGGACACATGTTCCATTGGTGATATTGAGACCACCTTTTTTACTCACCTTCTGTCCCCTCTGTCCAGCTTCCGGGTTCACCGTTTGCAGGAGTTCCCATGGTAAACGCAAGAGTTATTACGGATATCGCACTGGCCATTACGTCCATATAATGTTTCAATGTTTAACCACAAGTGTACAAGTCACTCTTGGAGAAATTCAAGCTTGCTTGAATTTACTCCCGAGTCAACAAGTTACACGAGTACCCGCCGTTAGCGCCACGGTGGTCCACGGTGGTCCACGAATGCTGTACGGTTATCGTACGAGGTTCTCACGAAGTTCAACTCTGGTTACCTCTTGCGTCAAGTCGCCCCGTGAGAAAGCCCCATTAAACAAGGTACAGTGAAAGTCAGATTACCATGCAGCCATACTAAAAAAGCAACAAGACACACAACTAAATAAAAGTTGCAGTAACACCTGGTTTTGCATCTATCTTCACAATATCTTTGGGATTGGGTCGATGGAAGGACTGATAAAGGCTGCACCCAATCTGAACGCAGGCAAACCAAGCATGAAGGAGAGAGAACATCAGCTCTTCAGAATGATGGGCAAACCCGACAGAACAAAACCAAGATGTAAGTATGACAGAATAGAAAGAACCGAGAAGCTTTTAAGGCTAACACAGAACATAAATCCTTTCATTCCTGACATGCGAGTACATAAGGGACGTTTCACCATATGAAAAGCACTACATGAATGAACAGGCTTCCTCTTGTTCCAGTGTATGCATGAATGTGACTGTCAGGCAATCAAACTACGACTTCTTCCTGGTTTATTTGGCAACACGATGCCCAGTGAACAGTAGCCAATTCAATCGCCATGTTCTGCCATCTTCTTACATGAAGGACATTAATGTGCCTCTTTTATACCACATCGTATACCACACCACAAAGATTAATATTCTCCCTTCCTCAGGAATTGGGCACTCTATTGTCCTTTTTACCCACCTGGATTCTGCCTCAGTGCTTTACATATTTCCTGCAGATACAGGCAGTATCATACTGGGCAGTAATAGCTCACTAAATGCAAAGTTTATAATATATATATATATATATATAGACCAGATTGGTCTTCATAGTTCATATGTTCTAGGAGCAGAATTAGGCCATTCAGCCGATCAGCCTAACAAGGTTAATTCCCGGGATGATGGGACAGTCATATGTTGAGAGAATGGAGTGGCTGAGCTTGTATACTCTGGAGTTTAGAAGGATGAGAGGGAGTCTTATTGAAACATATAAGATTATCAAGGGTTTGGACCAGCTAGAGGCAGGAAACATGTTCCCGATGTTGGGGGAGTCCAGAACCAGGGGTCACAGTTAGACACCTGCACTAATGAGAAAAACATTCCAATCTCTGGAATTCTCTGCCACAGAAGGTAGTTGAGGCCAGTTCATTGGCTATAGTTAGATGTGGCCCTTGTGGCTAAAGGGATCAGGGGGTATGGAGAGACGGCAGGTACAGGATACTGAGTTGGATGATCAGCCATGATCATATTGAATGGCGGTGCAGGCTCGAAGGGCCGAATGGTCTACTCCTGCACCTATTTTCTATGTTTCTATGTTTCTAATCAAGAATCTGTTTCTTGTGTTCAAGAAGGAACTGCAGATGCTGGAAGATCGAAGGTACACTGCAACTGTTTCTTGTGTTGTTTTTCTACCCGAGTAATTGGTTCCCTTTAGCGATTACATTCAAACTTTGTCACGACTGGGTGAGGTTCTGCAGAGTAGATTCAGGAAGAGTTCAATGCAATTGGGAAGCCAGAGGATAATATGGTAGCTGGTGAATCTCGGAGTAGGATGCAGGGAATGATTTGGGCAGGAGTTGGACAGGCATGATACAAAGCAATGATGAAATCTCGATAGGAACCAGGGAAAGTTGTGCGTGTTGGAAAGGTTATGTTCACAAGCTTAGTTTGGCTCAATGGAACTATATTCTACACTCTATTGTCCCTATTTGAACAGATGTACTCATGCACGGTATGATTTTCCTGGAAAACACACAAAGCTAAGTTTTTAAATGTATCATCACCGTGACAATAACAAACCAATACAAACACTGGCAAAATTGACCACTCTCTGCAGAAACCACAGACTGCTTGGTTTCAGAATGAACTTGACAAAATGATAGAAGTCGCTGTGTTTGTTATCAAATCCATGTTCAGAACGAGTGTCATCAATGCTCTTTGATCTTTTCCTTTGTAGCTTCCAGGAATCAGGGCAGATACTTTTCTGAAGCACAGGGTCCTTCCATCACGTTATTTCTGAAGTAATTTTGCCTCGCAAGTTGAAGAATGACCAAAGTCGGCTGTGGTGCTCCATCAGCTTTGGTTACTGAAGAAGGTTCCTGCAATAGTGGAGGACAAGCATAACTCAGAAGTGTGGTCGGCAGTTTTGAAAATTATAAGGAAGATGAGTAGGTTATAATCTGTTTGATCCTAGAGCTCACATACTGGGGAAAGACAAAGATGAAAGGTTACAGAAATATTGATGTCTTATTCCAAATCCACAAGTAACCATTGTATCAAGAGAATATAAAATGCTGTAGGCACTGTGGATCTTTGAAACAGTTTGGGTTCCCTCTGGGTGTTTGACAGTGTGCATTGTTAAGGCCTTCGATAAAGTTGAAGTTCAATATTAACTTGTTTGATAGACTCACCACTGATTTACGAGCTGTTTTATTTAGTGTTTGTGCCTATCTGAGTAAAGACAGATACAGGGTATGTATGGGTGAAGCACAAAATTCCCTCTTGCAAGAAGCAAATACTGAGGAGGGTATGGGTTTCTGTCCACTCTAGTATTTAACATTTGTCTTGACTCTTACACAAGACAATAGCAATGGACAAGGATACCAGACCAGGAACTAGTGGAGAAAGACAGTCACCGTAAAAATGTGAACAATCTGAAAATAAGTATGAAGATAAAATATCAGATAGCTTTCCTCCATTCAAATATTTATTCAATCCTTGGACTTAAATCTGTGATTACAATTGAGCAGGAGGAAAATCTGTTGAGGGTCTTGAATGACAACAATGAAAATTCACTTTGTTGTAAATGCGTTATATGCGCTTTGATATTCTTGCTGTTGTGGCTGCTTGGAATATCCTCCATCACATGGTGATTAGGTCGCCAGGCTTTCGTTTAGCTGTGGATTCTGTTTGTTTCATTAAAATATAATCACCCTCCCCGCTGAGATGCTGCTGCTCCGTGTCCTTGGATCTTCTGCTCCCCAAAGTTTATGATGTTCCCAAAGGTGTTCATTAATATTTAGACTTTGCAATATGCACGCTCTTCCTTGTATAACATCATCTATCTTCTGTGATTTGGTTTAATGAGCAATACAGTGGTGAATACTATTTATTACCGCACAACCTAGAGTTGAAGAGTTGTGACAATTCATTTTTTATCTGAAGAAGGGTCCCGGCCTAAAACGTCACCTGTCTCTTTCTCCAGAGATGCTGCCTGACCCGCTAAGTTACTCCAGCACTTTGTCTATCTTGTGAAAATTCAGACCCTGTCTGTCATTGTAAGGCAGAGTCATCGAGATATATAGCATGGAACCAGGCCATTCGGCACACCGAGACTGTGGTGACCATCAATCATTTCTTTCCACTACCTTTTTTATCCCACACATTCCCCATCTCCTCACCTGGATTTTACCACTCACTCACTCACTCACAAAGGGCAAATTCCAGGGGCCGACTAATCTACCAAGACACACGTCGTTGGGAGGAGGAAGAAAACTGGAGCACTTGGCAAAAACCCATGTTATCAGAGGGAGAACGCACAAACTCCACATAGACAGCACCTGAGAATTGGACCCACTTGACTGGGATTTTAAAGCAGCATCAATGCTTGCTCTGCTATTGTGCTGCCCTGCAAGAGAGATGCTAGGTTTAAAATTTGGATCATCATGGAGCAGTGAGACACCCTCTCTCTGTCCCACTCCCACCTTAGTAGTCATACTCGTTTAACCCAGTGGTATGAATATTGATTTATCTAACTTCAATTAATCCTTGCATCTCCTCCCTTTCTGTCCCACCCCCACCCTAGTTGTCATCCCAGTTTCACTGTCTAACTCATTACGACCCATCCAATAGCCAACAATGGACCATTGTGGGCTCCACCTTTCTTTGATCCTCGTTGCTTTTTGCATATCTGTCAATCATTTGTTCTGCATACCATCTATATCTCTCATTTCCCTTTCCACTGAATCTCAGACTGAAGAAGGGTCTCATCCCAAAACGTCACCTATTCCTTCTCTCCAAGGATGCTGCCGGACCCGCTGAGATACTCCAGCTTTTTGTGTCAACCTTCGGCTTAAACCAGCATCTGCAGTTCCTTCCTACAACCCATGTTGAGTTTTGTGTCCATCCATCCAAGAGCGATTGAGGAGCATTGTGTCGCAAGTGTGACGATGGGCCTGGGTGATGTCTGGAGATGAAGGAACATCCTTGCTCATGGTGACTGGTGGCAGAGAGACGATGAACGGACATTATAAAACTCACCAGTAGATGAAGACCACCAATGTTGTTTCTAGTGAGTGAACAATTTCTGAAACTTCCCTCATTTATATATTCAATTAAATCTGAGACTGTCTAATCATGCATAATGTATGATGATCAATTTAACATTTCCAAATACGTCTGGTGATGCATGTTTGGTTCAGGAATGTGCACGGACTTCCTGCTGGGCATGTTAGAGATCTAGAGCACCCAGTTTAGATCTCCCTTTGAAAGATGGCTGCTTCACTAATACAGAACCTGCACAGCACCAGAAACCGAAGACTGAACTCTCGACTTCTGACCCAGAAGCTAAATCTCTACAATTGAGCCTGAGGTGCGGAGAAGAAAGCAACCAAATGGTGGGCTTGACGCTAACGCAGAGTGAAAACTAATCAAGGCCACCTGGAATATGGCCACCTGACGCTGATTCGAGCTGTCACCGTGAAACTGCACTGCACTGCACTCCGAGGCCACTGTAAAACGTTGGCACGGCATCGAGCCTAAGTGCGATGCATCCACAGCGATGTAAAGGGAGTGAGGCATTCCTCTTCCTTCATGGTCACTGCTCACCACATCCAAAAGGAAAAGTCACGCAAGGCAAACTTTTGAAATAACAACCAGCCACTTCAAGTCACAAAGCACGGGAACAAACCACCGTGTGACTTGCAGCGCTTTCAGCGCCAGAGACTCGGGTTCGTTCCCGACTACGGGAGTTTGTACATTCTCCCCGTGAACGTGCGGGTCTTCGCCGAGGTTAATTGGCTTGGTATAAATGTAAAATTATCGCTCGTGTGAGTAGGGCGGTGTTAATGTGCGGGGATCGCTGGTTGGTATGGAATCAGTGGGCCAAAGGGGCTTGATTCTGTGCTGCAACTCTAAACTAAGCTAAAGCCCTTTGGCCGATCAAATCCACGTTGAACATCCAGTCCCAATTCGCATTCTTACTTATTCCATTTTATCCTCACCACATTTTACCATCGTAAATAAAATGCAAACAAGAGACAATAACATTTCAGGATTTCTTTCAAAACAAAGCAATATTAATAGGATACCACAACTAGAGATCAGTCCTGAACTACTATCTACCTCATTGGTAACCCTCGGATAGGACTTCACTGCCCTTTACCTTGCACTAAATGTTATTCCCGTATCACGTGTCTGTACATTGTAAACGGTTCGATTGTAATCGCGCATTGTCTTTCCGCTGACTGGTTAGCACGCAAACAAAGCTTTTCCCTGTACCCCGGCACAGTGATAATAAACTAAGCTGAACTGAAAAAGGATGCCTGCTTGCTTGGGAACGGCATGAGAGGAACATTCATTTCTCAGTTGCTGAATTGACATTTGTAAGTTTTCCCAAACGTCACCCGGTTGAGTCACCGTTTATTGCACCTGGTGTCTGCGTAGCTGCTGACATGCATTAAAATGCATTAAACACGCAGCAAAAACGCAGCAGAATTGGGGTGGAGTTGCTTCGACTTATGCACCACTTGTCCCTCCAGCACCTACCACCTCCCCCCCTCTTTTGGAAACAGCTGGATTAGATTCAGTTTACTTGAGATACATTATTAAGTGCTCTGCAGCGTGACATGATCATGCTGGACATTAACTCTTTGTGCAGTTTGAAGAAACCAATTAACAAATGAATCAGACATTCCAGCACTCACTCGTCCCATCAAATCATTCACAGTTTTGATAATGCGGCAATCTAATCCCTTTTGCTGTCTATTCCAAGTCTTCTATCAGATAAAATGAAGGAGACTCAAGAAGTTTGTAGCATTAAAAGCAGAGAGAAAAAAAACACTTCACCTGAAAGGATTTCATTGCGATAGATTATTAGTTTGCTGGCTGTAATCATGTGGAATCACATAAATCAGACAAACCATCTGAATTATCATAACTGGAGGTGATTCTTCAATGCTCATTAAACTAAATATACTTGTAATCTACAGCAATATAGTTCACAGCAGCACCCGCGTGGCATGGCATGAGATAATGAATAGTTTGCAATCATTGAGCCTGAATTTCACTGTATGTGCTAAATGTGCAATTTAATGTCCCTGTTTCCATAATTCATCTTGAAGCCTTCGGCCAACATTGCGTGGATGAGCAGGTTTATATTTCCATTCGAAGCGATCTTACAACATAGTAGGAGGCCATTCGGCTTGGTTCGATCTCTCCTAGCTCTTGAAAGGAGCTTTCCAATTAAAACCCCTGTCCCACTGTACGAGTTCATTCCAAGAGTTCTCCCGAGTTTGCCCTGATTCGAACTCGGAGATTTACGGTAATGGCCACTCGTCGGTGGTACTCGGGGCTCTCGTGGACATTTTTCATCATGTTGAAAAATCTTCACGAGTCTTCCTGTGCTTACTTGCCGTTAGCGAGTCTTCCCGAGTACCTGCCGTTAGCGCTAAGAGACGTCCCCGAGCTCCGACGTACCCGCTACATTCATTTTCCGTGCTTACCACGAGTTTGATTTTTTTAAAACTCGGGAGAGCTCTTGGAATGAACTCGTACTGTGGGACAGGGCTTTAAGTCACATTCATGTACCTACATCTCAGGACCCTGCAAGATTTCTCTAATTCAAGAACTTGTCAACAACAGCATCTACCTTCACCATAATTTCAGAGTTGGTGTTCTCAACCTATGTGAAAGATATTGTTCCTTCCTCCAATTTGTTTAACTTTACTCAGCCATCTATTAAATAATAGGGCTTTAAATTTACTTCTCCTCCTATGCCACAGAGGGTAGTTGAGGCCAGTTCTGGAACTCTCTGCCACAGAGGGTAGTTGAGGCCAGTTCATTGGCTATTTTTAAGAGGGAGTTAGATGTGGCCCTTGTGGCTAAGGGGATTAGGGGGTATGGAGAGAAGGCAGGTATGGGATACTGAGTTGGATGATCAGCCATGATCATATTGAATGGCGGTGCAGGCTCGAAGGGCCGAATGGCCTACTCCTGCACCTATTTTCTATGTTTCTATGCCAGCATTGTCTCACCTGGATACAGGTCCCATTTTTGCACAAACTTCGAGCAATTTTTTTTAACTGACTTATTTAATAGAATAACTGTATTTCATGGTGCATAGGACGCTGAGGGGAGATCTTATATAGGTGTATAAATACAGGAGGGGAAATAGATAGGGTGAATGCACAATCTTTTAGCTAGAGTGGGGAAATCAAAAACCACAGGACACAGGTTTAAGATGGGAGGGGAAAAATTTAATAGGAGCCAAGCAGCAATTTTTTCACACAGTTATGGTGACTATATGGAACAGGCTGCAAGAGGAGGTAGTTGAGGCAAGTACTATAACAGGTAGATGGATAGAGAAAGTTTAGAGTTTGTAACCCAAACACGGGCAGGTCGGACTAGTGTAGATGAAGCATCTTTGTCAGAATTGGAAAGTTGGGCCAAAGGGCCTGTTTCCGTGCTGTATGACTCTCTGTCTCTGTGAGTCTTTGACAGGCACATGGATATGAAAGGTGTAGCGGGATGTGGGCCAAATGGGACTAGTTTAGATGGAGTACCAGGGTTGGCAGGGACGAGTTGCGCCGAAGGGCCTGTTTATGTGCTGTATGGCTCTTTTATTGTGATAAGATAATATCTGCCATGAATGATGAGTAGTGGGTGTCTGAAAGGTGCTGCCAGGGGTGGTGGCGGTGGTGGAAGCAGATACAATAGTGGCGGTTATGTTTTGTGCATAACATTTAGCTGCAAGTCATGTAACGCATCCACGTTATGCTTGAGACCAACATGTTCTATCACAAACATAATGTGCAGGGAATGGAAGGAACTGGATCGCATGTAGGCAGCGGAGATTAGTTGAACTTGGCATCATGTTCAGATTCAGATTCAGATTCAGATTCAATTTTAATTGTCATTGTCAGTGTACAGTACAGAGACAACGAAATGCATTGTCAGCAGAGACATCGTGGGCCGAAGGGCCAGTTCCTTTGCTGTTCTATGTTCTGTGTATTTCTCCATCAGAATAACGAAGCACATTTGTTGGGAACGATCTGTTAGTTTCTGGCTCCAGACACATCCTCCGTATTCAATCTTTTTTCCCCCCATGACCAGTGACATCCTCTGAAACCGTTCAGCAGCGAGGCTTGCCCGACCAAGAAACGCTCACACCGGCCTCATGTGTGGAGCTGGAACGCTTCCTTGCTCTGAATAAGCTGAGCATGGTACATTGTCTTGGCAGTGAGGTATTGCTGGCAACTCGGAACAGCTGTGGGAATAGCTATTCCTCAGGGAACGCTCGCTGCTTCTGAGAACGGAACGATGGCGCGGAGACTGATCAGCAGATTTGCCCCCAGCAGGAGCACGCAGCTCACAGTCGGCATGTGATCAATCAACCAAGCAAATAGAATGCTTAAGGAAGATAGGGATTATTCCTGTGCCCGTCGGTGAGAACAATGGGAGCAGAACACTGTGGTATCGCAGCCACTAGAATTAACCTCAGTATTAATCAACATTGTAGAGCAGAGAGACCCAGGGTCCCTCTGTGTCTCTCTGTGCATAGTTCCCTGAAAGTGGTGACAACATTGGACAAACTTGTATCGTAGTCATAGAGTTTTACAGTGTGGAAACAGGCCATTCGCCCAACATGTCCCATCGATAATAGTGCCACCTGCCTTGTGTTTGGGCCGTAAACCTGACCAATCCATGTCCCTGTCTAAATGTGTCTTACACATAGCGACAGTATCAGTCTCATCTAACTCCTCCGGCAGTTCGTTCCATACACCTACCCCCCGTACCGTTTTCTCTGGAGCGCCAGAGGCGGAGTGGCCACCAAAGGGGTGGAGGAAAAGACATATGGCAGACAGTATTACCCTTCATCAGTCAGGGCCTGGAGTACAAGGGTTGGAATATCATGTTAGATTCAGATTCAGATTCAGATTCAGATTCAGATTCAATTTTAATTGTCATTGTCAGTGTACAGTACAGAGACAACGAAATGCATTTAGCATCTCCCTGGAAGAGCGACATAGCACATGATTTGAATAAATAATAATAAGTGTCCGGGGGGGGGGTGGTGATTGGCAGTCACCGAGGTACGTTGTTGAGTAGAGTGACAGCCGCCGGAAAGAAGCTGTTCCTCGACCTGCTGGTTCGGCAACGGAGAGACCTGTAGCGCCTCCCGGATGGTAGGAGGGTAAACAGTCCATGGTTGGGGTGAGAGCAGTCCTTGGCGATGCTGAGCGTCCTCCGCAGACAGCGCTTGCTTTGGACAGACTCAATGGAGGGGAGCGAGGAACCGGTGATGCGTTGGGCAATTTTCGCCGCCCTCTGCAATGCCTTCCGGTCGGAGACAGAGCAGTTGCCATACCATACTGTGATGCAATGTTACAATGGTGGCGTAGCGGTAGAGTTGCTGCCTTACAGTGCCAGAGACCCAGGTTCGATCCTGACTAGGGGGGGCTGTCTGTACTGTGTTTGTACATTCTAATTTAACTAAAGACAGGAGGTCCTGGTCAAACAGTAGATGCGGTGACCAGTGAACTAAAAGAGGACAAGGATCTGAACGATTCACAAAGACCAGTAATATTTGGACTGGTGACACCTGAAGAGCAAAGAATCAAGATCCACTCAAGCCAGGCTGTTGGTGTAATAATTGGGGACAAGTTACTCTGTAGTATGTGGAATGGAATACTTTATTGTCACATGTGACAAGGCACAGTGACATTCTTTGCTTGCATACCCAAGGTATATAGATAGTGGCCACCTACAGCGGCACTGATAAAATTACAAATCATGCCGGCCCCTCCGTTTGCCCCCCCCCCCCCACCTCCCCAGCAGTTTCCCCATGCCTTTGTTCTCCCTCCCTTCCCATTGTCCATTGTTATTCCCCCCCCCCCACCCCTCCCCTCGCGGAGGTCCCCCCACGCCAGGACTCCATTGCCCTCCCCCCCCCCCCCCCCAGGCTGGGTCCTCCACCCTTCTGAAAGGATATTGAACTATGGCTGTTTATAAAACAAGCTGAGAGCTGAAGAGTTAATAGCTCCCCCTGTGCCTGATTTATCGCAGCTGGCATCATTAGAGGGTGTCGAAATATTTGTGATATATTCTTAATTATAATTACAGTAGATCGGAAAAATAAATGTAGGTATCACGATGTCTGATGGATGAAGGCTGATATGAAATATGCCCAATGCCATTCCTTCATGTTTCCACACATTTGTCTCCATGGTATGAATTTCTTGCCATGCATCTTGATCAGACTGAGCCAGCTTTGCTGAATCCAGTTCTTATATTATTCTGCAGAGAGATTGTCTGTAGATATACATGGTGTGCTGTGCATTAAATCATGAGGATTTTTCAATTCCAGTTAAGTCTTGTCCATGATTTTTACAGCGGAGTTGAATATTTTCGGACTTCCGAATTGAATTCTGAACACGTGTGCTTGGTCTGCTCTAGATAAGATTTGGCAGCAGGCCAGTGAGAACACAACAAATGAAAGATGAATGAAATTCATTATTCTCTTCTCAGTATCAAAATGTTCACAATGGCAACCATAACCTCTTTATAATTTTGTTATTATCGTTCATTCACCAGATATGAGCATTAGTCACGTTTCTGTCCACTATCTCAATTGTTCTTGAACCAATCGTCTTGCCAAAGCACTTCAGAGGAATAGATTGCAGCTAATGAGAGGAATAGATCGGGTAGATGCACAAAGTCTCTTATCCAGAGTAGGTGAATCGAGGACCAGAGGACGTTGGTTTAAGGGGAAGGGGGAAAGATTCAATAGGAATCTGAGGGGTAACTTTTTCACACAAAGGGTGGTGGGTGTATGGAACAGGCTGCCAGAGGAGGTAGTTCAGGCTGGGACTATCCCAACATTTAAGAAACAGTTAGGCAGGTACTGTGCATGGATTGGACAGGTTTGGAGGGATATGGACCAACCGGCAAGTGGGACTAGTGTAGCTGGGACATGTTAGCCGGTGTGGGTAAGTTGGGCCGAAGGGCCTATTTCTGCACTGTGTCACTCTATGACTCTAAGTCTGAGTTTTTCTTGGGGACTTGTACAAGAAACCCTGCCCGAACATGAGATGTCAGAAAATTGTTGTTTGTAGAGTTGTTTTGTGATGAACTAGCAAAATGGCACCTCCAGAGAGTCACAGGTCGTTATTTAAAAATCAGTGACTTACCCTTCATATTAAAAGGATGCTTCATTTTAACAAAGTGAATAAAATGCAATATCCTTCATTCTTATGAAGGTTGATTAACATCTTCATTTCACCAAGCTTCATTTAAATTCTAGTTATAATTCATATTTTCCATTGAGACTTCTCTGCTGAAAAAGCCTTTGGCCTTTTTTCAACTAAATCTTAACTCACAATAATGGTTAGACATTAGACTTTAGACATACTGCATGGAAACAGGCCCTTTGGCCCACTGAGTCCATGTTGACCAGTGCTCACCCCCATACACTAGCACTATCCTACACCCTAGGGACAATTTATGATTTTACCAAAGCCAGTTAAACCTACAGACCAATACGTCTTTGGAGTGAGGAAGGAAACCAGAGCTCCCAAAGGAAACCCACGCAGTCACAGGGAGAATGTACAACCTCTGTACATGCAGCACCCATAGTCAGGATTGAACTTGGGTCTCTGGTGCTGTGGTTTCTACACTCACTTTCCCACAGTTCCCGAAGACAGTGTAATCTCGATCACTGAGGTTGGTGTCAGAAGATAGACACAAAATGCTGGAGTAACTCAGCGGATCAGGCAGCATCTCTGGAGAGAAGGAATGGGTGACGTTTCTGGTCGAGACCCTTCTTCAGACTTTCAGTCTCAGCCCGATACGTCACTCTTGAATACTCTACCGCTGTGCCACCTTTGATCTTTGATTTGACCATTTGTGATTACTGTCAGTTACTGTTTATTAATCATTCAGCACACATTTTAATAGCTTGTAAATTGAACTAAATCTCTCGACTCAAAATTTCCAGCATGTTAGTCATAAGTTATGAGTGTGCTCATTTTCATTGATACACACAAAAGTATCTGTAAGTTGAAAAATACTTGCTGTCCCTCCACACATTCACCCATCTGCAATTAAACACATCAAGCATTTATCCATATCCCTATGTGCACAATTTCCTCAACAGAGAAGAATAATCTGCAATAACTGAACGAGACAGGCAGCATCCCTGGAGAGAAGGAATGGACTCTCCAGAGATGCTGCCTGCCCTGTTGAGTTACTCCAGCATTTTGTGTCTATCTTCGGTTTAAACCAGCATCTGCAGTTCCTTCCTACACAGCCGTCTTCAGGAGGGAACTCTGGAATATTCCTCTCCAAATCTCAAGGGTGCTCAAATTCTGAGAGAAAGCCATGTTCCCTCAAGGACAGCGTCTTAACTTTTAGGGGGCGGCACGGTGACGCAGCGGGAGTTAGTTATTGTTCTTAGCATAAGTTGGGATAATCAGTTTTGATAGTACATTGTATTTGAGCTTTGGTTTTCTTGATTGAGCGTTTATCCTGGTGTTATAGCACAAGTATTTTGTGTTTTAATTCTAATCTGAGTGGCGGTGTAAATTGGTTGATAATAAATCGGCAGCCGATTAAGAATATCAATATCAAAGATTTTCCTTTCTTCTTTTTTTTTTTCTTTTCTTTCTAGGGTCTTATTTATTTTCTTTGCTTCCTTCTCTAATTCCTTCCCTAAGGGGTTCTCTTCTCCCAACACTTTCCTGCACCTTCACGATTCTTGCTTACTTTCCTTACTTCTTTTATTTCTACCTTTTTTAAAGCTCAAAAAATGAAGTGGTACAACATAATGTAATAAGATATATGCGATGTATTAATGTGATTTACTGTACTGCTAATAAAAATAAAATTAAAAAAAATTTAAAAAAATCAATGATATTTTTTCTCATCTGTTGGTTTCAATTGAAGATCGGATGCATAATAAAAATCATTTTTTTAATCCTCCTGTCCAAACAATAAACCGAGTGGATATGGCCCCGTCATTTAATTGTGCAGCAGTCAGAGAGAGCGCTGGTAAAATGCCTTTATACTCATCATTGAACTCTTAAATTCTCTTGAAATCTTGAAATCTTATGTCGCTCTTCAAGGGAGATGCTAAATGCATTTCGTTGTCTCTGTACTGTACACTGACAATGACAATTAAAATTGAATCTGAACACTGGTTAGGTGTGTCCCATACTGACAGCCCTGGTCAGATAGCAGAGAGAGAGGGAGAGAGAGAGAGAGCTTGAACCTGTTTTCATCTGGGGAGCGAGTGGGAAGCCAAGTGGAATTTCTTCTACGAATTCAAAGAATCCATGTCCAATTACAGCTCTTTCCAAGTGGGGCCTGACTGAGAACATAGCTGTGTGATCCAGAGGGATGAAAGCATTCACAGTATTAAATCTTGTTGACGTTTTAAGATTGTGCTTTCACATTGGATTGCACAGTGAAATATGGACCGCAGCTCAGCAAGTTATTATACTTTGATTCTCCCATCTGCAATGCCCGGTTTTCAGTAATCTGTCACCATTAGCGATGCCGGAACAAAATTTTATTCCTCAGGAATTCCTGCTGATCTGTGAGAGAAGGTGCAAAACGTGCAAGGAACAAGGACACACCTTTCACACCCAACCACGGGATATTTAACATGGAACAGTTCAGCACATGAACAGCCCGCATTGTGTGTGCCAAACATGATGCCAAGATCATCACTTGTCTACCTACACATAAACCATATCCTTCCAATCCCTGTGTAGGAAGGAACTGCAGATGCTGGTTTACACCTAAGATAAACACAAAGTACTGGGGGAACTCAGTGGGTCAGGCAGCATCTCTGAGAAAAAAAGGAAGGGTGACCTTTTGGGTCGGGACCCTTCGTCAGACTGAATCAACGGGCCAAGCAGCATCTGTGGAGCCTAAAGCTGTGTGCCACCTTTTCAGTTTGAAACCCTTCATCAGGATTGTTATAACCCATTTGTTGGGTCCATGTGTACAGGACTTGGTTGGTAATTATCTTGTAAATCAATAATGGCTGAACTTCAAAAATACCTCAAGTGCAAAACACTTTGGTCTGAAGAAGGGTCTCGACCCGAAACATCACCTATTCCTTCGCTCCATAGATGCTGCCTCACCCGCTGAGTTTCTCCAGCATCTTTGTCTACCTTCGATTTTTCCAGCATCTGCAGTTCTTTCTTACACACTTTGGATGAACACATTGGGGTATGCATATTATAAATGTGAGCCTTTCGTTGTCAGAACATTAGTTTAATTTAGTTTAGTTTGGAGATACAGTGCAGAAACAGGTCCTTTGGCCCATCGAGTCCATTCCGTTCGGGAATCCCCGCACACTAACACTATCCAACACACAATATGGACAATTTACAATATTACTAAGCCAATTAGCCTACAAACCTGTATGCCGTTGAATTGTTGGAGGAAACTGGAGAACCCGGAGCAAGCCCACTGGGAGAATGTACAAACTCCATAGCTCTAGACTGCACGCATAGTCAGGATCAAACCCGGGTCTCTGGCGCTTTAAGGCAGCACCTCAACCGCTGTGCTAGCGTGTCGCCCCTGGGGGGATTCTGTGCAGAAAATGCTGGAGTAACTCAGTGGGACAGGTAGCATCTCTGGAGAGAAAGAAGGTGAGGCATTTCGGGTCTCGACCTGAAACGTCCGACATTCCTTCTCTCCAGAGATGCTACCTGTCCTGCTGAGTTACTCCAGCGTTTTGTGTTTATCTTAAACCTATTACTCCCAGCTTTCTTCCCCACCACCTTCCCATCACTATCAATCTGAAGAAGGATCCCAACCCGAAACGTCACCCTATCCATGTTCTCCAGAGATGCTGCCTGACCCTCTGTGTTCCTCCAGCCCTATGTGCCTTTTTTTCCTAACCAGCATCTGCGGTTCTTTGTTTCTGCACAGCAGCCACTGCTCGATTCCTGCCAGTACATTTAGGTAGACAAGAACGACAACAAATAAGATAACCATATACTTAACATTCAAAGGACTAATTTAACTTTAATCCATTTTGTGAGATGCTTCCTTCGGTTGTCTGCAATGCAGAACTTGGACCTTGAGGCCTGAATGACTTTAATAGAGATACCCTGATATATTGTGTTGGATCAAAAACAAATCACCTTACGATTACTTAATCAATAAAATGCTTGTAGCAGTGAGGGAATAGTTATTGTTTCATTAGTAATGCAGCTTGTTTCTTTAACTGTACATTGTCCCCATGGCACTAATATAATGAACTGTGTACGGCAGAAATCTATTCATTGTTGAGGAAGCCTACTGATGACTGTATTAAAACTCTTAACTCAAAGCAGTTTAACGTAGGTGAGTGAAGTTGAGATGCTGAATTTCCACTGTTATTTGAGGGGCATGTTGGTCGGCGTGAGCAGGTTGGGCTGAAGGCCCTGTTTCCACGATGTATGGCTCTATGACTCTATAAGCTATTTCTTATCCAGTCTTTCTGGCAGATTGCAGCCAAATAATATGGCAGATGGGGTTATAAACGGTTCAGAGGCTGGATCTTCCAACATTTGCCATTTAGGCCAGACTCTATGGGTGTTCAGACAAAATTCAGCCCAGATGAATTTCAGGTTAGGGGCGGCACGGTGGCGCAGCGGTAGAGTTGCTGCCTTACAGCGCCAGAGACCCGGGTTTGATCCAGACTATGGGTGCTGTCTGTGGAGTTTGTATGTTCTCCCCGTGAACGCACGGGTTTTCTCCGGGACATTTTTCTCCGCCATTGACTCTGTCTGCACTCGGTAAAGCAACACCTTCTACACTGTACAATGCCCAGCAGTCCTCTTGGGTGGAGAATTCCAAAAAATCACCAAGATCTTGGGTGTAGAACCATCGTCTCAACTCTATCCTTATGTCCCTGTCCCACTTAGGAAACCTGAACGGAAACCTCTGGAGACTTTGCGCCCCACCCAACGTTTCCGTGGGGTTCCCGGAGGTTGCAGATGATTGCCGGAGGTTGCAGGTAGTGGAAGCAGGTAAGGAGACTGACAAAAACCTCCGGGAACCGCACGGAAACCTTGGGTGAGGCACAAAATCTCCTGAGGTTTCCGTTCAGGTTTCCTAAGTGGGACAGGGGCATTACACTCTTCTTCTTCTTTTCGTGTCCATCTTGTTACAAATGTTGACCTCGCCGTCATCGTTCGTCCTGAAAAGGACGCAAGCTTCCGGCAACAATCAGTGGAAGCCATCACTTGTCGCAATAGATGATGATGGCAACAGAATTAGCTCAGGATACTTCCAGTCTCCAGCCCTGCGACGTGGATGCTTCTGCTATGGGGCCTGTCCTTTCATTGACATACATAATTTCAAATAATCGTTGGAGTTACAAGGAAGCATGAAATGGGATCTAACCATTTCTGAAACTGGCTCCTTCATAGGGAGTGCTGCAACCGTCAATGTGTGAGCTCCAAGGTGGAAACTCAACTGTCCAGAAAATTTGCAGTTCACACCCTTCTTACCCCCTCCTGAGTCAGTCTGAAAAACGGTGAGACTCATTCTGAAAAGGGTCCCGACCTGAGATGTCACCTATCCACGTTCTCCACCAATGCAGCCTGACTCGCTGAGTTACGACAGTACTTTGTGCCTATTTTTGTAAACAAGCATTGATTAGTACGGGTGCCAGGGGTTATAGGTAGAAGGCAGGAGATTGGGATTAGGAGGGAGAGATAGATCAGCTGAATGGCGGAGTACACTTGATAAGCCGAATGTCCTAATTCTGCTCCTATCTCCTATGACCTTCTAACCTCATGAGCATCTGCAACACCTTGTTCCCACCGAGTAATAGGCTTCCATTTGCTAAGACTCATCTCGTCTACACTTTTAATTCAGCTTTACGCATCCAACGCTACTGTCAACCCTTCCCCTAATACCTACCCAAAACCTAGCTTGTTAGCATGCTGTGAGGAAGCATAAAAGGGCTTGTGCTTGTTATCAGTGTTCTGTCAGATGACGTTGTTATCGCTGGTTACAATCCCATAAATACTTGTAAAATAACACTTGGCATTCCACCGAGATGTGCTGGTGGCTGATGGCATCCCGATAAACTTTATTTAACTATTTTTAATTAAATAACTTAGCATACTTGCCAGCTGTCACTAAAGGCAAATTGATCACTGTTCAATTGCTCAATTCTTCTCTATTCTTTCACACAGAGGGTGGTGAGCGTGTGGAACAAGCTGCCAGAGGAGGCAGTTGAGGCAGGGACTAGCTCAACATTTTAGAAACAGTTAGACAAGTACATGGATGGGACAGGTTTGGAGGGATATTGGGCAAACGCGAGCTGGTGGGACTAGTATAGCTGGGACATGTTGGCCTGTGTTGGCTAGTTGGGCCGAAGGGCCTGTTTCCACGCTGTATCACTCTATGACTATGACTCCATGGCTCTTGCCAAATGCTAGGGCTGAAAACTATTTGAGGATGTTCATCACTTGAATGCTAACACTTGTATTTGTGGATCGCCGGGTGGCACGGTGACACAGCGGTAGAGTTGCTGCCTTACAGGGAGACGCTTCGGGTTGAGACTCTTCTTCAGTCCATCCCTGACCTCATTTGACTCCCACCACATCAATACCCTCATTTTCTAATTTTCACAAAGGAAAACAGAAAGTGATTGACACTGGAGACGGCAGATGCTGGAATTGTGAACAAAAATCAGATTATTGGAGGAATTCAGCCGGTTAAGGGCCCGTCCCACTTGGGCGTCATTTGCGTGTCATTTACACGACAACATTTACGCGTCACGGCGCACGATGCTCGCGTTGTGATGAGTACGTGATGCGCGCATGTCATGCATTACGTGCGCATTACGTCACGCCACCTGCATGACGCGCACATGACGCCCAAGTGGGACAGGCCCTTTAGGCAGCAACTGAGGAGAGAAATGTATGGACGATGGTCCATTATTCAGACATGGATTTCAGTGGAGAATATGCGAGGTGCGCCAGATATTGGTGGGACGGGCCTAGACAACCGGAAGGGCAAGACAAAGTCAAGATATGTTTAGTTTAGTTAAGTTTAGAGATACAGCACAGAAACAGGCCCATCTCCCCACCTAATCCACTCCGACCAGCGATCCCTGCACACTTACACGTGCCTTTGCTGTGTCGGCTCCGAGATTGTGGAATGAATTGCCTCTGCACGTTAAACAGGCCCCTTCTCTAGCTGTTTTTAAGTCACTCCTGAAGACATATCTATTCTCCATGGCCTTTGTAGACCAGTGAGGTGTTGAATTGTTTATTAACTTTATTTGCTTGGTTTTGCTGCGTTGTTCGTACTCGTGTTTTATGTTTTTTTAATTTATTGTTTGGATTTTTGTATGTAATTTATGCGCCTCGTGTTAGTTGTATGTTCTGTTGTTCTGCCTGTTTTATGATGTCTTGCTTGTTTTCTTTTTTCTGTACAGCACTTTGGTCAGCTTTGGTTGTTTTTAAGGTGCTTAACAAATAAAGTTATTATTATTATTACACTATCCTTTACACACTAGGGACAATTTACAACTTTTACCAAAGCCAATTAACCTACAAACCTGACCGACTTTGTTGTGTGGGAGGAAACCGGAGCACCCGGGTAAAACCCACGCGCCCACGTACATCCTCCGTACAGACAGCATCCGTACGGTATCCGTACCTGGCACGGTAAGGCAGCGACTCTACCGATGCATCACCGTGCCACCCACTCTGGCTGAGAACAAGAGCGCAGCCAATGCTAAGAGACAAGATATGCTGATCAAGTTGATAGCAATCGAATAAAGGGAGATGGGGGTGGGAGAAAGCTTGTGTGCGGTGCCATATGAACTCATTGGCTCAAAAGGCATGTTTCAGTGTTATAAATATTTTGTGATGCGTTGTGATAAAACCCACATGCTGCCCACACACACACGCTCTGGTGCGATAATGCGTTGCCCAAGTCATGATCCCAACCTCCACTGTGTATTTGTTCTGCTCTCTGATGCCTTCCGTGTTAAACAGGGAGGAAAACATGCCAATCTGGGACAGGAGGAAAATCGCTGCAGAAAGCTGGAATTATTCCGTGCACCCGTTCGAGTTCTTTGATGCGGGAGTGGAGAACAAGGCTGCAAGATTACTACACATCAGCCAAGGCTTTTAGTTTTAGTTTTAGAGATGCAGCGCGGAAACTGGCCCTTCTCCGCCACCGACTCCACGCCGATCAGCGATTCCCGCACACTTGCACTATCCTACACACACTAGGGATAATAAACAATTATAACAAGCCACTTAGCCTGCAACCCTGTACGTCTTTGGAGTGTGAGAGCAAACCAGAGATCGCGGAGAAAGCACACGCACGTCACGGGGAGAATGCACAAACTCCTTACAGACAGCATCTGTAGTCAGCATTGAGCCCGGATCTCTGGTGCTGTAAGGCAGCAACTCTACTGCTGCGCCATCTTTTTCAAAATTCTTTCTTTTCTTTTTACTTTCTTCTTCCTTTCCCTTCTTTCCTTTTTTCTTTTTTTATCCGATTTACTTATTAGTTTATAAAATGTTACAACTGAAGCTGTACGAAACTTGTATAATTGTTATGTCAATTACTTTCTCCTTGTACAATTGCTTCTAATAAAATAAATATTATTTTTTTTAAAAACACAGTTCAACTTTTTTATTCTTTGTCCCGACAAACTTTACGCTTTCTTCACCACCCTATCTGCACTTGTTGCACCTTTCAGGGAATATTGGACTTTTTTCCCCAATGTCCTTCTGCTCATCAACATTCCTTGCTTGCCCTACATACTATTTACTTTAGGTACACAAAAAT
This sequence comes from Leucoraja erinaceus, assembly GCF_028641065.1. NCBI lineage: Eukaryota > Metazoa > Chordata > Chondrichthyes > Rajiformes > Rajidae > Leucoraja > Leucoraja erinaceus. The sequence goes on from NC_073406.1 coordinate 10,106,674, forward strand.
GCTGGAGAAACTCAGCGGGTGCAGCAGCATCTATGGAGCGAAGGAAATAGGCAACGTTTCGTCCCGAAACGTTGCCTATTTCCTTCGCTCCATAGATGCTGCTGCACCCGCTGAGTTTCTCCAGCATTTTTTATGTACCTTCGATTTTCCAGCATCTGCAGTTCCTTCTTTAATACTATTTACTGTTTATGTCCAAACTCTATTTGGCTTCTCAAAATGCATCATCTCACATTTGTGCAGATCAAATTCCATCTGCCAACACTCTACACAACTTCCTCTCTGATCTACATCATGTCGGAGGCTTCGGCAGCCTCTCCTCGATCTGCCACAACACCAACTAAGGTTGTGAGTTCCAAGTAATGTTGAACATTCTGGCCTACTGAGACATCAATGGGGAACTGACAATGATATTTCCAACACAGCGCCGCACAGGGAATCACAGCAGCGGTCGGTGTTCTCTGATCTTTGCGTCTGAAGCTCTCAGTCTTTGTGTGACTTTCACAAACAAGTGTTCGGGTGAAGGACAACATGGATCAATGCCGTGGCCTAGAAATCCTTCCATCTCATTTCTGGCATGCTGCAATAAAACAGCTATGTGCACCCTCCCCCTTTCATTAAAACGCTGATATCTCAAGGGTGTTGTCACTCGAACCAGAGTTGACACTCCAAAGCCTGACTCCAACTTTTTGGATTTTCAGCAAAAGATTGGCACCGATCAACATAGAAACAGGGAAAATAGGTGCAGGAGTAGGCCATTCGGCCCTTCGAGTCTGCACCGCCATTCGATATGATCATGACTGATCATCCAACTCAATATCCAAACCCTGCCTTCTCTCCATACCCCCCTGATCCTTTTAGCCACAAGGGCCACATCTAACTCCCTCTTAAATATAGCCAATGAACTGTGGCCTCAACTACCTTCTGTGGCAGAGAATTCCACAGATTCAACGCATCACCGGTTCCACGCTCCCCTCCATTGAGTCTGTCCAAGCTGATGTCTGCGGAGGGTGTTGCTCAGCATCGCCAAGACTGCTCTCACCCCAAAATGGACTGTTTACCCCCTACCATCCGGGAGGCGCTACAGGTCTCTCCGTTGCCGAACCAGCAGGTCGAGGAAACAGCTTCTTTAGGGCGGCTGTCACTCTACTCAACAACGTACCTCGGTGACCCCCCCCCCCCCCACCCCCGGACACTTATTATTATTTATTCAAATCGTCTGCTATGTCGCTCTTCAAGGGAGATGCTAAATGCATTTCGTTGTCTCTGTACTGTACACTGACAATGACAATTAAATTGAATCTGAATCTGAATCTGAATCTGAGATTCACCACTCTCTGTGTAAAAAATGATTTTCTCATCTCGGTCCTAAAAGACTTCCCTCTTATCCTTAAACTGTGACCCCTAGTTCTGGACTTCCCCAACATTGGAAACAATCTTCCTGCATCTAGCCTGTCCAACCCCTTAAGAATTTTGTAAGTTTCTATGAGATCCCCCCTCAATCTTCAGAATTCTAGCGAGTACAAGCCGAATTCAAGGACGATGATTAATCACCCCTTTGGTATTTGATGTAAATCTACTTGGACTTTAATGCTTAAGGTAGAATGATATCCTGGGGGCGAAATGTGATAGAATGCAGCTGACTTGCAATCCCAGGTAACCCATTAATTGGAAAGTCGGAAGTTGGAACATTTGTGACATGGAAACGCAAAGTGCAAGAGGTGGTTTTCAAAAGGTAATTACAGTTTCAGAGCAAGAATTTGTAAAGGTGAATCATATCTTAATCTCCAAACTCTAATGAAAAGCCTTCTGAGCGCAATAATATTGTTTAGTGACCTTAACACAAATGATCATCAGCTGTAACACTTTGGTGATGAGTCATTTAAGGAACCATTGCCTTGGAATCATTGCTGAATTAATGCGTCAGCTCGTCTGCCAATCTTATGCTTACACTTGAGTGTACAGATGATGCCACGTAGCTCCGATGACTTGGGCTTGATTCTAACCTCTGATTCTGTTGATGTAAACTTTGCAGATTCTCCCTGTGACTATGTGGGATACCCGTGGGTGCTCCAGTTTCTTCCCACATCCCGAAGATATTCTAGTAGATAAGCTAGCTAATAGATACAGTAAATGACCCTTAATGGAGAGGCAGGGTGGGGTGGAGAGGGGAAGAGGAGATGTAATTCGATCAAAAGAAGCATGTGAGAGAGAATAACTTGCAGGGTTACACAGAAGTGAAGAAAGGGAGAATAGGATTGCTGCTTTGGGAGCTGGCATGATCACAAAGGGCTGAATGGCCTTCCTCTGTGCTGCGAAAAGCAAGTTCAGAAGAACGGATTGGTAATAGGTGAAAGGTAGACACAAAATGCTGGAGTAACTCAGCGTGACGGGCAGCATCTCTGGAGGAAGGGAATGGGTGACGTTTCGGGTGGAGACCCTTCTTCATGAAGGGTGTGAAGATAGGTCTCGACCTGAAACTTCACCCATTCCTTCTCTCCAGAGATGCTGCCCGTCCCGCTGAGTAAAGTAACAGGAACAACTATTACAGCTACATTAAACAACTATATAACATAGTTATAGCATCCAAATTAAAACAGAGCCAATAATCCGTTGCAAAAATCAGACAAAGTAGAAATGACTGAAGAAGGCAACTGAGGGTTACAAGGAACTGGATCTAAGATGAAGATCAGAGCAGCCGTGTTCCTATTGAAGGCAGAGCAAGCTTGAGGGAATAGCTGCCCTCACTCCCCCTGTTCCCATTTCTTTTATTCTAATCTTCTCAGATATGCTGAAAGAACTGGACCGGCAATTGAAAGTTGAGGGTTGGAATATAATCTGGGAAAGATGGGGGGGAAGGCGTGTTGGGTGGCCATGTTAATTAGAGATATTAATAGAAAACCGAGAAAAGGGAGATTATTATCACAAGGAAATAAATCAGAAACCAAATGGAGTTACATAGAAACATATTTAGGTGCAGTAGTAGGCCATTCGGCTGATCATCCAAAATCCCCGTTCCTGCTTTCTCCCCATATCCCTTTATTCTGTTAGCCATAAGAGCTATATCTAACTCTCTCTTGAAAACATCCAGTGAATTGGCCTCCACTGCCTTCTGTGACAGAGAATTCCACAGATTCACAACTCTTAGGGTGAAAAAGTGTGTCCTCATCTCAGTCCCAAATGGCCTACACCTTATTCTTAAACTGTGACCCCTGTTTCTGGACTCCCCCAACATCGGGAACAATTTTCCTGCATCTTGCCTGTGCAATAAGAATTTTACATGTTTCTGTAAGATATCCTCTCATCCTTCTAAATTCCAGTCGACCCATTCCTTCATCATATGACAGTCCCGCCATCCCGGGAATTAACCTGGTGAACCTACGCTGCACTCCCTCACTAGCAAGAAGATCCTTCCTCAGTGTTAGGAGACCAAAATTGCACACAATACTCCAGGTGTGGTCTCACCAGGGCCCTGTACAACTGCAGTAGGACCTCCTTGCTCCAATACTCAATTTTCTAATTGAAATAAGAAAAAGTAGGATGGGATCAATGGGGATTCCACAGACTACAAGAAGCTGGAAACAAATACCGTAGTAAAATGTGTGAAAAGAACAATCAACGGAGAAACATCACCAATTTTAATTACATCCCATGAAAGTGCAAGAAGTGTAGATGAAAAAGGTAAAGGGAATGGAATATCAAATCTGTTCAGGAATCCTTTTTTTACCCTAGCTCTAAGAGAGAGAGAGCGAGAGAGAGAGAGAGAGAGAGAGAGAGAGAGAGAGAGAGAGAGAGAGAGAGAGAGAGAGAGAGAGAGCACTCTGGGTTTCAGTAAGGTGAACTAAAGGGCCTGTCCCACTTACACGACCTTTAAAGGCAACTGCTGATACCTGTGATAGGTCGCCAAAATTTTCAACATGTTGAAAATTCAGCAGCGACCAGGAAGACACTACGACTCTTTGTAGACCTTTCACGACCATATAGGCTGTGAGAGGTCACCTGCGACATGTCGCCAGGGGTCGCCTGTATGGTCGTGAGAATTCTCCAAAGAGTCGTAGCGTCTTCCTGGTCGCTGCTGAATTTTCAACGTTGAATATTTCGGCGACCTATCACGGGTGCCAGCAGTCGCCTGTAAAGATCGTGTAAGTGGGACAGGCCCTTAAGGATGCACAATAGGCACAGGCAAAAGTATCGACAATAGCAATTAAATACCAAAATATTTAAGGTTGGGATTGAGTAGGACATAAGTAAGCCAGCAAAATAATTCATTCGGGATTTAAATGTGAGATCGGGTAAACAAACAGAAAAAAATTCCATGGAAACAGTGAAACAGACTGGCAGTGTAAATGCATAGAACATTGAACATCGAAAAGTACAGAAGGGGAACGGCCCCTTCATGAGTCAAGACTGTTTTATTGTCATGTTTACTGAAACGGAACAATGACATTTTTACTTGCGGCAGCACAACAGGTCTGTAAGTGTAATGCCTGTGCTGAACATGATGCCAAGATAAATGAATCTCCATCTGCCACGGAACCCACCTTCCTCCACTCCCTGCATAACCATGTGTCTATCTAAATGCCTCTTAAACATCGCTGTTATATCTGCCCCACCACCACTACCACCAGGCACCCACCACTTAGCCTTTTAGACTTTTCCCTTCTTACCATAAAGCCATGCGCTCTAGTCTTTGATATTTCCACCCTGGTTCCGACTGTCAATCCTATCTATGCCTTTCATAAGTTTATATATTTCTGTCAGGTCTCCCTTCAACCTCTGGCGTTCCAGAGAAAACAATCCAAATTTGTCCAACCTCTCTCTGTAGCTCTCTCTCTCTCTGTCTCTCTCTCTGTCGCTCTGTCTCTCTGCCCCGTCTCTCTCTCTCTCTGTCTATCTCTATCTATCTATCTATCTATCTATCTATCTATCTATCTATCTATCTATCTATCTATCTATCTATCTATCTATCTATCTATCTATCTATCTATCTATCTATCTATCCATCCATCCATCCATCCATCCATCCATCCATCCATCCATCCATCCATCCATCCATATCTATCTATCTATCTATCTATCTATCTATCTATCTATCTATCTATCTATCTATCTATCTATCTATCTCTCTTGCTGTTCCCATAGCTTGCAAATGCATAGCAAATGGCAGACGGCCCAAACCGCACCATATCAATCTCTGAATGGCATTCATATAAATCACTCACCCCATTTTCTGCATTGATTTTGCAGGAACGAGAAGAAAGATTAATTAATGTTCCACTGAGAGGCTCCAGAATTAAATCTGGGCAACGTATGACTGGGGAATGCACGCTCGACAGTGCATCGCATGAGTATTTCCCAAAGAATTGTCTATCTGGTGACGTGCGTGTCTATCATATTGTACATGGAGAAGCAAAGCCTAAGGCTTATAATGTAGCAGCCTTGTCTGTCAATATGCATCAATATCCCATTAAGTCATGGTTCCGTATATCAAGGAAGTAATCTGCTAATCCATGTCCAGTGTTAATTAAATATTTGGATTTCTATCAATGTCCTGTATTTCATACACTGCGGAGGAACAGGTCTCTCCATCCAATTGATCCATCTGATCAAGCCTCCCGACATCACCGTCTCCGTCAAAATGCATTACTCTACCATCTTGAGGCTTATTTTTCTTATTGTCTCTTGTACCGAGGTACAGTGAAAGGCTTTGCTTTGCATGCCATCCAAACAAATCAGATCTATGATGCATAAATACAACTCAAGTACAATAGATGGAGCAAGGGGGCAGGTACAGAGTGCAGGATATCATTTTTAAGGATAATGCACAATCTTTACCAAAGCTAATTAACCTACAAACCTATACATCTTTAAACCAGAGCACCTGGCGAAAACCCACACGGGGAGAACGTACAAACTCCGTACAGACAACACCTATAGGCAGGATGGAACCCGGGTCTCTGGCACTGTAAGGCGGCAATACTGTTGCACCATCGTGCCGCCCCTAAGCTGAGGATTGATTACCTGACCCGCATTCAACAATATGTTCTTAGAAATTGTACAAAACAGAAGGCTACTGTATCAGCTTACTGTATCAATGGTTCCAAGCTCGGGGGGGTAACGGCCCCACCCAATAAAGGGTGCATAAAGGCCATACTGTACACTGACAAATGAAGAGACATTTTGGAGTGAACGTGACAGATATTCGATACATCCGACATGCTTCCAGATTTAAAAGTGCCCGCATTTCCAGCACAAAGCTGCTGAGTTTATAAGCCACTGACTCTGGAGTAAGTTATGATAGTTAACACACTGTGACCTTATTGAGTCTTCCACCTGCATGTCCACTTGTACAAAGTGATTTCCGTGGGGAGGGTACAAATCTGTGATCACTGCTGCCCTGGACACAATGATAGAAGTGGAATTGAACACGTTATTTCTTTCCCCCCCAAAAATCTATTCAATTATTTACAATAATACGTACAAAACTAAATTATCCTAATCAAAAGCCGCCACCATGATACAAAGTAAAACAAATATTCTCAAATTACTATTTCTCCATCCTTGTTAATTGAACACATTATTGGTGTAGCAGCCTATCTCTAGCTCTGCTGACTGAACTTAGTGATTCCCAGAGTAAATACAAAACATGGGAAAGCAGGATTTAGTTACAATGCAACAAATAGCTGGAATAAACTTCCTGAAGATTTAAGACTTGCCTCAACTTTGACCACTTTTAAAACAAGACTGAAAACTTTTACGTTTACTTTAGCTTTCAGCTAAATCTTAACTACATTGCACTTTTAACTTTTGCACTTTTTATAATGCATTTTTAATTTTGCTTTATTTTCTTTTAATTCTTCTATTTTATTTCATTTTATTATTTCATTTTATTGTATGACATGTTTTTATGTGAAGCACTTTGAGTCTGCCTCGTGTATGAAATGTGCAATATAAATAAAGTTGCCTTGCCTTGCCTTGAATGAAGGGCTGTGACCTGCTGGATATAACATACAGCGCAGACTGCCTGATAGAGGCAACAATCATTGTGCGGGCATTGTGACCTGCAAGCAACAGAAAGGTTGAGCATCAGCTTCCCTTTCAATGCTTTTGAGAGGACTGGCAAAGGTTTGTTAACCGTGGACTGCACTAAATGCTCCCACGGTACGTGTGCCTGTGTCAATGCTGGTTTGTCTGCTGCGCTGAATGTGGCCCGGGGCACCATATGTTCCCTTGCGCTGGGTAATTGCGATGTCAACCTTTATCCTCACTTTGAAGGGTAAGACCTTCTTCTAATCTATTCACTGGCTCTCGGTGCCTCTAGGTAGGGAATGCTTTCCACTGTCTGTGCCCTTGTGCTGACAGACTCTCTCAATGCTGTGTTTGCTTTATTTTTTAAACGAGTGCTCTGCTACTGTTGGAGAGCAACTTAGAGAAAGTCAAGGACAGAAAGAAAGGAAAGGAAGAGAAATGCATCTCTACGTTTAGAAAATAAAAACAGCGACACAGTGTTGCAACGGTAAAGTTGCTGACTTACAGCGCCAGAGGCCCAGGTTCGATCCTGACAACGGGCGCTGTCTGTACGGAATTTGTAGATAGACAAAATTTCTGGAGAAACTCAGCGGGTGTGGCAGCATCTGTGGAGCGAAGGAAATAAACAACGTTTTGGGCCGAAACCGCACCCGCTGAGTTTCTCCAGCAATTTTGTCTACCTTCGATTTTCCAGCATCTGCAGTTCCTTCTTGTACGGAATTTGCACCTTCTCCGGGTGCTCCGGTTTCCTCCCCTATTCCAAAGATGTACAGGCCTGTAAATTAATTGGCTTTGGTACAAAAAAATAGTAAATTGCCCCCAGTGGGTAGGATAGTATCAGTGTACGAGGATCGTTTTGGCGCAGACTCGATGGGCCGAAGGGCCTATTTCCACACTGTGTCTCTAAACAAAACAAAAAACGAAACTAATCTAAGAAACTCCTGGGCCAGTCTGTGATTGTGGATTCTACTCCCGGTGTTAGGGCAAGAGGGTTTTTATTCCTACAGAGGGTGGTTTGAGTCTGGATTGATCTGCCTGAAGAGGTGATGGAGGCAGAAATGCCAACACCATTTTAGGATGCATCTCGACAAATACGCAAACTGCTAAGACATTGAACACTGCCGATCTAACATGGGTAAATGGGATTCATGCAGGTTGATAGAACAAGCAACATGAATACAGTGGGCCGAAGGGCCTGTTTCAATACTGTGTGATTCTATGACTCTAACACTTAATCTACAGTGGAAAGGACAGGAAAGAGTTGATTACAATCTGCAACATAAAGACAGCCACAAAGTGCTGGAGTAAGTCAGCGGGTCAGGCAGACGGCTGCCTTTCCCCTCAAATGCACCAAGGATAGATTCCCCAGGTTTTAACCTTTCACCACAACAGTCTCCGCATGCAACACACCATTCTCTAACATTTCCGTCACCCTCACCGTGACCCCATCAGGAGTCACATCTTCCCACCTGCCACATTTCTGCATTCCACAGAGACCGCTACCTCTGCAACTCCTTGGTTCACTCATCCCTTTCCACCCAAACTACGCCCTCCCCGGGTTATTTTCCTTTGCAACTGCTGGAGATGTAACACTTGTCACTGTACTCCCCCCCCCACCATCCTTCCGGGGACCCCAGCAGCCCCTCCAGATGAGACAGTGGTTCACATACGATCTCATGTGCATCTACTGCATTCCTGACGTGACCTTCTGTGCATCAGCGAGACCAAGCATAGACTCGACAACCATTTCACCCAAACCTGCTGGATCTCCCAGTTGCGAACCATTTTGAACTCCCCTCCCCATTCCCATCCCTTTCTGTCTCAGGCCTCCTCCCTTGTCCGAGTGAGGCAACACACAAACTGGAGATACATCACCTCATATTCCACTTGGGTAACTTACAACCAAAAGGTTAAGAGGGAAGTCTTTTAGGACCGAGATGAGAAAATCATTTTTTACACAGAGAGTGGTGAATCTGTGGAATTCTCTGCCACAGAAGGTAGCTGAGGCCAGTTCATTGGCTACATTTAAGAGGGAGTTAGATGTGGCCCTTGTGGCTAAAGGGATCAGGGGGTATGGAGAGATGGCAGGCATGGGATACTGAGTTGGATGATCAGCCATGATCATATCGAATGGTGGTGCAGGCTCGAAGGGCCGAATGGCCTACTCCTGCACCTATTTTCTATGTATCTATGTTTCTATGGTACAAACATTGAATTCTTCAATTTTAAGAAACTAACTACAAGCAACCCCTCCTTCCACCCCACTGTCTACCCCCTCTGCCCTTTCCTCCATCTGGATTTACTCCACAGTGTGTAGGATAGTGCTAGTGTACGTGTAGGGGGGGTCGCTGGTCGGCCCGGACCCGTTGGGCCGAAGGGCCTGTTTCCGCCCTGTATCTTTAAAGTCTAAACTAAATGGCCTCAGCCCTTTCAGACTACTGTGGAGTTTCTACCAGCTTGTTTTCTGTATAAGTTACACAAGTTAATCTTGGATCTACAGCCAAGAGTTGTCACCTTAACTAAATATTTGTTTCTTTAACAAGTCCACGACATCAGTTTCTCTGAACATGACCACTTAACAAGGCTTGTGTGATAAAATCAATAAGCTTTCTGCTTCACAGTAAGTGGAACACATGAAGCGGCCATTATAACTAGACTCGATTAATCGAGCCACTCCAGTTTACTTGACATCACAGCACAAAATACAACATATGTCCCTTGCTCTCCACTATACATCTTCTTAACTAATGTAAGTGGAATGTTTTAATTGCCCACCAGAATTTTTCTCCTCTTCACCACAATATTTTAATTTAGTGCAATTTAGAGATACAACGCGGAAACAGGCCCTTAGGTCCACCGAGCCCGCACCGACCAGCGATCCCTGCACACATGAGGGACAATTGTTACATTTTATACATTTATACCTAGCTAATTAAACTGCAAACCTGTATGTCTTTGGAGTGCGAGAGGAATCCGAAGATCTCGGAGAAAGCCCATGCAGGTCACGGGGAGAAGGTGCAAACTCCATACTGACAGCACCCGTAGTAAGGATCGAACCTGGGTCTCTGGCAAGTGTAAGGCAGTACCTCTACCGCTGTGCCACTATGTTGCCATAGATGGTTTCACTTCAGTAGATCTGTGGGCAACTGATTTCACAAGAATTCTCCTCCTGCTTTCCTGGTCCGAGAACACTAACACAATTATCAAAAAAGCTCATCAGCGCCTCTACTTCCTGAGAAGATTACGGAGAGTCGGTTTGTCAAGGAAGACTCTCTCTAACTTCTACAGGTGCACAGTCGAGAGCATGCTGACCGGTTGCATCGTGGCTTGGTTCGGCAATTTGAGCGCCCTGGAGAGGAAAAGACTACAAAAAGTAGTAAACACTGCCCAGTCCATCATCGGCTCTGACCTTCCTTCCATCGAGGAGATTTATCGCAGTCGCTGCCTCAAAAAGGCTGGCAGTATCATCAAAGACCCACACCATCGTGGCCATACACTCATCTCCCTGCTACCTTAAGGTAGAAGGTACAGGAGCCTGAAGACTGCAACAACCAGGTTCAGGAATAGCTACATCCCCACAGCCATCAGGCTATTAAACCTGGCTCGGCCAAAACTCTGATTATTAATAACCACTTTCTGCTATTTGCACTTTATCAGTTTATTTATTCATGTGTGTATATATTTATATCATGGTATATGGACACATTTATCTGTTTTGTAGTAAATGCCTACTATTTTCTGTGTACTTAAGCAAAGCAAGAATTTCATTGCCCTATACAGGGACACATGACAATAAACTCACTTGAACTTGAACTTGAACTTGAGAAGCTAAATCTCATCAGGGGCCCACGGACAACTAACCTAGTTTGTTGAGATTTCAGTTAAAACCTTTTTTTACCTTGCTACATTTTCAAACTTATCTAATTTAAGGTAAAGTTCCCTTCAAATCCTTTTCATGCAAAAGTGGTCATAAGATCCTGAAATCCTGATATCATTCTATCATTACAGATACTCAGCATTAAACAAAGAAATATTTTGGAAGTCGGGCCCATCTCGTCCAAAGTAAATCACTAATTATACGCGCTGAAGTGCATGACAGCAAGTAGCATAGTGAAAGTAAATAGATAGCTAAGCCCAAAGATTAAACAACACCTGGAGAAATATTTTGGAATGTCAGGACTGTCTTATGAAGAAAGACTGGATAGACTTGGTTTATTCTCTCTAGAATTTAGGCCCATCTTATAGAAACTTACAAAATTCTTAAGGGGTTGGACAGGCTAGATGCAGGAAGATTGTTCCCGATGTTATGGAAGTCCAAGGGGTTCACAGCTTAAGGATCCCACACATTGAATCTCTGGAACTCTCTGCCACAGAGGGTAGTTGAGGCCAGTTCATTGCCCTTAGAAGGCCCTTGTGGCTAAGGGGATCAGGGGGTATGGAGCAAGTAGGGATAGTAAATCAGTAAATATTGAATAGCGGTAAAAGCCGAAAGGCCTACTCCTGCAAAATTTCTATGTTTCTAAATAGCGAAAACCCAGAACTGTAGATAGAGGATCGAATGGTTGGGAGAGTGACTCACAGCACCATTAATGGAGGGCAAAAATGAACACATTTCAACCTGAGACTTCCACAGTTTCATTACCCTCTGGATAAAGAAATGCCTCCTCATCTCCTTTCTAATGGTACTTGTTTTTAATCTGAGCCTATGTCCTCTGATCCTAGACTCTCCCACTAGTGGAAACATCCTCTCCATAATCACTCTTTCTAGATCTTCAATTACTTGGTAAGTTTCAATGAGATCCTCCCCTCATCTTTCTAAATCCCAACAAGTACAGGCCCAGATCTATCAAACATTCTACATAGGTTAGGTTTGGAACTCTTCCTTCATCTGCTTGGCCCATCGCCCTCATTTTTTGTGGAGCATCTAAACGGGATTTGCTCTTTCACCTTTGCACCAGCCACTCCAGGAGTGTTAATCTCTTGCTGAGGTGCTGAGATCAGTAGGTGTAGGAAGGAACTGCAGATGCTGGTTTACACCGAAGATAGACACAAAAAGCAGGAGTAACTGAGGGGGGCAGGTGGCATCTCTGGAGAAAAGGAATAGGTGATGTTTCGGGTTGAGGTCCTTCTTCAGACTGAGAGTCCCTTTCTCAGCCTGAAGAACCATCTTGACCCAAAACGTCACCTATTCATTTTCACCAGAGATGCTGCTTGACCCGCTCAGTTACTCCAGCTTTTTGTGTCTATCTGCAAATCAATAGGCATTGGTTCTGGATTTCTTTTAATCTGACTCTGTCCGAAATCAGATCGGGAATGATGGCATGAAATTAGCACACACTCTGGATTAGCCTTTTGATATGTCCCTTATTCAAAAGGCAAAGCCACCACAAAGCCATTGTGACATGGTTAGATTCAGATTCAGATTCAATTTTAATTGTCATTGTCAGTGTACAGTACAGAGACAACGAAATGCATTTAGGCTTTGGATATCAGGAAGCGAGCCGTTGACGGCAGGATACCTAACCTCTAATGGCCTCTTGCACCTGCACAAGTTCTGCATGTTTTCCATCAATATTTCTGATCAATATTATGTAGCATTTTTCTCAAACTAAACAAGGATATAAATTACACTTTGATCCTGTGCTGGAGAATTTTTGCCACACTGTCGAGTTTCTGCAATAAAGTTTAATCCATATCCACTTTGTGGCAATAAAGGGGTAAATTCAGTCTTTATGCTGAGACCTTGTATTTCCTAAAAGTGCCATTCTTTATTTTCCAAATGTTTCAACTTATTCTGCTGCACTTAGCATTAAAAATAGCACCGAGCTCCCAGGACTGATATTTTTAGCAGGGATGGCTAATTTAGTTAATCACGTGCTGCTTGAAAGTGCGTTGGTGTGGGATTTGTTCTAAACCTCATTCGTAACAATTGTTTTGTCTCAAAACTGACGTTTCACTCAATACAGGTACGTGTTTCAACCAGTGGAAATCAAACAACCTCACATGTCAAGTGTTCAGATCTCAGCTATTAATGAACCTTGCATCAATAGAGACACAATTGACATAGCCTTTGGCAAGACGCCCAAACAGCAGCTAACACCCACAAGTACGTTCGATGGTTTCCAGGCAAATCTGCTTTTTTGTAATATGGATAGTTAAGGTATGAATTTCAGTTGAAATACGAGGATAAATGTCTCTGGTCTTCTCTGAACTTGCACCCTGTGATTATTCCCAAGAGGACAATAGACAGTTTATTGACGGGCCTCAAGTATTGTTTCTATTTCCACATGAAAGATCTGAGTGAAAATATTCTGGCTTTGCCCCACTGTCAGATGCGCTGACTTTTGATGCAATTTCAAACCAAGGCTCAGTCTGCCCTCATAGCTGGAGGCAGTCAGTCCCCTGGCACGGTGCAGAGAATAACCCTTCACCTGGCTGATTGTTTGCATGGCATGTAGCTCTAGAAGTATATTATGGATAAGAATGATTGACCGGGGTTTGGGCCATGTGTAGGCAAATGGGACTAGCCCAGACTGCTACCTTGGTGGGTACGGGCAAGTTGAGCTGGAGGGCCTGTTTCCATACTGTATTACACTATGACTCGATGACCTCTACATAGACTATTATTGTTATTATCACACTATTATTGTTTTTTTTGTGTGCGTGTGTGTGTGTATGTAATGTATAGACATATATATATGACATATATTCATTGATGTATTTGTGAGGATGTGTATATATACACACACTGAACTTTTATATCTCTCTCTCGTTTAGCATATTGTTTACAGTGTACAATGTTTACATATTCTGCTGTGCTGCTGCAAGTAAGAATTTCATTGTTCTATCTGGGACATATGACAATAAAACACTCTTGACTCTCTGGACACTAACTATCGGACTTACTCCTATACAGGTTATGAGAGAGAACAATGCACAAACTGGGGTGAAATACAAAGTGCTGGAGGAACTCAGCAGGTCAGACATCTGGGAGGGGATGGGCGTGACGTTTCGGGTCAGGGCTATTCTTCAGACCGACCTAATAAAAAGGACATCTCGGAGGTCCCAGAGTGAAAAGCCTCATCTTGGGAGCAGATGCAGTGGAGACGTTGAAATTGAGAGAAAGGGACGGCATCCTTGCAAACGGTGTGGGAGGAGGTGTCGTCAAGGTAACTGTGGGGGGCATTGTTTAGTTTAGTTTCATTTAGAGATACAGTGCAGAAACAGACCCTTCGGCACACCGAGTCCACACAGACTGGCGATCCCCGCACATTAACACCATCATCCACACACTAGGGACAATTGTACATTCATACCAAGCCCATTAACTGACAAACCTGCACGTCTTTGGAGTGTGGAAGAAAACCGAAAACCTCGGAGGAAGCTCATGTGGTCACGGGGAGAACGTGCAAACTCCGTACAGACAGCACCAATAGTTGGGATCAAACTCGGGTCTCTGGCGCTGTAAGGCAGCGACTCTACCGCTGCACCACCCGCGTTGTGTGTTTGTTGCTGCCCGTGGGTTTGTAATGGAGATAAACCAAGGGAATTTGAGGGCAGGGTGGATGTTAGTGGTAAACCTAATGAAATTAATGTGTTCTTCATGGGTGCTGAAGGCAGCCTTGATACATCCATCAATGTAGTGGAGAAAGAGTTGAGGAATACTGCAGTGGGTACATTTGGAAGACAGATGTCACCAACAAAAAGCCAGGCCTGGCTGGGGTCCACATGAGTGCCCAGAGTTTGAAGAAAGTGAGAGGAGTCAAAAGAGAAGGTGAGGACAAGTTTGGTCATATAGAGGAGAATGCTACTCCCTCTATCATGTACCTGTACACTGTGGATGGCTCGATTATAATCATGTATAGTCTTTCTGCTGACTGGTTAACACGCAAGAAAATATTTCACTGTCCCTCAGAACACGTGACAATAAACTAAACTAAACTAAAAAATATGTTAGTAGTGGAAACTAATTGGGTCTAAGTTCAAGGAAGAACCAGAGACTCTTGTGGGGAATGGAGTTGTAAAGGGATTGGATGTCCATGGTAAAGGCCAAGGAATTGAAAGTGATTGAGGTATTGGACAGCGTGCAAAGTGTCTCACGTGTAGATCGGAAGGGACTTTCTCCTGCATTGTGGCAGCCACAACACTTCAATTGAGTGTAAGGTGTTTTGCGATGTCCTAAGGAGATTACTTTCCTATAACTGAGAAAGGTCTTGCGCTACCGGCTGTAGCATTCATTGCTATTCAAAGGAATATAGATCCCCTAGGATCAACATTGATCGTTTAAGAGATTATGAGTTATTTCTATCGATCTATTATTTCTGAGGAAGATCTTTGAAGCAACCACTTGCAATGCAGTGCATTTACAAATGTCATGCAGAAATGCTGAGGTTCAAACATCGCTATGGATCATTGGATTATTCACAGCTAAAGAGCAGTATGTAAGAATAATTGGCATCGACTTGAAGGCTAACAGCTAAGATGACCAGTGGGGGCTACAAGGAGGTGACTTTCCTTCAGTATCTTTTAATCATTTTTGAGAAGTGAATATTGTTTGTCGAGTTGCCCTTGACAGAGTGACGGTGAATATTTATGAACTGCCACTCTGTTGCTTTGTGGCGATCTCAGGTAAAGATAAATGAATGGAAATATATGTCCATATCTCCGATATAATGAAAATATGCACTTCTAGCATTTGATAAGGTTCCACATGGTAGGCTGCTTAGGAAGATTAGATACATAGGATCCAGGGAGAGCTAGCCAACTAGTGTACGAAGGAACTGCAGATGCTGGTTTATACCAACATCTGACACAAAATGCAGGAGTAACTCAGCGGGTCTGGCAGCATCTCTGGATAGAGGGAAGGGTGAGAAGGATAGAGAATTGGCTTCATTTAAGGAAGCAGGGGGTGATGGTGAAAGGTTGTTTTTCCAGACTGGAGGTCTGTAACTAATGTTGTGCCTCAGGGATTGGCGTTGGGTCTATTGCTGTTTGTAGTTTAAAAAATCATTGCTTTTGATGAGAATGTACAAGGCATGATTCATAAGATTGCATTGGACAGTAAAATGGACAGGATTGAAGACAGCACAGGTGGTTATCAGATATGATAGCACGGTCTTAATCAGCTGGGCAAGGGAGCTGAGAACTGGATAATGGAGTTTCATGCAGATGCCTGCGTGAGGTATTGTATTTTGGGAAGTCGGACCAGGGCAGGACCTTCACAGTGAATGGCAGGACCCTGGTGACTGTTGGAGAGCCGAGGGATCCAAAAATGCAGGTACATCATTCCCTGAAAGTGTCGTCACAGGTAAATGGGGTCAAGAAGTCTTTTGGTATATTGGCCTTCTATCAGTCAGGGAATTGAGTTCAGCCTCCTGCCCTCCAAGGAATAAAGTCCTTTCCCTACAGCCCAAACTTTCCCTACAGCTCAGACTCTCAAGTCCTGGCAACATCAGCAAAAAATCTTCTCTGCATTCTTTCCAGTTTAATGACTTTGTTCCTATATCAGGGTGATCAAAACTGAACTCAATGCTCCAACTCCAAATACTAGAGTTTACAGTTTACAGTTTAGTTTATTACCAGGTGTACCGAGGCACATGGATTTGTTCCATGCTATCTGGTCAGCAGAAAGACAATACATGATTACAATCGAGCCATTTATCCAGTGTATAGATACATGATAAGGAAATAACGTTTGGTGCAAGGTAAAGCCAGCAAAATCTGATCGAGGATAGTCCGAGGGTCACCAGTGAGGTAGGAAGTTCAAGACTGCTCTCTGGTTATGGTTGGATGATTCAGTTGCCTGCTAAAGGCATAGCTTTCAGGTGGGAGGGTGAAAGTCTAAAGGAGATGTGTGGGGCAGATTTGTTTACACAGAGTGTGTTGAGGCCTGAAAGATGCTGCGGGCAGCGGTTGTTGAGGCAAACACCACAGCGGGATTTAAGAAACATTTGGATAGGGATATGGATATACAGGGAATGGAGGGGTGTGCATTGTGTGCAGGCGGATATGACCTGGCATCATGTTCGGAACTGGCGTTGTGGGCTGAAGGGCCTGTTCTTGTGCTGTACTGTTCTATTTTATATGTTCTATGTTTTAACCTTGTGGGGGGAAAAAGGTAGGTGTAGGTATGTGTGTTGGTGTTTCCAGTCTTCATTTCAATGTTTTAATTGGGACGTTTCTTCAGACCTGACCCGAAATGTCACCCATCCTTTGTCTCCAGAGATTCTGCCTGACCCACTGAGTTACTCCAGCACTTTGCGTCAATCTTCGCTACAGACCAGCGTCCACAGTTCCTTTCTCTAAAGTATCTCCAAACTAAACCAAATGCGTTAGGTGTGTTGGCATGTTTCAATTTTTTTTAATTTTTTAACTTTTTCAAATTATTTTAAAACCGTTTGGGTTATTTTCGAGACAGGCTGATGTTCGCTGATGTTCACAGAAGCAGTGCAAAAGCCTTGGGGATATTCTGGGGATGTACCACCTGAGGCCCAGCTGCTATTTGTAGCCGTCCTCACCTTATGGAGCCTTTCCTGGGCAAGGGAGCTACCTTGTTCAGCCCTCCGCTCCCGTGTGTACACTGTCAGATGCCATTCGGAGCAAGACGGGGTCAGCCAGCTGCGTCCTGCAGCATCTGATCAAGAATTCTGTATTTGGAGGAACGCAGGTATGGCATATTTACAGCTCTATTATTTCCATAAATGAGCTGTGAATGTTATTCATCACAGTACGTGGCATTGCAACCTGGTTTCACTTGTGATTTACCAATAGTACTGCATCTTATAAGATCAGAAGATCAAAAGATCATGAGAAGAATTAGGGCATTCGGTCCATCAAGTCTACTCCGCCATCAATCATGGCCAATCTACCTCTCTCTCATAACCCCATTCTCCTGCCTTTTCCCCATAACCTCTGACACCCATACTAATCAAGAACCTATCTAACTGCCTTAAATATATCCACTGATTTTGCCTCCACAGTCGTCTGTGGCAAAGAATTCCACAGATTCACCACCCTCTGACTAAAGAAATTCCTCCTCATCTCCTCCCTAAAAGAACGTCCTTTAATTCTGAGGCTATGACCTAGAAATCCCACTAATGGAAACATCTTCTCCACATCCACTCTATCCAAGCCTTTCACTATTCTGTACATTTCAACGCCAGGGACCCAGGTTCGATCCCGGCTACGGCGCGACCTAGTTGAGGCCTCCAGTACGCGGAGACCACTCTTGAACATGAAGGAGAGTTACGAAGACCTCCTACAACCTCGTGGCGACCATGCTGTGAGTATGTCGAGGGCAAACTCGGCAGAACTCGCGGATTAGATCGCCCAAGTGGGACGGGCCCTTAAGTGCTACATACAGTCGCAGCTGAAGCATATTTATCAAATCATTCCAGTCCTATGTGGGCAGACCACATGTTGCAAATGGTGAAATCCTGCATTCCCAGTTCAAGCTGAATCGCCCAAAACATTCATGGATTCTAAGTGTGTTTTAAACGCTGATGCTGCACAGTCAGTTGCAGGATAATTCTTTAACTCCTTTTACCTGATATAACCTCTCACTCCCCACCTCCTGCGCTTGCATTTTGTAAATGTACCGAGTAGTGTTAAGTCAACTTGTTTAAGAAAGAACTTCAGATGCTGGAATAGTCGAAGGTAGACAAAAATGCTGGAGAAACTCAGCGGGTGAGGCAGCATCTGTGGGGAGAAGGAACAGGTGACGTTTCGGGTCATGACCAGTACAGGGCAGCACAGTGGCGCAGCAGGAGAGTTGCTGCCCCACAGTGCCAGAGTCCTGCGTTCAATCCTGACTACGGGTGCTGTCTGTATGAAGCATAAACATAGAAACATAAAAACATTTTAAAATAGGTGCAGGAGTAGGCCATTCGGCCCTTCGAGCCAGCACCGTCATTCAATATGATCATTGCTGATCATCCAAAATCAGTACCTCGTTCCTACTTTCTCCCCATAACCCTTGAATCCATTAGCCTAAGAGCTATATCTAATTCTCTCTTGAATACATCCAGTGAATGGCCACCACTGCCTTCTGTGGCAGAGAATTCCACAGACTCACAACTCTCTGGGTGATAAAGTTTTTCCTCATCTCAGTCCTAAATGTCCTACCCCTTATTCTCTTCATACATTCTCCCTGTGACCGGATAAGGATATGGGCTAAATCAGGCAGATGAGACTAGCTTACATAGAAAATAGATGCAGGAGTAGGCCATTCGGCCCTTCGAGCCTGCACCGCCATTCAATATGATCATGGCTGATCATCCAACTCAGTATCATGTTCCTGCCTTCTCTCCATACCCCCTGATCCCTTTAGCCACAAGGGCCACATCTAACTCCCTCTTAAATATAGCCAATGAACTGGCCTCAACTACCTTCTGCGGCAGAGAATTCCAGAGATTCACCACTCTCTGTGTGAAAAAAGTTTTCCTCATCTCGGTCCTAAAAGATTTCCCCCTTATCCTTAAACTATGACCCCTTGTACTGGACTTCCCCAACATCGGGAACAATCTTCCTGCATCTAGCCTGTCCAACCCCTTAAGAATTTTATACGTTTCTATAAGATCCCCCCTCAATCTTCTAAATTCTAGCGAGTAGAAACCGAGTCTATCCAGTCTTTCTTCATATGAAAGTCCTGACATCCCAGGAATCAGTCTGGTGAACCTTCTCTGTACTCCCTCTATGGCAAGAATGTCTTTCCTCAGATTAGGAGACCAAAACTGTACGCAATACTCCAGGTGTGGCCTCACCAAGACACTGTACAACTGCAGTAGAACCTCCCTGCTCCTATACTCAAATCCTTTTGCAATGAATGCTAACATACCATTCGCCTTCTTCACTGCCTGCTGCACCTGCATGCCTACTTTTAATGACTGGTGTACCATGACACCCAGGTCTCGTTGCATCTCCCCCTTTCCCAATCGGCCACCATTCAGATAATAATCTACTTTCCCGTTTTTGCCACCAAAGTGGATAACCTCACATTTATCCACATTGTACTGCATCTGCCATGCATTTGCCCACTCACCCAGCCTATCCAAGTCACCTTGCAGCCTCCTAGCATCCTCCTCACAACTAACACTGCCCCCCAGCTTAATGTCATCCGCAAACCTGGAGATGTTGCATTCAATTCCCTTGTCCAAATCATTAATATATATCGTAAATAGCTGGGGTCCCAGAACTAAGCCTTGCGGTACCCCACTAGTCACTGCCTGCCATTGTGAAAAGGACCCGTTCACTCCTACTCTTTGCTTCCTGTTTGCCAGCCAGTTCTCTATCCACATCAATACTGAACCCCCAATACCGTGTGCTTTAAGTTTGTATACTAATCTCTTATGTGGGACCTTGTCGAATGCCTTCTGAAAGTCCAGATATAACACATCCACTGGTTCTCCCTTATCCACTTTACTAGTTACATCCTCGAAAAATTCTATAAGATTCGTCAGACATGATTTACCTTTCATAAATCCATGCTGACTTTGTCCAATGATTTCACCACTTTCCAAATGTGCTGCTATCCCATCTTTAATAACTGATTCTAGCAGTTTCCCCACTACCGACGTTAGACTAACTGGTCTGTAATTCCCTGTTTTCTCTCTCCCTCCCTTTTTAAAAAGTGGGGTTACATTAGCTACCCTCCAATCTTCAGGAACTACTCCAGAATCTGAAGAGTTTTGAAAAATTATCACTAATGCATCCACTATTTCTGGAGCTACTTCCTTAAGTACTCTGGGATGCAGCCTATCTGGCCCTGGGGATTTATCGGCCTTTAATCCATTCAATTTACCTAACACCACTTCCCGGCTAACCTGGATTTCACTCAGTTCCCCCATCTCATTTGACCCCCGGTCCCCTGCTATTTCCGGCAGATTATTTATGTCTTCCTTAGTGAAGACAGAACCAAAGTAGTTATTCAATTGGTCTGCCATGTCCTTGTTCCCCATGATCAATTCGCCCGTTTCTGACTGCAAGCTTAGACAGGGTATCCTGGTTGGCATGTACTAGTTGGGCCAAAGGGCTTGTTCTTGTACAGTATTGCTCACCGACTCCAGAATCTGCTGTTAGATTTGTTTTCTGTAATCCAACGTGTGTTTGCAAATATTGAATATTGTTCAGAGGTCAGACTTTTGACTTGGCGAGAATGTTGGCACAGGAATAAAATTAATTTATATTAGTACTGCATATACGGAGAAAAGAATGTTAAAAAAAAACCAATATAACATGTCAAATAATTTAGATGATGAAAATCGCTGGAGCCAAAAATGATAAAAGCCAAGAGGAAAAGACAAAATCTTGAATTTAATGCCTTATATATAATTTACATGTAGTTTATTTACCCCTATGGTATTGATTATATCTTGCAGTTCTAATGAAAATGACACTGTCAGCATTTGTGACCATTGTAATGTGAAGCTAACAGCAATCTCTAGAAGACACATATTCATAATTTAAAGAGAAAATACAGCAATACCTATTCATGGTTCCATACATCTCTAAGCATTGTTGTTTTGAAGATGCATCCTATAACCTTGAGAAATCAATTAATTTGTATGTTTGAATTATTTTCTGATTTTTTTTTCAATATATTACTTAGTTCTAATTCTAATCATCTACTAAAATTATAAACCCCTTTTCACAAATTCCTTAAAGCTAAAACAATATATGTTATTTATGATGCCCTCCAAAGAAAATTTCAATAAGTAATAGGTTAGATTTAATGGTTAACATATTCCACACAATTAAATTTACTTTAAAGTTTCGTTTTTTTTTAGTTTAGTTTAGTTTAGAAATACAGCATGGAAATAGGCCCTTCAGCCCACTGAGCCAATGCTGCCCAGTGATCACCTGTTCACCACTAGTTCTATGTTATCTCACCACCCTAACCCCTACAACTAGAGGCAATTTACAGAGGCCAATTAACCTACAAACCCACACATCTTTCGGTTGTGGGAGGATATCCATGAGGATATCACAGAGAGGACATGCAAACTCCACACAGGCAGCACGTGAGGTCAGAATTGAACCCGGGGCTGTGAAGCGGCGGTTCTACCATTGTGCTGCCCCTTTTACTTTTACTTGCAGCAGCATATTCTGGTAAAGATCAAGTTGTGTCTTTTACACGTCAAAGGGCCTGAAAAAGCCCAGCCTGTAAAAATTATAAAAAGGCTTTTAAATTGCTGTCTAATTCACAGCAAAACTGTCACTTTCTAAACACTCTCAGCATTCAAAAACAATCGCTTTTAAAAAAAATAATATAGGAATAACCTAAAGAATCTGAAGCACCAAAACCAATTAAAAAATTCTAAGCTAATTTACACTTACCCAAATCTCTTTGTAGTCAATGAACTACTTTGAAATCAATGGGCAAGCTCTCCCTGTCTCATGCAACATGCGTTTTTATGCCACCGAGGGCCATTCAGCCCCTCAAAATCAGTCAGCCCCTAGCTCAGCAATTCCATTTGCCCCATTCGCATCATCATATTTCCCCGTGTCTCTGCAACACATTTTCTCCCACAAATCCACCCATCAACTTCCCCTATGATTATCTTCATTAATAGATTGATTGATTGATTGATTGATTGGTTGATAATGTAACGAGTCCCAATAATATTCTTTGTTTTGCATACCATGCATAAGGTATGCAAAGTCGCCATGTGTAGGGCGCCAACCAAGTTACAAAGTGTTCAACGTGGTCCCCAATCGACCCTCTTTGTTCTCGGCGCTCTCTCTCCCCCCCCCCCCCCCCCCCCCCCCCCCCCCCCCCCCCCCCCCCCCACCCTGGGTCCCCCTTTTGCCTCGTCACTTCGCTACATATAGGGGTGATTTAAAGAAGGCAATTAATCTTTATACCCGCATACTTTTGGGATCACCCTGAGGAAGTCCGTGGTGGCGTGCAAACTCCGCGGCGACAGCGCGGGTGAACTAAATTGAACCTGGATCCCTGGCTCTGCAAGGCAGCAGCACTAATTGCTGCAACACCGTGCCGCCCTTCTCTTCTTATCTCAGGGAAGTTCCTCCGCAGATGTGCTGAGGAATCAGTCTGAAGAAGGGTTTAGGCACGAAACGTTGCCTATTTCCTTCGCTCCATAGATGCAGCCTCACCCGCTGAGTTTCTCCAGCACTTTTATCTACCTGCCGAGGAATCAATGCAACTTTGTGATCCCATCAGCCTTGAAGAGGTCAGGCTGCGCGGTCGGGAACAGTGGTTAAATGGTGACCACAACTTCACGGCTGTGTTTACTCCTGTGCATGCACAGAAACCGCAATGTTGCTCACAGAATACAGTCAAAGTCAGAGCCACTCAACTGCTGAATAATTAAACACTCCATTTTATTAAAAAAAACATGTGTTTATGTATTTCAGCTTCCACCGCAATGTTTAAAATATTAGCTGAAATTTGCATCTTTTCCTCCCGGGTTCGTATCCATGATTGTTCCTCTTGTGATTGATGGACAGAGTGATTCCGTCCACTCTCGATGGATACCGGCCGGCAATGTGGTGCAGCAGGTAGAGCTGCTGCCTCACTGTGCCACAGGCCCAGGGCAGATTCTGACCTTGTGTGCTGTCTGTTTGGTGTTTGCACGTTCTCCCCGTCAGTGCAACATTTGGGTTTCCTCCGGGGGCTGAGGTTCCCTCCCACATCCCAAAGACGTGAGGGTTTTTAGGTTAATTGGCCTCTGTAAAAAAATTCCCCTCATTTGTAGAGGATGGAAGTGAAAATGCAGTAACATAGGACTAGGGAACGGTCGTTTGATGATCGGTGTGGAATCGGTGAGCCGAGGAGCTGTTTCCATGCTCTATCTCTAAACTAAATTAAACTAAACTATACCGCGGTTCTCCTGGAACTGATGACTGTTTGCAAACTGATGGCAGGAAACGTGAAATATTTCTTTAGATTAATGGTGAGGTTTGAGCTTCAAGGGGAAACCCAGGTCCCCAAGGATTTATTTCCCAGTAAGTTAGTTATAATACCATTGACAGGTCGAGCTACGTCTTCTAACAATTGAATAATCAGCTACAGTCATATCTGGTATTCAGAAACTTTAGTGGAACAGCCCTTCCTACACTATCTTGCACACAATGGGGGACAATTTGCATTTATACCGAGCCAATTAACCTACAAACCTGTACGCCTTTGGAGTGTGGGAGGAAACCAAAGATCTCTGAGAAAACCCACTCAGTCACGGGGAGAACGTACAAACTCCGTACAGACAGCACCCGTGGTCAGGATCGAACCTGGGTGTCTGGCGCTGCAAGCACTGTAAGGTAGCAACTCTGCCGCTACCCTAGGTGTGTAGGCATGCTCCTTCCAGAGACACTGGAGAAGTATACAGTTGCTATTGCTGGATCTAAACGCCAGAACACCCTACACCGCCCATTGTCCACCCATCTGTGGATCAAAAACCCTCCTTGCTTGTATCCACCTATCACTCGACAGGCTTTGTACCGCCCTCCCCTCCCCCATCACTTTTCCAGCTTTCTCTGCACAACTACAATCAGCCTGAAGAAGGGCCCCCCCGACATGAAACATTGCCTATCCATCTTCTCCAGAGATCCTGCCTGACCCACTGAGTAACTCCCTCACTTTGTACTCTAGTCTACGCTAGATTCCAGCGTCTGCCATTCCTCCTGTCTTCCTCAAAGTTCTGTTTCATTTTGGAGACCAGAACTGTGCACCAATCCCCCAGAGTATCAGCGGGAAATGCAGCGAGAATGTGTTAGGTGAAGTTATGCTTCAATGGAGCTGAGATGTTTGTGTCAGAAAATGGCCTCAATTTATGACAGTGCTGTCAACAGGGGGTCAATAGGCCAGTTAATTTCCTAAAGTACTGAAAAAAAGCAGAGTGCTTCTTCAGACAGCTCAATTAATCTAAATATAGGCTGCGCTGTGAGAGAGCATATGTCCTGCCATGGATAAACATCCCCACACAACTCTCAGAACAGTACACGTGTGGGTGAGGGGAAAGGGAGCTTAAAATGAATGACGGCTGCACTTACTGATGTCCCATCTTCTGATCATAAATGTATCCTGTCCAGCTAGGCCCAAAAAGCTGGAGTAACTAAGCGGGTCAGGGAGAGCACCTCTGTAGAAAAGGAATAGGTGACATTTCGTGTCACCTTCATTATCCATGCATGAATAAAGATTTGGTTTGGGAACAGCTCCATCCAAGACCCTCACGAAATTACAGAGAGAATTGTGGATGCTGCATAGACCATCACCAAAACCAACCTCCCTTCCATTGACTCCATTTATACCTCACGCTGCCTCGGCAAGGCCAGCAGTATAATCAAGGACGAGTCGCACCCTGGCCACTCCCTCTTCTCCCCTCTCCCATCAGGCAGAAGATATGGAAGTGTAAAAACGCACACCTTCAGATTCAGGGATAGTTTCTCCCCAGCTGTTATCAGGCAACTGAATCATCCTACCACAACCAGAGAGTAGTCCTGAACTACTATCTACCTCATTGGTGGCCCTTGGACAATCCTTGATCAGACTTTGCTGGCTTTACCTTGTACTAAACGTTATTCCCTCATCATGTATCTGTACACTGTAAATGGCTTGGTTGTAATTCATGTATTGTCTTTCTGCTGACTGGATAGCATGCAACAAAGAGCGTTTCACTGTACCTCAGTACACATGACAAGAAACTAAACAATTATAAAAAGGGTAAAGATTCTTCATGCTGGTGAATACTCTCTTGAACTTCTACAGATGTACAGTAGAGAGCACATTATCATGCTACATCACGGCCTGGTTCGGCAACTCGAACGGCCAGGAATTAAGAGGATTTCAAAAAGTGGTGAACACTGCCAGCCCGTCACGGGCACTGACCGACTCCACCATCGAAGGGATCTACAGGAGTCGCTGCCTCAACAAGGCAACCAGCATCAGCAGATATCCACACCACCCTGGCCACACTCTCATTCCACTCCTGCCATGGAGAAGATAGCTAGGAGCCTGAAAACGGAAAACGGTTCAGGAGCAGTTTCTTCCCAACAACCATCAACCTATTAAACACTGCAACCTATTTGATATGATATGATACTAAGCTCCGACTCAGTTACATAGACATCGAAAACAAAGAACAGAAATATGGGGGGGGGATATAGGTGCACAATTTGCCTTCTGCGGCGCTACATACATATATACATATATACAGATGGAAGTCCGTGTTGGGCGGTCGTAGCCTTGAATTTATAGTAGTTATAATTCTCCAGCATCGCCATTTAATATAAGTCCAAACGCAGGATGGGAGCTGTCTTTGATGATCTTCATGGCTGATCATCCAGCATCAGTACCCTGCCCCTGCTTTCTCCCCATATCCTTTGATACCGTTAACCCTGAGCTATATCTAACTCTCTCTTGAATACATGGGTATCGTTTCTGTCTTTGCACTATATTGCTTGTTTGTATTTTTTTTTTGATATAGTGAACTTCTTTTTGTTGTTTATTATTGGTGTTTACAAAGTACTATCTTTACTTATCTGTTAAACTACTGCACGTAAGAATTTCATTGATTGATAGACTGATTGATACTTTATTGCCACGTGTACTTGGTACAGTGCCTACAGGAAACGTATGTACGATGGCACCGAGAAACAGTAACAAAACACAGCCCTGTGGGAATTTAGTCAACCTGCGAGTGGAGGAGAGGTGGGGGCCGAGTCTCACAGTCTGGGGCCTGTGGGGAGGCCGAGAGTGACCAGTTTACCAATGAGAATGTCCGGAATGATTGTATTAAACAAGAAACATCCCCCCTCCCCCCCTGCCCCTCCCCTTTATTGCCACGTGTACTTGGTACAGTGCCTACAGTAAACGTATGTAAAGGGCACCGAGAAAGTAACAAAAGTTTCCCCTTCTCCCCTCCCCCCTCCCTCCCTCTCCCTCCCCCCTTCCTTCCCTCCCCTTCCCCCCCCCTCCTTCCTCCTCTCTCCCTCCCTCCCTCTCCTTTCCCTCCCTTCCTCTCCCGTCTCTCCCTCCTCTCGCTCCCTCTCCCCTCCCTCCCTCCATTCCTCCCCTTCCCCTTCCCCCCCTTCCCTCCCTCTGTTCCCTTGCCTTCCCCCCCCCATCCACACATTGGGTCCCTCTTTTTTCTCTACGGTGCGTCCTCTACCGTTGTCATATACGTTTCATTTTGGGACATAGGATAATACGACTCTTCACTAATATAAAAAACAATCAGGTTTTCGATCAAATGCCGTTTTCTAGCCCACAACAGTATTGCACAGTACTACCAAAATCCCTAGGCCAGCATCTTCACAGTTTGTCGATATCACAGCGGCATATTTGGAAACATGAGACATACCGCAGTGTACAACATGCAACATCTCTCCCTGTCAATAATCTGACAGTTTATCCTCAAACCCTCGCAGGCAGCAATGAATTGCAACCCCACATGGCTTACGCAACAAATGGTGTGATTTCTACTTTTTAAGTGCATTGAGTTTCTGCTTCTCAGGGAAAACATGTGCTTTATCTAGACACAAGCGAAAGGCTCTGTATTCTTTGTTCACATCCCGGGTTGCACTGATTAGTACGGGTGTCAGGGGTTAATGGGAGAAGGCAGGAGAATGTGTTGAGAGGGAAAGATAGATCAGCCATGATTGAATGGCGGAATAGACTTGATGGGCTTGAATTGACTAATTCCACTTATAAATTATGAACTACTGATCGCTAGCCGGAGGCATCGCAGGGAAGACCCCTGCCAGCTGCAGCAGCTCGCTTCTGAATTCCACGCCTGCCCGTTTCATCCACAAGGTCAGAGACACGGTTTGGTGTGGGTGCACCTGATCTGCTGCACAAGAGGTCGCACCGTCAAGTTTAGGATGGAGCTAGGTCATCTGGAGCTGAGGCATGGCTGCGCTTCACATCTGGCCCCACAGCTCTCTCAGGACAGACCAGCATCCATGGTCCAGTCCCTCTCACTATGATGAGGTTGCGAACCTCGATAGCAAAGGTATTATTTGACAATATGAAAGCTAAAGCCGCCTCCTCACACACCAGAAACCTGTGATCGATCTTGACACCAAGTGCTGTCTACATGGAGGTTGCACGTTCTCCTGTGATCCCATGGGTTTCCTCTGGGTGCTCTGTTTTTTTCCAACATCCCAAAGATGTGCGGGTTTGTGCGTTAATTGGTCTATATAAATGACCCCTCCTGCATAGGGAGTATATGCAAAAGTGGGATAACATAGAACTAGTGTAAACGGGTGACTGATAGTTGTCATGGACGGGCTGTATCTCTATCTTTCCATCCATCCATCAATTCAAAAAAATTAAACCAATTTTTAAACTCAGTTGGACTCCTGAGGTTGCAAAAGGAAGGTGGACTGGATTGAGCAAGCAACCCTTTGTAATTCATTCATTTCACTGTGAGTTTCATGAAGGGAAACATACTTTTGAAAGCTTCACTACTAAAGACTTCAAATTGCTTTAAACTCGCATCCCACTCTGAACTTCAACTATCATTAACCACAACCAATTTTCTTTGCCTCGCTGATCGCCCTTTCATTTAATTGCTCCAGCATTTTCGGTCATGTACAAAGCAAAGTACCAAATTGGAAATAGAACGCTGTAAACACAAACTGTTGATCAGTGGCACGAGAAGCAGCGTTAACTTGTACAGTCAATTATTAATTTTTCCGAAACTTGCTGAAGATTAAGATTATTTTGTTTTTTGTATATAAACAGCCAGTAACATGGACAGCTTAAAAAATCTTCGTGGTTTTGGATGGAATGCCTACTGCTGAATAGGGTTTAAATACTCTTAACCTTAACTTCTTGTATGCACCACCAGCAGTCATTTGGGTCACTTGGACTGTTGGCTGTTTTAGGTATTCGCAGATAATGATTCCTGAGGCAATGGCCAAGAATGCGCACCAAGGCCTCTCCTTCCAGACAAGGCTTAGGAGGTTTGGCCATGTATTCAACAACTCTCCCCAACTTCTACACATGTGCCGTTGAAAGCACTTTATTGGGATGCCTAATAAGCAAACTCATCAGGAAGGCTGGCTCCGTCCTGGGGGCGGAGTTGGGATCGTGGGAGGTGGGTCTTGGAGGGAAGGATGCTCCTCAAACTGCGGAACATCCTGGACAATACAGCTCACCCCCTCCATGACACACTGGTCAACCTGAGGAGCACCTTCAGCAAGAGACTGGTTCCACCAAGATGCACTACAGAACGCCGCAGGAGATCCTTCCTCCCTGTGGCTATCGAACTGTACAACTCCTCCTCCTTCTGTCATGGGATAGACTGACTCCCCTCCTCCCCTCCTCCCCTCCCCTCCCCAATCTTTGCACATCCCCAATTCTTTCCACTAGTCACTTTAATTTTATGTTTCATGTATTTTGTCTTTTCATGACGGTTAGCAGATCAATTTCCCTCCTGGGATAAATAATGTTCTGTCGTATCGCATTGTATCGTAATACAGGCAAATAGGATTAGAATCTTTTGTCCCATGGTAGTTATCTAAAACAATAAGGGTGTAATTTTAAGTGAGAGGTGGGAGTTTTAAAGGGATCTTAGGGGTAGCTTTTGAACCAAGAGCAGGTTTAGCAGGAACATGCTGCCAGAGGAGGTGGTGGCTTCAGCTCTAATCACTGTGTTTAAGAAGCGTAATGTGGATGGACATTGAAATAGGCAAGGCACAGAGAAATACATTCCTAAAACAGGCAAATGGGATTAGAATGGATGGGAAATATATGGGCAGGATGGTAATGATGGGCCAAAGGACCTGTTTCTGTGCTGTACAACTCTAAGACCACTATAGCCGTTGTGTCAGATCACAGGTAAGACATCACCAATGTTGTCTCTATTCACTTTAACTTGTTCCCGAGTAAATTTGGATCATGGCCAAGAGTTAAAAAAAACATGGCAGTGAACAGGTTAAGGATAAGAGAAACACATTGGTATCCTTTCCCAAGCCTACAACACCAACCAGCACCTAGTGCTTAATTACACTCAGTCAACTGCCTGGGACGGCACAATGGCACAGCGGTAGAGTTGCTGCCTTACAGCACCAGTGACCGGGGTTCAATCCTGACTGCGGATGCTGTCTGTACAGAGTTCGTCCATTCTCCCTCTGACCACATGGGTTTTCTCTGGATGCTGCGGTTTCCTCCCACGCTCCAAAGATGTACAGGATTGCAGGTGAAGTTGAATTTGAAAAACAATAGTAAATTATCCCTATTGCTAGTGTTCGGGGATCTCTGGTTGGCACGGACTCGATGGGCCGAAGGGCCTGTTTCTGCTCTGTATCTTCAAACTAAACTAAACTCTGCAGGTAGGCCATGTCATTTGTATTCAAGAGTCAAGAGATGTATTCAAGAGAGATATAGCTCTTAGGGCTAACGGAATCAAAGGATATGGGGAGGAAGCAGGAACGGGATACTGATTTTGGATGATCAGCCATGATCATATTGAATGGCAATGCTGGCTCGAAGGGCTGAATGGCCGACTCCTGTACCTATTTTCTAATTTTCTATTTATATACCCTACACTTGATTCTTGAAACTCTTGCACTGTTCTGGGATCAGCCCTGGGAGCAGACTGCGAGGGAGGCAAACAAAAGGCTTCATGGATATGCTGAGAGCCTACTCGAAAAAATACTATACCATCTCAGATTTCCAGCATATGCAGCATTCTGGTTCCATGTCTATTTGATAGTTAATTATGGCGCTTGCAATTTGAGATAAATAAACATTTTTTACCCAAATCATGTCAGCAGGCAGTTGGTTTAAACAACATTGATATTTGCAAGGTAATATTAAAATATTTGAAAGAGTGCGTCAAACACGAAGAGGTGATTCAGAACGAAAGATTTGGATTAATTGCTGTGTGCCTGGTTCTGCTCCCTGTTAAGGATTCATCAAGACTGCTTGTCTGATGATTGATGCTGCAAATTAATGCCTGTCCTCATGAAATCAGTGCTAAATCATTTGGGTCAATGTCAGAAAAACTCAGTTTTAGGGCTGCATGTCAAGGAAGAGCCCAGCTGAACACCATGGTGTTCATCTGAGTCAATGGCCATTTGGAAAAACAATTATAGCCAAGGATATTGGATGCTTTCTGCCCAAATTCCAGTTAGCAGCAAGGATCATCCAACGCAGTTTACCTGTAGCTTGTCTTGCATTTACAGCCCCTTTTATAGCTTCCGAGGGCTCAATGGCCATATGAAAGCTTCAGGAATGTGGTCAAAGTTGCAAAGTAGTTTCAACTAATCAATGATTAGTCACACCCGAGCCACTCCCTCTTCTCCTCTCTCCCATCGGGAATAAGGTATAGAAGTGAGAAAACGCACACCTCCAGATCAATGAAGAGTTTCTTCCCAGCGGTTATCAGTCAACGGAACCATCCTACCACAACTAGAGAGCAGCCCTGAACTACTATCTACATCACTGGAGACCCGCCAACTATCTTTGATTGGATTTTACTGGCTTTGTCTTGCATATAACGTTATTCCCTTTATCATGTATCTGTACACTGTGGATGGCTCGATTGTAATCACGTATTGTCTTTCCACTGACTGGTCAGCACGCAACAAAAGCTGTTAACTGTACCACGGTACACGTGACAATAAACTAAACTCAATGTTAGATCTACACATGGCAAGATCTGAAACACTCTACTGTGGTACCAACTTTACGATCCATTTTAGGGACCATATTGGGTAACTGTTTGGATGCTGGAGTGTCAAAAGTGGCTGCCTTGGTGCTAAGAAGAGCATACAGTATATGGAGCTGCTGAAACTCTGATACCAGCATTGAGAGCAGAGTTATAGAGATGTGAGGATGTTAAGATTCTGGAGTTCACGTGGAGGTTTTAAGCCTCGTATCAGCTTTTACCTTAAGGTTATTGTTAAGTGCACATCTCTGCTCCACTGAACTACGAATACTGTGAGAAGATATTTGGAGATCAATTGAAGGTAAAACCTCTGCTGTACTTTCACGCTTCAGAAGGGTTCAAACTTGGAGTGTAATGGCAATTTCTTAACTTTCCAATGTCCAACTTTTAATTTCCATTACTACACGGGAATGTGGGAGTGAACAAACTTACGCAATCGATAGCAAAAACAAATCTTCCAGTTGGTATTTCCAGCTTAATTGGTCCTTTGTTGAAGTAGTGAAACAGATAACAAATGAATATATCCCATCCTCTTTATTCTTATACAAGCTGTAAATTTTCATTCTTACAAACTGTGTTGTAGTAAGAACTGTCTCTTTCATCCCTGTGGCTGATCTGATCTGACCACTCCCTGTCCCTTAGCCGAGTCTGATATATGTCACGCCCATCTACATATTAAAAACCCTCCCCCAAGTATTCAAAACGATACAGCTAGAAATATCTAAACAAAATACTATAATATGCTAACAGTAACTAGTCTAACCGTGAATGGCTCCTACATTGAGTCTTACAAAGTTTTGACAAGATCATTCATGATGACTCATCTTGACAGTCCAACAACAGCTCTTAAGCTAATGCCTTTAGTTCAGTTTAGTTTAGTTTAGAGATACAGCACGGAAACAGGCCCATCGGCCCACCGAGCCCATGCCGACCAGCGATCCCCACACACTAACACTATCCTCCAGACACTAGGAACAATTTACATTGATACAAAGCCAATTAATCTACAAACCTGTACGTCTTTGGAGGGAGGAAGGAAACTGAAGATCCCGGAGAAAGCCCACGCATGTCAGGGGTGAATGTACGCACTCCGTACAGACAGCACCAGTAGTCAGGATTGAACCCAGTCTCTGGTGCTGTAAGACAGTAGATCTACCCCTACTCCACCGTGCCACCCTTTAATATATTATAATATTAGTATTGGTTTATTATTGACACATGTAACAAACAGTATAAAACTTTCTTTAGGCTTCCTGAAGGAGCATTATCTAACAAAGCCACAAAGGATATGTTAGGATAGTTAAAGATTAGGTAAGGAGCATCTTAAGGGAGGGAGGGGTAACAGGGTAGAAAGCTTTGGCTGGGGAATCACAGATATTAGGTCATTAAAATTGAAAATGCTGGCAAGAAATTAATCTAACATTCCTGTCAATTGTCCTTCGTCAGATGCTGTCTGACCTACATAGCGTTTTCTGTTTTGATTTCAGATTTCCAGCATCTGCAGATTTTATGCTTGGGGCTTTGTCAGCTGAAGGTGAAGTTTACGATGATATATACAGGGAATTGTATTGGAAGAATTGGAAGAATCTGAGATTTTGTACTGTGGAATATTACAGATGTAAGGGAGAGCAAGCTATAACAATTCCTCATGCATAGGAAGGGTTTGAAACTCAAGGCGTTGACGTCCAGGAATATATATATTCGGTGGCACGGTGACAAAGCGGTAGAATTGCAGCCTTACAGCGCCAGAAACCCAGGTTCGATCCTAAGGATGCTGTCTGTATAGAGTTTGCACGTTTTCCCTGTGAAGGAACCGCAACCTATGATCCATTATCCAGATGTTCCTGGACTGTGTCACAGTATGACTGATACTCTATTTCCCTCAACTCCGTTTGCCAGCAATGATGATTAAGAAAAGGTCGAGCCCACAATGGTCCATTGTTGGCTGTGGAGAAGGTGTTAACGAGTGAAACTAACGAGTGAAACAGTGAATCTAATCAGGACGACAGTGAAACTAGTAGGATTAGTTCTATGCTGTTGTCTGGCTCGACATGACTGTCTGCCTACAAGTAGTCAAAAGGTTCATCCTCTAATCTCTTTTCCTTTCATAAAGAACTATTCTTGGCTCAGAACCTTTTGTTGGTATAATTTGGGACCATGGAAACACCGTTCTGAGTTTACATCCAACTAACACGTGGGTCAAACCCAGGCCAACGGGATGAGCGGAGATGAGCAATGTAGTGATCATGGACAGGTTGGGCTGAAGGGCCTGTTTCCGTGCTGTGTGACTCTGTGACTCTGTCCATGTCATTACAGTGCAGCACTCCTAATGATGCACCTCCCTCAACAATTTTATTGTGAATATTGAGTGACGCGGTGGCACTGCGTTAGAGTTGCTGCCTTACAGAGCTAGAGATCCAGGTTCGATCCTGACCATGGGTACTGCCTGTACGGAGTTTGTACGTTCTCTCTGTGACCACGTGGGTTTTCTCTGGGTGCTCTGGTTTCCGCCCACATTCCAAAGACATGCAGGATTGTAGGTTAATTGTCTTCTATAAATGATCCCTAATGTGTAGAATAGAACGAGTGTACTGTATGTGTGATAGCTCAGACTCGATGGGCTGAAGGGCCTGTTTCTAAGCTGTATCTCTACACTAAACTAAACTATAAGCATTAAATTGAGAAAGAGGTGGATTTATAACCTGTGTAACACTGCTATCGCAACTGGCTGTCCTCACTGGATCTTCACTTCCACACTAGAATGAAGAAAGGAAATATTCCGAGAATGTCCATCCCATCAAAAACATTGACATCTTATCCAGGGGCCAAATTGCTCAGTGAGGTGAAGAGATACCAAACGTGAGCAGGTCAGACTACTAAACATCCTGACAGCTAATAACAGAAAATGTTCAACGAGTCAGCCTGCAGGCATGACCCTGACGCACAGGTCACCTGTCACTTCACATCTCCATCTC